>NC_045441.1:128640739-128677731 GCF_002776525.5 Piliocolobus tephrosceles | reverse complement strand
GGCCGGGCCCGCGCAGGGGGCTCCCGCGCCGGCTCCATGCGGGGCGCTCCGCCGCGCCGCGCCCGCGCTCCTGCACCGGGGTGCGGGGCCCAGCCCGACGCGCACTCGGCGCTCCGCGCGCCCTGCGGGCCCCCCAGGCCGGCCTCGGGTGGGCTAGGACCGCGGCGCTCGCAGGCCGGGGCTGAGCCCGGCTCCCCGCGCCGGAGCCTCTGCGCCGGGTGCCGCCGCCTCTGCGCCGGGTGCCGCCGCCGTGCGCTCAGCGCCTGCCCCGCCGAGCCGCAGCCTCCACGCACAGCCGGGCTGGGGAGGAGCGCGAGGCGGCGCGCGGGAGCCGGGAGCCGTGGACCCGGGCGGGGCGGGGCGGGGCGGGCGCGGAGAGGGAGGAGGCGTGGAGGAGCGGGGACAGACGTGTCCCCGACCCCGCCACCTGGGCTGGAGGCCGTATGCTGCCGAGCTGGGAGCGCAGTCTTGGAGCCGGGAGACCTGGTTCTAACTCAGCTCCACCTCCCCAGCCGCCTGCTCATCATCTGTGAAAATGGGAATAAAGTTCACGGGGACAGTGCAGGGAGGCTCAGGGAAGATGAGCGCCTTTCTTCCAGGCTGCCCTGGAGCCAGAGCAGAGAGTGATAGGGGCTGTCACTTGACCCTCAAACTCTTGATAAAGGAGAGAAACGTCCGAACGATGAGCACAGAGAGAGTAGAGTCTAAAGGAGCGAGCGAAGCAACGTTGCAGATTCAGTTAACATTTATTGAGCACCTACTAAGCGCCAGGGACTTTCACATATGTTAGCTGACAATGCCCCCAGGTGAGGCCGAGAAGTGGAATTTTGAGGTCAAGGACATTTCCGAAGGCGGCGCCAGGCAGGTATGTGCTTGGCGGGTGTCTGACTCCGGAGTCTTCACTGGCCCCTTGCCTCAGCTGACCTCGCGTCGCCTGAGGCCCTACGCCTCCAGCCCTGATCCTCTTTCCCCTCCACCATTCTCAGTCCCACCTCTGGTTCCTCTCTCAATCTACAGTTCTTCATCCGCAGCCCCTCCTTCTCCCTCCCCCAAATCCAATAGGCCACTGACTCTTGTCAATTCTCCTTTTAAAAATATTTTTATTTTTATTTTTTGAGACAGGGTCTCGCTCTGTAGCCCAGGCTGGAGTGCAGTGTCAAAATCACGGCTCGCTGCAGCCTCGGCCTCCCAGGCTCAAGCGATCCTCCCACCTGGGTCTCCCAAAGTTCTAGGATTGCAGGTGTGAGCTGCCGTGCCCGGCCCCTTTTAAGCTCTTAGTCTGCCCATTGCACTCCATCCCTCTAGCCACTGGCCAAGTACAAGCCATTGCCTTCTCTTGCCCGACCACAGCAGCAGCCTTCTAAGGGGTCTCCCAGCCTCCACTCTTGCTCCCTCCTTTCCAGCCCCTCCCACTCTGCACCCGCAGCATCTCCCTAAAGTGCAAACTCACCACTCCTTCAGGGGTCCCTTTACCTGTGGGTTAATGCCATCTTTTTACAAGGCCTGAAGGTCCCTCATGGTCGAAGTCCTGCTCCTACCTAAGGCTTCCTCTCCTCCCACCCCTTCTCTGCCAGCCCCAGACACACCCAACTATTCTGACTCTTTCCTCTGGGCCTTTGAACACTCTTCCCTCTGCCTGGAACACATCTCCTCCTTGGTCCTTCTAACCCTCCTTGTAGCCCCCATGCACCCTAGTTTGCCTACCAAATTTCTGCTAATGCTTCTGATTGCACAGTCTCTAGGATACTGCATTCGTTCAGATTAGGTTCAGCAGACTACAACAGGAAACCCCAGTAAGAGTTTAATTAGAAAGAAGGGTTTTTTGTTTGTTTTGTTTTGCTTTGCTTTGCTTTGTTTTATTTTGTTTTTTTACCTGAAAGAAGTCTAGAGGTGATCAGCCCAGGGGTGGATTGAGAGCTCCAAGATCATCAGGGACCCCAGCTCTTTCTCTCTTTCTGCTCACCATCATCCTTAGTATATACCCTACATCTTCAGGATTCCCTCATGGTCACACTGTGGCCACTGTGGTTCCAGCCATCACACCTGCACACCAGATTACAGAAAGTAGGAAAAACCAAGGGGAAAAGGACATGCCTTTTGTTGAATCAGACTCCTTTAAAGAGTTTTTCTGGAACCCCCAGTGATTTCCACTTACCTTCCACTGGCCACTTCTATCCCAAGTAAGTCTGTGGAGTATAGGGGCAATTAGCTAAAGCCATTGCCATGCTCAATAATGCAGAGATTCTGACAGGAAGAAGGCGAGAATGGAAAATGTGCATGACCAGCAATCCCTGCCTCCTAAGCCTCCTGTGACCCAGACTGTGGCACCTGTCCTTTGGGCCTTTGGAACACTCTCCACCTCTCTTCCCATAGCACTTGACACATCCTACTGTCATTGCTTGATCCCCAACCAGATGACCAGCTGTGGTGCGAGGGCAGAGGCACTGCTATATCCCCCGTTCCTAGGGCAGTGCCCCATTGGAACACCAGGCCCAAAGCTTCAGACTTCACGTAGGCACAAGGAAGCATCAAAGACGTTTGAGCAAAGAAAGGTCATGATCACACCATGCTTTAGGAAAATTAACTTTGGTACCAGGTACAAAGCAAGTTGGGAGCAGATCAGCAAAGAAACTCTTGAAATAAACCATTGACATAAAAAAGAGTAACAAAGGCGTGATACCGCTGCATTGGCAGTGGAGCTGACCTTAGGAACTTCCCAGTCAATCACAATACTCCAGGACCTATCGGAAGTAGGATCTAAGCCTCCCAGAGTCCCCGTGTGCCCTTGTCAGCTTCCCTGCTCCCCTCCTGATGCTTTCTGGGATCACTCCCCAAATAAATTGCTTGCACTTAAATCCTTGTGTCAGGGTCTGTTTTGGGGATCCCAAAAGATAATGACCCTTAGGGCTGTGAAAGGGTCTGCTTCCTCAAGAAAAAGGTGCTCATGAAAATGGACACCATAATTGAGATAAAACCCATCAAGACCCCCTGCCCTAGGCTGGGGTTGGTGGCTCAAGCCTGTAATCCCAGCACTTTGGGAGGCTGAGATGGGCGGATGACAAGGTCAGGAGATCAAGACCATCCTGGCTGACATGGTGAAACCCCATCTCTACTAAAAATACAAAAAATTAGCTGGACATGGTGGCGGGCACCTGTAGTCCCAGCTACTCGGGAGGCTGAGGCAGGAGAATGGTGTGAACCCAGGAGGCAGAGCTTGTAGTGAGTGGAGATCGTGCCACTGCACTCCAGCTTGGGAGATAGAGCAAGACTCTGTCAGAAAAACAAAACAAAACAAAACAAAAACCTGCCCTCTATCCCTGCGCGACTGTAGAGTTTCTAAGACGGCCGTCCTTGAGGAGCTTGGGTGACAGGCTGCACCAGCTGTACTCCCAGGAGCAAGCAGGGGATGTACTGCTTACCTCTAGGGACCCAGTTTTGTCCCACGAGGGTGTAGGAAGTAGTAACCCGTCTGCTTTCAAACTCCCTCAGATTCATAGACTGTTACAGTGGACACCTACAATTCCCCAGGGAACCCCAGCATGTGAACTTCCATGTCACATGCTGTCAAGGAGGCCCAACAGGAAACTTGATCAGACTTAGAGTGAGTTTAAGTAGAGGTCTGGGAAGATTTCAAATGCAGCCTGGCCAGCACCAGTCTTCCCTTGGTCTTCTGGGCAGGGTTTTTGTTTGTTTGTTTGTTTGTTTACTACTTTCTAACAAAGTGTATGTCCCCATCTCTGAATGGCTCTGTCCTGCCTTCCCCTGTGTCTCAGGATATTGACTCCATCTCCTTTTCTTAGAGTTATAGAATAAGCGTGACTTCTGGCCCACAAATTAAGAGGTTGAAAAATAATGACATGTTCTTTCCTTCTTTTAAGTCAACTGAATTGTAACTTCAGGTCACCATCCCATTATGGGGGTAGAAAATTCCACCAGACTGGGCGCAATGGCTCATGCCTGTAATCCCAGCACTTCGGGAGGCCGAGGCAGGTGGATCACTTGAGCCCAGGAGTTCAATACCAGCCTGGCCAACATGGTGAAATCCCATCTCTACTGAAAACACAAAAATTAACTGCGTGTGGTGGCGTGCGCCAGTAGTCCCAGCTACTCGGGAGTCTGAGGCAGAAGAATTGCTTGAACCCAGGAGGCAGAGGTTGCAGTGAGCGGAGATCTTGCCACTGCATTCCAGCCTGGGCAACAGAGTGGATGAGACTCCGTGTCAAAAAAAAAAAAAAAAAAAGAAAGAAAGAAAAGAAAATTCCATCAAAGATTTTTTAAATATTTATTGAACTAAAATCTAAATAACATAAAATTCACTATTTTAACCATTTTAAAGCCCACAATTCAGACTTTTAGTATATTCACAACCCTCACCACTGTCTAATTCCAGAACATGCTCATACCCCATAAGGAAATCCTGCGCCTGCCAACCAGCCACTCTCCATTTCACCTCACCCCCGGCCCCTGGCAACCACTAATCTACTTTCTTTCCTTTTTCTGTATTACTATTTTTCATTTACTACTTATAAGTAACCACTAATCTACTTTCTGTCTCTCTGAATTTGCCTATATTGGACATCTCATATAAATGGAATTGTACAATTCGTGGTCTCCTGAGACTGGCTTCTGTCACTGAGTATAATGTTTGCAAGGGTCACATGTCATAGCATGGGTCAGTTCTTTATTCCTTTTCTTCTCAGCCAGTTTTGAGGACTCCTCATTTTTTTTTTTTTTTTTTTTTTTTTTTGACGGAGTCTCACTCTGTTGCCTGGGCTGGAGTGCAATGGTACAATATCGGCTCACCGTGATCTCCGCCTGCCAGGTTCAAGTGATTCTCCTGCCTCAGCCTCCCAAGTAGCTGGAATTACAGACGCCCACTACCAGGCCCAGCTAATTTTTGTATGTTTAGTAGAAACGAGGTTTTACCATATTGACCAGGCTGGTCTCGAACTCCTGACCTCAAGCGATCCGTCTGCCTCAGCCTTCCAAAGTGCTGGGATTATAAGCATGAGCCACTACACCTGGCAGAGGGCTCCTCATTCTTCCAAGGCTGTGTCAGAATCCCCAAGGCTTAGGAGGGAAGGTCAACTGTGGCCATGGCTGACATCAGATTAGCATGTCCCTTGAAGCCCAGTAAGGGAGATATGGAGTCTTTGCTGGTGCTGGAGTTCTAGGGGCAGAGTCCTGCCTCTCCTGGCCACTCTGCCGTGTGGTCCCTTTCAGGAGGCTATCATTAAGTAGTGGATGGCCTTGTGGCGCTTGAGGGGCCTCAGACCTCTCTGCTCTTCTTAGGCAGGGTGTTTCTTCTTCTTTCGCCACCTCTCCAAGGCTGTTTCCCTTTTCCTCTCCTTTTCCAGGACAGCCTATAATCTCCTAGTGGTCTTAGGTTTTCAGTACAGACCAGCCTCATTCTCAGGCTGCTTTGCTCTCTGCCCCGCTGAAATCCTGTAGGAAAGGAGCACAAAACCTGCCAAATTCCTCACAGTTAGGAAATATGTAGAGAGACAAAAAAAAACATTTTTTTTGTTTTTTGAGACGGAGTCTTGCTCTGTTGCCCAGACTGGAGTGCAGTGGCATGATCTTGGCTCAGTGCAGCCTCCATTTCCCAGGTTAAAGTGATTTTCCTGACTCAGCCTCCCAAGTAGCTGGGACTGTAGGCATGTACCACCATGCCCAGCTAGTTTTTGTATTTTCAGTAGAGACAGGATTTCACCATGTTGGCCAGGCTGGTCTCAAACTGCTGACCTCAAGTTATCCACCCACCTCGGCCTCCCCACCGGCCTTTTTCTCCAAAAACTTTTATATCAATAAATTATCCTGCCACCTGCCAGAGTGTGGTGCTTACACCTGAATCCTTTGTCTTTTTCCAATGGGTCCTTGAGCATTTCTGGAATGTTGGTGTTTACTGGACCAGGCAGGGGACAGCGTTGCAAGCTGAAATCTCCCTAGACATTTTACAGGAAGGAGTAAGTCCCCCAACCTCTGCTCATGTCAGCAGGTCATTAAAATCACTGCCCCACTATTACCAGAACTTTCCAGTTTCCCAAAGGAGCTGGGAATCTGAGTTGTTACATGAAACTGCAAGTTTGAATGCCGGCAAATAATTCAGATTTTTAATATAAAATGTTGTTTTGAGCCCAAACAAAACAAAATGCATCTGCAGGATGGATTCAGCTCCCTGAGCTGCCAGGTCACAATCCCTGATTTAAGCAACACATTCAAAGGCAGGGTGGCAGCGGCCCCGTAGAGCACAAGATGCTGTTGGGGCGATGAGGAGGCGCAGAACGGGGAGGATGCCGGGAAAGGTATTTGCATATGAATGAGAACTTAGCCATAAGTGGGTGATAGGTTTCTCAGTCTATTCCTTTGGCCTGGGCTTGAGAAATCACATACCCTTCCCCGCAGTCTGCCACATGTCAGAAATTAATGAAGCCACCTAAGATCTGCAACCAGGTTGCCCTTGTCTTCACATCACTGTGGGACACCAGGGAGGACTTAGTTCTTGGGAGAAAGGACTAGGAAGAGGTGACTTATAATAACAAATATATTGGCCGGGCGCGGTGGCTCAAGCCTGTAATCCCAGCACTTTGGGAGGCCGAGACGGGTGGATCACAAGGTCAGGAGTTCGAGACCATCCTGGCTAACACGGTGAAACCCCATCTCTACTAAAAATACAAAAAACTAGCCGGGCGAGGTGGCGGGCGCCTGTTGTCCCAGCTACTCAGGAGGCTGAGGCAGGAGAATGGCGTAAACCCGGGAGGCGGAGCTTGCAGTGAGCTGAGATCCGGCCACTGCACTCCAGCCTGGGCGACAGAGCCAGACTCCATCTCAAAAAAAATAAAAAAAATAACAAATAACAAATATATTGAACCCAGGAGGTGGAGGTTGCAGTGAGCCGAGATTGCACCACTGCACTCCAACCTGGGCGATAGAGCAAGACTCTGTCTCTAAATAAATACATACATACATAAATAAATAAATAAATATTCACTACATTTTAATAAGTTAATCAAGTAAAACAAATTGTGAAACCAAGACAAAGAGCAGAAACACTAAGTACTGGAAGTGGAAGATGTTTTGTTACATGATGGTATTTTGACACGTTCTCCTTCCTCACTCTATTCTTGACTAACAATCCAATCCACTCGGAGTAGGGGACAGAAAGAGTTGCTGGTCAAAGGGCACAAAGTTTCCCTTAGGAGAAATAAGATTTTTGAGATCTAGTGCACAGCGTAGTGTCTATAGTTAATAATAATGTACAGTATTGTATATTTCAAATGTTCTCACCACAAAAAAGTATTTGAGGTGATGGATATGTTAATTAGTTTGAGTTAATTATTCTACATTGTTTACATATAATATCACTTTGTATCCATAAATATATACAATTATAGGCCAGGTGCAGTGGCTCACATCTGTAATCCCAGCACATTGGTAGGCCAAGGCAGGAGGATCACTTGAGGCCAGCAGTTCCAGACCAGCCTGGGCAACATAGCAAAACACCATCTCTAAAAAAAATTTAAAAATTACCCGGGTGTGGTGGCACTGCCTGTGGTCCCAGCTACTCGGGAGGCTGAGGTGGGAGGATTGCTTGAGCCCAGGAGTCGAGGCTGCAGTGAGCTATGACTGTGCCACTGCACTCCAGCCTTGGCAACAGAGCAAGACTTTATTGCTAAAAAAAAATTTTTTTAATTAAAAAAATTCCAGCCTGGCCAATATGGTGAAATCCTGTATCTACTAAAATACAAAAATTAGCCAGGTGTGGTGACAGGTGCCTGTAGTCCCAGCTACTCAGGAGGCTGAGGAGATTGCACACTGCACTCCAGCCTGGGTGACAGAGCAAGACTCTGTCTCGAAAAAAAAAAAAAAAAATTACATATATATATATAATTTGTCAGTTTATAATAAAACAATTTAAAAAATAATCAAATTCCCATTGCTAAGACCATGTGAGTATCACTATATGACCTATTGCTCTGCTCAGAGCGATGGAGGCTTCAAGGCCCTTCTTCCTGGGGTTCAGGCGAACACTGTCCTTTCTGTGGAGTAGCGGTGGGTGCTGCCGTCTATTGAAGAAATGCCTCTGCACTGGTGCAAGCCCATGCCTCTGTAAAGCCTACCTCTGCTTCCCTCTGGATGCTGGCTCTTCTTGCTAGAACAAGTCTCCCCGGCAGTTAAGGACCACTCCTGGGTCCTGCCTTTGCCATGGGTTCCCGGTGATGTAACTCTTCCTCAGCTCATTGCTATCATCCTCCTCCCAGGCCAGGTGAAGACACAGAAGCCTTTCCACCCTCAGCCCAACCCTGATACACAGCCTCTATGTGCAACCCCAAGTAGGGGACACAAATAGATCACTCAAAGCAGAAAGAGCGGAGCTCGTCAGAAGACTTGGGCCAAGAGCTGTTCAGATCCCAGAGTTAACTGTGGGAAATGTCGTCAGTGACACTATAGCCCAGGAAGTGAGCCTTGGCTGGGTGAGTTCTTGGATCCACGCACATCAAGTGGTTTGAATCAGCAGATAATTTCTCATGGTCAAAAGTTTCCCTCAGCTGCTGCAATGATTTTTCTAGAGAAGAAAGAGTCTGCAGGATTTAAAGGGTGTGGGAATGAGGGAAAGATCTCCTGAGGATGGGCAAGGTGACATGTCTTGTCTGCAGAGCCAGAGGCACAGCCTGCTCCTCGTTGGTGCCACAGGGCTTGGAGATGACCCTGTGAGGTTAGCAAACCCCAGCCTTTGTGAACCAAATGCCAGTTCCTCTGCCGGCACAATTCCCTTAGGATTTCAGGGCTACCCTGGCTATTTGCTTCCAGTCAATGCCATGGAGCCGTCACAAAGCCAGAGATCTTGCCAAGGGACAGTGTTTGATTTCAGCATCCGCCCTGGAAACTTCCATGTCTTGAATCAGGCCTCAGTGCTCTGATCAATCGCTAAGGATCCCCTTCTTGGTCTCTGCCTTGAGGTACTGGTAAGGAGGTGTTTAGAAGAAGCAGAAGGGGCCAGGGGCAGTGGCTCATGCCTGTAATCTCAGCACTTTGGGAGGCCGAGATGGGTAGATCGCTTGAGGTCAGGAGTTCAAGACCAACCTGGCCAACATGGCAAAACCCCACCTCTACTAAAAATACAAAACTTAGCCAGGTGCAGGGGTGAGGCACCTGTAGTTCCAGCTACTCAGGAGGCTGAGGGACGAGAATTGTTTGAACCCAGGAGGTGGAGTTTGCAGTGAGCCAAGATCTCACCACTGCACTCCAGCCTGGGCGACAGAGTGAGACTCCATCTCAAAAAAAAAAAAAAGAAGAAGAAGAAGAGGGAGAGGGAGAGGAAAAAGGAGAAGGAGAAGGAGACGGAGACAAAGAAGAAGAGCCCAGGTGTTGCAGAACCCACGTGGTGCAAAGGTTAGAAGCTCAGGCCTGACCCAGACTGACTGGGGCACAGCCTGGCTCTGTCACTTACTGCATCAGGATGGATTCATTTAACTTCCCATGACTTTATTTTCCTCAGCTGTAGAACAGTACCAACTTTGTGGGGTGTTATAAGAAATAGATGAGGTCATATATGTAAAAGTTTTTTTTGTTTTTGGTTTTGGTTTTTTGGCAGAGTCTTGCTCTGTCACCCAGGCTGGAGTGCAGTGGCACGATCTCGGCTCACTGCAAGCTCTACCTCCTGTGCTCAAGCGATTCTTCTGCCTCAGCCTCAGGAGTAGCTGAGACTACAGGCGCCCGCCACCATGCCTGGCTAATTTTTTGTATTTTTAGTAGAGACGGGGTTTCACCGTGTTACCCAGGATGGTCTCAATCTCCTGACCTCGTGATCCGCCTGCCTCAGCCTCACAAGTGCTGGGATTACAGGCGTGAGCCACCGCGCCCGGCTGTAAAACATTTATAAGACACGTTGAAATGTTATCATCCTTATTCTCCTAAATTCCATCCTTCTCTCTTGCTGTGTTTTCTGCCTCCCAGGCTTTGCTCACAGTAGATTTAGCGCACTGCAGATAATTCCACTGTCCTAAAGCAGCATCGCTAGACAGAAAGGGCCTTTCTAAATAAAGCTGCATTTTCTCCCTTCTGTGTGTTGTTGTTGTTGTTTGTAAATTGTGATAAAATACACAGAACATAAAATTTACCATCTGAATCATTTTCAAGCGTACATTTTAGTGGCATTCCTTCAGTATTTTCATATTGCTGTGCAACCGTCACCATCTCCTAAACCCTTTCATCTTGTAAAACTGAAACTCTGTCCCTGTTAAACAATTCCCCGTCTCCCCTTCTCCGACTCTCTTGGCAACCACCCTTCTCTTTTCTGTCTCTGTGAATTTGACTACTCTAGGGAGCTTGCATAAGTGGAATCAAACAGTATTCGTCTTTTTGTGGCTGGCTGATTTCACTTAGGATAATGCCGAGATTCAACATGGTTGTAGCACAGGTCAGAATGTCCTTGAGGTTTGTTTCTTTCGTGTAAGATCTTACCCAAAGTGACAGGAAAAGCTCATCAACTTCATCTCTTCAGCCTCCTAGCTCTCCCGCATTTGGAAACACCTGGTTTGAGGGGCAACAATTTAATTTGTTGCTTCATTGTTACATAACAAGAATCACCAATATGCTAGCCAAGGATAGAAGGGTCTTCATCTTACCTTGATTCAGCCAGTTCTACACTTTAGGGTCACTGCAATCCTCCATTATTATTATTTTTTTTTTTTCTTATTTTGGGGAGGGAGACAGAGTCTTGCTCTGTCACCCAGGCTGGAGTGCAGGGGCGCAATCTCGGCTTACTGCAGCCCCCGCCTCCCAGGTTCAAGCAAATTCTCCTGCCTCAGCCACCCGAGTAGCTGGGATCACAGGCGCATGCCACCGCGCCCGGTTAATTTTTGTATTTTTAGCAGAGAGTGGGTTTTGCCATGTTGGCCAGGCTGGTCTCAAACTCCTAGCCTCAAGTGATCCTCCCACCTCAGCCTCCCAAAGTGCTGGGATTACAGGCATGAGCCACTGTACCTAGTCAATAATCCTCCATTCTTTATGGCAGTTTCTATACCAGGACTCTTCCCAGGGTAAGCAACAGAAAGCCTAACTCATGTTGGCTTTGGCAGAAAAAAAAAAAAAGAAGAAATTCATTGCCTTATGTAACTGAAAGTTCAGAGTGGAGAGGAAGGGTTCCGAGTACTGCCTGAACTAGGCACTTCGGCTGTGTCGTCAAGACAAGCTTCAGGCCGGGCACAGTGGCTCACACCTGTAATCCCACCACTTTGGGAGGCCGAGATGGGTGGATCACAAGGTCAGGACTTCGAGACCAGTCTGGTCAATGTGGTGAAACCCCGTCGCTACTAAAAATACGAAAATTAGGTGTGTTGGCGGGCACCTGTAATTCCAGCTACTTGGGAGGCTGAGGCAGGAGAATCACTTAAACTCAGGAGGTGAAGGTTGCAGTGAGGGGAGATTGCGACATTGCACTCCAGCCTGGGCAACAAGAGCGAAACTCTGTCTCAAAAATAAAATAGAATAAATAAAAATTAAAAATTTAAAAATTTAAAAAAAAACGTAAGACGAGCACCGTCTCTCTTTGTTCTTCACCATGTGAGCTTTTCCTGGACTCCACACCATAAGAAATTGGCTTCCAGCACTCCAGGTCAGTATCTCCTCATGTGTGAGGCCAGCAGAAAAAAGAGAGCTTCTCTTCCTTTAATACTTCGAAGAAAGTCCTGGTCATGATTGGCACTGCCCCAGCATGGGTTCTGTGTCCATCTCTGAACCAATCATGGTGGTAAGGCCTGAGTCATCTGCCCAACCCTAGGTCACCTCCACCTAAATCAAAGAGCTGAAAATGGGGAAGACATGATTCCCCATCAAAATTCAGGCTACTATTATGAGAGGAAAGGGGAGAGAGCTTCCTGGGGAAGAAAAGGCCACATATACACTGGAATAGTATGCATCTGTGTAAAAGGAATAATGCTGATGTGTATATCCTGATTTGGAACAATCTCCAAGATACATTAAGTTAGAAAAAAGCAAGGTGCAGGAGACATGTGCGTGTGGATGATTGTGTGTGTTTGTATAGGCACGAAGATTTTTGGAAGGATACACAAGACATAGTTAATAGTATTTATCTCTGCAGCACAGACCTGGCTGGGTAGGGTGGAATGAAGACTCTTTTTGTTTTCTAGCCTTCTGATGTTTAACTGCGTACATGTGCATTTTCAGTGAATATCAACTAGCCAGGCCCAGTGGTTTAGTTCCATTCAGAACATCTATATTAGAATTTTTACCCCTACAGAGAATGGAGAATACCACTAGGTAGGTGTGTGTAGGTGTAGGTGTGTGGAGTCTGTGAACTGGAAGAGATTTTGATAGCAAAGCCCCCCCATCACATTTTTTTTGGTTGGGGGCAGAGGCTGGGGATACCTTCAGCTGAAAATGGGAACTTGGGGCTCAGCCGTAAGAACTCAAGTCTGGGGATAGGGAGGGCTAGTCTCTGTGTACGCCTGGATTTGGGGTCCAATGGGCCTTTGGAGGAGCTCAGAACACTGCAAGCCCACCCAGGCCCTTCCTTTGTACCCTGGCTGCAAAGCTGCCCTGGAAGTGCTTATTTTGCTTTGGCCGTTAACACCACTCACCATTGCTTATGGGAGGTGATTAATGTTTATATGTGAGGTGATTAATGTTTATGTCTAGCTACTGGGTTTTTTAAATAAAATTATTTTCTTTTTTGTTTTGTTTTGTTTTGTTTTTTGAGACAGTCTTACTCTGTTGCCAGGCTGGAGTGCAGTGACACGATCTCGGCTCACTGCATCCTCCACCTTCGGGTTCAAGCGATTCTCCTGCCTCAGCCTCCAAGTAGCTGGGACTACAGGTGCGTGCCACCATGCCCGGCTAATTTTTTGTATTTTAGTAGAGACGGGGTTTCACCGTGTTGGCCAGGATGGTCTTCATCTTTGACCTCGTGATCTGCCCGCCTCCGCCTCCCAAAGTGCTGGGATTACAAGCGTGAGCCACCATTCCACACCTATTTTGTTTAAAAAATAAAATAGAGACAGTGTCTCACTATGTTGCCTAAGCTGGTCTCAAACTCCTGGGCTCAAGCAATCTGTCCATCTCAGCCGCCCAAAGTGTTGAGATTACAGGCATGAGTCACTCCACCAGTTCTATGTCTAGCTATCACGTAGCAGAAACATTCTGGAAATTGCTAAGACATGTCAGATCAATTCCTGGGTATTGTTTCTAAGCTCAGGCCCAGGCATGGCGTCTGCTCCTATGTGCTGATGTCATAAGGTGCTTCTCAGGTGGCAGGACCCTCTGAGCGTAACCTTACAAAACGGGGACCCCTGGAGGCAAGTCTGGACTCACCGGCCAGGAACTGCAAGCCATCCTCACCCACACCCCACTTCCCTAGACACACGAGAATCAAGCTGACAGGGCTCAAAGATTCCTTCTTCCTTCCACAAATTCATTCAACAATTAGCGTCAGCTGTGCATGAAGCACTGTGCTAGGTACCGGGAATGTAGAGATGAATGACGTACCCAGCTCAGGCTCTCAGCTCAGTCGCCTGGTAGGCTCTTGTTCTCATTAGAAGTTCCTGAGGGAGAGACCCCATGCCTCACTCATCACAAAGGTAGCCTAGGAACCAGCTCTGCGAATCAGAGGGGAATATGTTTAGCATTTCCTGATGGAAACAAAATCTACAGTCAAGAAAAAGCTGGGCCTGGCTGAAACATTGACTTTTGGAGGAGAATGATGCCTTCAGGAAGCATCCTGCCAAAAACCCTGCCTCGTGCATTAGCCTTCTCCCTGGAGGGTAACAGGACCCACGAGGCACAGAAAACTCAACTCACACCAGCTACAGAAAAAGAAAACCAAAGCTGATCGGATTTTTTGTTTCTATTATAAAACAACAGAAATAAGCACAGATTTTCTTATTGTAAAACTAACATGTAGGCTGTTTTCATGTAAACAATATATAAACGTTTAAAATAATTTTTCTTTAGAATTTGGCATACTATTTACGTGCTTCTAAGCACTTTTTAAATGTATGCAAAATAAATACTTATGAACTTGTTTTTCACAAAAATGGGATGACTTCATACACTCTGTAAACTTGCTTCTTATGTCACTTCATATAGCTTCATCACATTCTTGACCTAGAATTCCAGAGCAGGCCAGCAACAGTGGCTCACACCTGTAATCCCAGCACTCTGGGAGGCCAAGGTGGGAGGTCACTTGAGCCCAGGAGTTCAAGACCAGTCTGGGCAACATAGTGAGACTCCTGTGTCTATTTTATTATTAAAAATAAAGGAAGAAAGAAAAAGTAGAATTCTAGAGTATGGAGTTACCACAATTATTTCATCACTCTATTTTGTTGTTGTTGTTTCTTTGTTTTTTGAGACAGGATCTCACTCTGTCACCCAGGTTGGAGTACAGCAGAGCAATCATGGCTCACTGTAGCCTCGACCTCCTGGCCTTAAGCCATCTTCCCGCCTTAGCTTTCTGAGTAGCTGGGACTACAGGTGCATATCACCATTAGCCCCATTGCTGACTTTTAAAAATTATTTTTTGTGGCCGGGCGCGGTGGCTCAAGCCTGTAATCCCAGCACTTTGGGAGGCCGAGACGGGCGGATCACGAGCTCAGAAGATCGAGACCATCCTGGCTAACACAGTGAAACCCTGTCTCTACTAAAAATACAAAAAACTAGCCGGGCGAGGTGGCGGGCGCCTGTAGTCCCAGCTACTCGGGAGGCTGAGAGGCGGGAGAATGGTGTAAACCCAGGAGGCAGAGCTTGCAGTGAGCTGAGATCCGGCCACTGCACTCCAGCCTGGGTGACAGAGCAAGACTCCGTCTCAAAAAAAAAAAAAAAATTATTTTTTGTAGAAATCATGTCCCACTATGTGGCCCTGGCTGGTCTCAAACTCCTGAGCTCAAGCAATCCTCCTACTTCAGCCTCCCAAAGTGCTGGGATTACAGGTATGAGCCACTGTACCTGTCCTATTCTTCTATTGAGGGACATTTAAATTGTTATTTTCTTTTTTTTCTTTTTTTCTTTTTCTTTCTTTCTTTTTTTTTTTTTTTTTTTGAGACAAGGTCACCCTCTGTCACCCAGGCAGTCTGGAGTACAGTGGTGTGATCACAGCTCACTGCAGCCTTGACCTCCCAGGCTCAAGCGACCCTCCTGCCTCAGCCTCCCAAGTAGCTGGGGCTATAGGCAAGTGCCACCATGCCCAGCTAATTTTTTTATTTTTTGTAGTGATGGGGTCTCGCTATGTTGCTGAGGCTAATCTCAAACTCCTGCCTCAGGTGATCCTCCTGCCTCAGCCTTCCAAACTAAATTACTACAATGCTGCAATGAACATCCTAGCACATACACTTCTGCACCCTTGTGGAAGTATTTCTGTGGAAGAAATGTCCAGAAGTGGAATTACTGGGTCAGAAGCTGTCTGAAATTGTGGAATTTGATTTTGAGGTAAAGAATACCCTATGAGTGAACACTCTGCAGACCAAAGGGGCAGAAAATGATACACATGATTATTTATTCATGGTGAACTGTGAAGTGTGCTGGAGGGGATGCCGTTGGCAGGCCTGCTCAGAAATGTTCCAGTCACTGCCTTCCTGCTAGGACAGGAAATGTGCAGAGAAGGATCTTGGCTCAGCGTGTCCCTGATCCCACTGCTAGACTTTGGGAAGGGGTTTTTTGGGGTTTTTTTTTGTTGTTGTTTTTGTTTTCAAGACAGAGTCTTGCTCTGTCACCCAGGCTGGAGTGCAGTGGTGCCATCTCGGCTCACTGCAGCCTCTGTCTCCCAGGTTCAAACAATTCTCCTGCCTCAGCCTCCCGAGTAGGTGGGATTACAGGGGTGCGCCACCATGCCCGGCTAATGTTTGTATTTTTAGTAGAGACAAGGTTTCACCATGTTGGCCAGGCTGGTCTCAAACTCCTGACCTCAGGTGATCCGCCCGCCTCAGCCTCCCACAGTACTGGGATTACAGGTGTGAGCCACCGCGCCCAGCCTCGGGAGGGGTTTTGATGGTGGCCTCAGGAGTAGTCATGAAGTGAACACACCACACACTGTGAACACACAGCTGATAGAGAAGCCCTCGGACTCACAGCAGGTGCTGCTCTGTAGAAAGAACAGCGCCCCCAGGTGTCATGCAGATGCCAGCACCTGTTCTCACGCAACCCGCAGCTGGCCTTTGCCTTTAGAGGAGAGGGCAGGGTTCAATTACTCTTCTTCTGAAACTCGCCAACAAATGTTTGCTGTCTAAACTTCTTCTTAACTACTGTTAATACAAGATGACACAATAAGACTCCAGGAGAGTCCTAGTGAGTGAGTGTTCTCATTTTGGGAGTGACCAAAGGCCCACAGTATGGAATGGTGAAGGACACTCCCAGAACTAGCAGAGGAGCCTCCCAGTTAGTCAGTGTCCACATGTCACCGCCGTTTCACTGCCGCACACACATTACTGAACTCTCCGTGCTGCTCCGAAACTGATAGGAACTGGCACAATGGCTTGAAAAATGGTCAGCCTGGCGATGAGCAAGACTCCATCTCAACTGTTTCTATTCTTTCTTTGATCTCTTGCTCTTCACGTTTTCGCTCATACTCGCTCCGATATTCTGCAATTTTCTCTGCCCCAGGTTGAACTTCTTTCAGCATTGCACTGGCATCTTCATCATAATCGAATATACAGGCAAGTCTGTGTGCTTTCCCTCACCGCTTGTAAGGCTGAGCTGAATCAGGATTTATTTCTTTTTTCTTTTTTTTTTTTTTTTTAAATGGAGTCTCGCTTTGTCATACAGGCTGGAGCGCGGTGGCGCAATCTTGGCTCACTGCAACCTCCACAACCCAGGTTCAAGCAATTCTCTGCCTCAGCCTCCTGAGTAGCTGGGATTACAGGCGCCTGCCACCATATCCAGCTAATTTTTGTATTTTTAGTAGAGACAGGGTTTCACCATCTTGGCCAGGCTGGTCTTGAACTCCTGACCTCGTGATCCACCCACCTCCCCCTTCCAGTGCTGGGATTACAGGCATGAGCCACCGTGCCTGGCCCAGGATTTATTTCAATGGCTCTATCACAGTCTCAGATGGCAGCATTTGGCTTCTATAATTTGACAAAGACACTGGCCCTCTTGACATACAAAATAGCCAAGTGAGGATTCAGCTTGATGGCATCTGTGAACAAGTCAATGGCTTTCTGCAGTTCACCATCATTTAGGGCTTCAATAGCAGTCACTTTCTTATCATTTGCCTGATCCATTATCTCCTCTTATCTCTGCATTCTCATCTCCCATTTCTTGAGGGGCATCAGTGCCTGTTTTAATCACACCTTCATTATCAATTTCTAGATCACTTTCCTCGCTTGATGGTTTGTCTGCCTTTAAGTCTTCCTCCACCTTCTTACTGTCAGGTGTTTCTTCCTTGGTATTTTCTTCTGATTTAGCTTTCTGAGTAGCAGGTGGTACTTTACCCCCATGCTCTCCACCCACTCCCTCAGGAAGCGTATTTCCTCGGTGTGCAGAACGCTCGGATCCTGCTTACACGTTTTCACAAAGGCCCGAAGCTTGTTCACTTTGCTGGGGTCCACAGTCGGGAGGCGGTGGGCAAGGCTGAGGAGCTGCGGCCCGGTTCCAGGCCCAGGCGCTGGCTTGGCGTGACCATGCAAAAGGTGACTTTCGGTAATTATTTTTAGGCGTTTTCCCTCATCCAGACCTGAGGACTGGATTCAGCCGCCATGGGGCAGAGTGAGACACCATCGACCTCATGAAGTTAGTTCAGGGCTGCAATTAAACGATACACATGAACATGTATTGCAAATGAATGTAAGAGATAAACACTAGAGAAAGCTACCTCCAGGTCGCTTTTCAAATACGCCCAGATCTTGATTCACATTTTAGGGGATAAAAGCAGGGTTCTTTTTCTCTTTTCCTCACATTCTATGATCCAATTAAATAGGTTTCCAAAGTTGTATGAATAAGCATTGTTTCCTGTAGTTTTTAAAACTGTATTTTCATTTTGGTTCTTTTTTTTTGGAGACAAGGTCTCGCTCTGTTGCCCAGGCTGGAGTGCAGTGGTATGATCTCGGCTCACTGCAACCTCCGCCTCCTGGGTTCAAGCAATTCTCCTGCCTCAGCCTCTCAAGTAGCCGGGATTACAGGAGCGGGCCACTAGGTTCAAATAATTTTTGTACTTTTAGTAGAAATGGGATTTCACCATGTTGACCAGGCTGGTTTCAAACTCCTGGCCTCAAGCAATCCAGCCGCCTAGGCCTCTCAAAGTGCTGGGATTACAAGCGTGAGCCACCACGCCGGCCTTGTATTTTCATTTTGATTGGGGCAAAAATATAACCTTTAAATCTTTTTTTTCCCCAACTTTTATTTTAGATTCAAGGGATACATGTGCAGGTTTGTGAGTTGGATATGTGGTGTGATGCCGAGGTTTGGGGTAAACATGATTCCTTCCCCCAAGTGCTGAGCACAGTATCCAACCATTTTTCCACCCTTGCCCTTCTCCCTCCCCCATCTAGGAGTCCCCAGTGTCTACTGTTCCCATCTTTATGTCCATAAGTACCCAATGTCTAGCTCCCACTTATAAGTGAGAACATGCAACCAACCAGGCGTGGTGGCTCACGTCTGTAATCCCAGCACTTTGGGAGGCCGAGGTGGGCGGATCACTTGAGGTTGGGAGTTCGAGACCAGCCTGACCAAAATGGAGAAACCCCTTCTCTATCAAAAATACAAAATTAGCTGGGGGTGGTGGTGCATGCCTGTGATCCCAGCTACTCGGGAGGCTGAGGCAGGAGAATCTCTTGAACCCGGGAGGCTAAGGTTGCCTTGACCCGCGATTGCGCTATTGCACTTCAGCCTAGGCAACAAGAGCGAAATTCCATCTCAAAAAAAAAAAAAAAAAAAAAAGTGAGATAATGCATATTTGGTTTGTTTTCAGTTCCTGTGTTAATTCACTTAGGATAATGGCCTCCAGCTGCATCCTTGTTGCTGCAAAGGACTCCACACCTTTAAATCTTTATTTTCCCTGGTTTGGCTTTGGAAACAACAGGTTACAGCCTTTCTGAAGCCCCATCCCATTCTTCACTCTTTCCCAGTTTATTAACCAACAGGTGACACCAATGGCCTCTGACAGCCTCGACCCTGGAATCCTGAGCAGACGCCCAGGAACCTGTACCCGGCACATTCGCAGGGCAGAGCGAATTCACATCAAGCTCCCAAACACACGTTGTTGTTGTTGTGTTATGTAATTTTAGTCATTATTTCGTTTACAAGCTGTGAGCACACAGAGCTACTCTGGTTCCGCCCTTGGATGGCCGCTCGCGAGCTGCGGAGGCCCACCTGGGCATCCCGAAATGCTGGGATTACAGGCGTGAGCCAACGCCCCCCGCCGGAATGCTTTTGAGTCACATCTCCCGAGTCTCCTGCTCTCTCCAGCCTTGCGTTGCCTTCGTGGCCTCAAGGCCCCCGCCTTGGAAAACTTCCGCGTCCCCTCGCTGCCTCTGCAAGCCTGCGTGGGAGCGCGGTCCCGCAGCGCTTTGCTTTCCTGTTACGCGCGGTCGCCCTCTAGTGACAACAAGGACGCACTGCTACGTTCGGCCGCGAAGGCTTCCACCGCTGCGGTCTGCGCAGGAGAGCTCTGCGGACCCCGGAGTGCACCTCATCCGGGCCCTGGTGAGGAGCATCACTGGGGACCCTTGGCTCTTCGGCAGCACGCGGCCTGGGGCCGACTCCCCAGAGGAAGGCTGGTCTAATGCAAACACTGGATCATGTTGACTGAATCCCCAGCAGCTCCAGAGCAGAAGACTTGTCTGGAAGTCCTGCGGGCTTAGGAAATCATCGTTTTTTGGTAGGTGGGAAAAGTGTTCAGAGATGGGGCCGGGTGCGGTGGCTCACGCCTATAATCCCAGCACTTTGGGAAGCCGAGGCGGGCAGAGCACTTAAGGCTAGGAGTTCGAGACCAGCCTGACAAACATGGCGAATCCCCGTCTCTATTAAAAATGCAAAAATTAGCCCTGTGGAATGGTGCACGACTGTAATACCAACTACTTGGGAGGCTGAGGCAGGAGAATCCTTTGAACCCAGAAGGTGGAGGTTGCAGTGAACTGAGATCACACCACTGCACTCCAGCCTGGGCAACAGAAACAGATTCCGTCTCAAAAAAAAAACAAAACTGTTCAGGGAGATAAGGATATCAGAGGGGGCTCCACCACTGACTAGAAGGCCTGCCCCCTGCCCTCCCTGAGGGTGCCTCCATTATAGACCCTGAAGACAGGGAGAGCAGAACTCCTAGGTCCCAGAACAGTCTCTTCAGAGCTATTCAGAACTACCTCGCTCCCCACCACCCTTCCCACAGGCACAGCCACAAGGAGCAAGCACCTTCTGCACCCAGCAAGCATCCAGGCAGGGGACAGACTCCCAAGGGAAAGGAGGTTTTGGTGGCCAAAACAGACCCTGAGTTAGCTTAGTGGCCAGAGAAACTGAGATCTGCAGAAGGCCAGGTGGGCCTGGTCAGCGCACCTGAGCTGCCACAGGCCTTGCCGAGGTCACCCCTTCAACTTTTGAAATACATTTTCTGCATCATCATTGTGAAGATCTCTCAAAACTGACGATAGCTTCAACACCGGTTTTTTTGTTTGTTTGTTTGTTTTTTTGAGACAGAGTCTCGCTCTGTCGCCTGAGCTGGAGTGCAGTGGCCGGATCTCAGCTCACTGCAAGCTTCGTCTCCCAGGTTTACACCATTCTCCTGCCTCAGCCTCCCTAGTAGCTGGGACTACAGGCGCCCGCCACCTCGCCTGGCTAGTTTTTTTGTGTTTTTAGTAGAGACGGGGTTTCACCATGTTAACCAGGATGGTCTCGATCTCCTGACCTCGTGATCCGCCCATCTCGGCCTCCCAAAGCAACGCCTGTTTTAGTTGATGTGTTTTGCTTGCAGAAAAGTGAGAGTTTTCTGCCTGAATATCACAGTGTGCCATTCTCAAGCGCTATGATCAGACTAGCTCTCATGCTGGCTCAGTCAGGATATTTAACTCTGGTATTAAATCTGGATAAAAGCCATCCATCATCTCAGTTTGGGGCTCTGAAGAATCAGTTAGAAAACAGCCCTCCGGTGCCCTATGAAAGCCTCCTGGGCAAAAAAGCAGTGGACTCAGTAAGCCAGCTGATAGAGCTCCCGCCTGGAACCAGGGCTCCTTCTATTGTTGCTCATGAGTGGGCTTCAGGTTGTGACCCCCTGCAATGGAAATGTATAGGTATTTACTAGGGAGAAGTTTCCCAACTTTTACTGGCGTTTCCAAGGAATCTATATACAAACCAATTTGGAACTACTTCCCTAGAAACTCCCATTACCCACTAGTGAAATAGTAAACCGATTTTTCCTGAAGTGTAAAAGGTTCATCACGAAACTAGAATTGTTAGCAATGAAAGCAAACGCTTTAAACTTGACAATGGTCGATTTCCCAAGCTGGGCCTTGAAATTCCCGTCAAGGTTACATATGTGAATTTATAAAGTGCAGTCTGAGCCCCTGTGATCACAAAATGGCAAATGATTTTGTCCTCAGGGTCCTGGTGTCTCTGATGGGTACTCAATAGTAGGAGTGTCTATTCCCTTAGGGAGGAGGGTGGACCTTGGCAGATCCATGGACTTGGTCCCAAGATTGTTAGAGATGTTAGATTTGTCCCTTAGAAGGTCACCTCTATATGTCGGAGGTAGTGGCTCATGCCTGTAATCCCGGCACTTTGGGAGGTTGAGGTGGGCA
Organism: Piliocolobus tephrosceles; assembly: GCF_002776525.5. Classification (NCBI taxonomy): domain Eukaryota; kingdom Metazoa; phylum Chordata; class Mammalia; order Primates; family Cercopithecidae; genus Piliocolobus; species Piliocolobus tephrosceles. The sequence goes on along the minus strand of NC_045441.1, from coordinate 128,655,997 downwards.
GATCACTTGAGCTCAGGAGCTCGAGACCAGTCTGGGCAACATGGTAAAACCCCGTCTCTACTTTAAAAAAAAAAAAAAAAAAAATAGCCTGGTGTGGTAGCACACACCTGTAATCACAGCTACTCAGGAGGCTGAGGCATGAGAACCGTTTGAACCTGGGAGGCGGGGATTGTAGTGAGAAGAGATTGAGTCACTACACTCTAGCCTGGGCAACAGAGTAAGACTCTTGTCTCAAAAAAAAAAAAAAAAAAAAAAAAGAGAGAGAAGGTCATATCTATAGAAGGTTTTTGTTCACTTCAGCCAGAGCTAAGTGATGGCTGACAATTTCCACTTGGCTGATGCACTCACGATGTTTTTTTGTTTTTGTTTTTGTTTTTGAGACAGGGTCTCGCTCTGTCACCCAGGCTGGAGTGCACTGGCACAATCTCGGCTCACTGCAACCTCCCCCTCCTGGGTTCAAACAATTCTCCTGCCTCAGCCTCCTAAGTAACTGGGATTACAGGCGCCTGCTACCACGAATGGCTAATCTTTGTATTTTTAATAGAGGTGGGGTTTCACCATATTGCCCAGGCTGGTCTCAAACTCCTGAGCTCAAGTGACCTGCCCACCTCAGTCTCCCAAAGTGCTGGGATTACAGACAAGAGTCACTGTGCCTGGCTTCAAGATGTTTTTGATTAGGACCCAAACTGTCCAACTTTCTCTTTCTCCCATTCATCTGACCCTGATCCTCCTCCACTCTTCACCCTTAAAATATTTATATCTGCTTAGACTTCAGCAAAGCAAAACTCTGCTTCCTGAAAACCTCAGCAGGCGTTTTGGGCCACATGTTCATGGCAACATAATCTGGATCATACTCATGGGGTCTATGGTAGGGAACATTCTCACTTTGCATTAAGAAAAGGACAACCAGATACCAACTTTTATAGAATGAAATTAGGAAATTTTATCAAAGCATTTAAACTTTTTTTTTTTTTTTTTTGAGATGGAGTCTTGCTCTGTCACCCAGGCTGGAGTGCAGTGGCGCAGTGTCGGCTCTCCACTTCCCAGGTTCAAGCAATTCTCCTGCCTCAGCCTCCTGAGTAGCTGGGACTACAAGCGTGTGCACCATGTCCAGCTAATTTTTTCGTATTTTTAGTAGAGATGGGATTTCACCATGTTGGGCAGGCTGGTCTTGAACTCCTGACCTCAAATGATCCGCCTGCCTCGGCCTCCCAAAATGCTGGGATTACAGGCACGAACCACCGCGCCCAGCCTAAACTATTTTCTGAAGTAGATTTCCCCTGAAGCCAGAGGCTCCTCATCAGACATTTATTCTTCTCTAACTGACAAATGTGGCTTTTACTCTGGGGAGAAAAGCCTCTTTGTGGGCTGTGACCATCTGCCTCCAGCCACCTGGCTCCTCGTATTTGACAGGCTGGCGATCATGTTATGCTTGTATCACAGAGGACTGTGCAGATATCTGACCAGATATTCTCGCTGCTTGAAAAGCGCATGTCTGACGCAACCCCGCCTGATGCCGTCATGACCCCTCCTCCCCAGCCAAGCCGTATGCATGGATGTTAGTGTTGGTGTGCTGTAGTGTCGTTGTGTGCCCCCAATCTCCCTTAAAGACCACGGTTATTGCCAGAGTTATTAACCTGGGCCAAGGAGGAACTTCTACAACTCCCACTTCCAGGGGAGTGAGGGAATTTCAGGCTTTTTCTGGGCCACAGTTGATTTGCACCCTTGAGGGTGGTCCCAACAGGTACAGAAGAGCTTGGCACAAAATGCCCATGGATAGCAAGTCCTGGCTGGGGAGTTCTCCCTGCCGTTACCAGTTTTGGGTCAATAGGGGGGTTCTCCCTGCCATTGCCACTGAGGGCTGGAGGTGAGGCGGGAGGCAGGATATGACGCTGAGCCCCCAGAGAAAAGGGACACATGGTTTGGATTAAGGCCCAAAGGAAGATCTGGCCTTGAAGTGTGCTGGTTTCACGGCCTGCAGGATGGAGTGACTGCGATTTGGGAGCAGGGTGTGGAGAATACCTGGATTCTAGGGCTGCTCCCTTTTGGGGTGTGTGAGTGTCCCTGGAAAGGCACAGTGGTCATGTGAGCCCCCTCCTCTGTTTCACATGGGTAAGTCCTTGAGCATTCAGGATCCTCCCAAGATCCGACAGCTCTCAGGAAGCATCCCCTCCTGTCCTGAGGTGGGCAGAGGAGATGGAGAGAACAGGTGAAGGCAGGTGAGGGGGAGCCGTCACAGAAGCAAGACAGGATTGAGATGCACCAGGGCCTGGGTGGATGGTGGACCTCGGACTGAGGACAGGCAGAGGCGACCAGGCCAGTTCAGTCCCAATAGAGCCAACGCCAGGGCCCGAGAGACCATCAGGCAAAACTGAACCCCAGAGAGCTGTGGCACCGCTGAGGCTTTGCGTCTACCCTTTAATCTGGGGTAGCCCAGACTGCTCGCTGCCTCCAGCCCTGCCGTCTAGCCTGACATCCAGCTTTACTGCAGTGGACTGACTTCCCTGGGAGGACCACTCTCTTAGATCCAGGTGGAACCAGAATCTGGTGGGTTTGAAATGGATTCAATCTCTTTGTCCTCATTGAGCTCCACACAGTCAGGCCAAAGCAGGTAGTCAGAGTCTTGTGAGGAGACCCCCAAGTCTTCCTCTGCAGTCTAGCAACCCACTGGGGTCCGGGCACAGGCTCTAGGAGAGAGGCTGTTCACCAGGGCTGTGCATTCAGCACAGCAGGCTGTGGGCTGCTTAGCCCCAGAGAGTGCCATTCACCCGATGCACATGTGAATGACATCCCTGGAGCTCAGCCACTCATCATCCCTGCTCCTGACAGTGACAAAAACACCCCGCTGATGGCTAGAGAGAGTCTGGTTTAAAATTAGCCCTTTCATTTTCCTATTGAGTCATTACCCAAAAAAAGAGAGATTTTCTGCTTCCTCCTCTGAAGAGGGCAGTTGAACTTTTTATCCTGAAAATGGAAGTGTGCCTAGCCCCAGGGGAGAGTTGAGTGTTTTGTTTTTAAAAGCCTAGACTCATAAAATAATAATAATACAGGAGGTTTGGAATCAAGGAAGCCTCTATGGACTGAGAGCTAAAAATAGCCCAAAGATGGAGGAGGCTGATGGGACAGGTGTTCCCAGAGGGTCTGGGGAGGCGGCAGGCCCCCAGACTGTGGAGGGTGTGAGTGAAGGCTGCCTGTAGGGGGTGGCCCTGAAAGTTTGGGCAGGTGCAATGGCTGTCAATGCCACATAAAGGACATCTACATCCTAAAGAGTGAAAGACCGGTGCCCAGAAACTACATCTACATCAGGCAGAAGCAGCAGCAAAATTCTGACCCACAGCCCAACAGTGAGCATCCTTTTTCAGGACATGAACAAGCCCTGGGGTCCTTGTTTACTCTCTTGGGAAGAGGTAGCACCAGAATGCACACATTGTGAAGTTCTCACGTATCTTTATAAATGAGGCCTGGAGCTGGATACAGTGTAACTTGGGGAAATAAGGAAGGTGACATTTCTCATACTTGAGTGTTAAGAAGCACATGGCTACTCATCAGTGACTTTTAGGAGCCGTGTCCACCTAAGGGACAACAGTAATGCAGAAATAGGAGAGGAAGTTGATAGGATTCAACCAACAAATAGTTCATCTCCAAAGCTGTTTCCTAAGGTTCGGTGGGGTTGGACTTTAAAGAAAGTGAGGTCGGGAGCCAGGCGTGGTGGCTCATGCCTGTAATCCCAGCCCTTGGGAGGCTGAGGCAGGCAGATCACTTAAGGTCAGGAGTTCGAGACCAGTCTGGCCAACATGATGAAATTCCGTCTCTACTAAAAATACAAAAATTAGCTGGGCATGGTGGCACACGCCTGTACTCCCAGTCACTCAGGAGGGTGAGGCAGAAGAATCGCTTGAACCCAGGAGGCGGAGGTTGCAGTGAGCTGAGATCGTGCCACTGCACTCCAGCCTGGGCGACAAGAGCAAAACTCCGTCTCAAAAAGAAAGTGAGATCAGGGACATCAGGGATAAGCAGGCTGCAGACCTGATGGTTGAGCTGGGAGATCTCCCTTTAAAAACCCTCCCCTGGCTGGGCAGGCTGGACAATACCTGTCATCCCAGCATTTTGGGAGGTCAAGGTGGGAGGTTCGTTTGGAGGCCAGGAATTTGAGACCAGCCTGGGCAACATGACCAAGACCCTGTCTCTTAAATTAAAAAAAATAATAATTAGCCAGGCGTGGGCCAGGCGCGGTGGCTCACGCCTGTAATCTCAGCACTTTGGTAGGCAGAGGCGGGCGGATCACAAAGTCAGAAGATCGAGACCATCCTGGCTAACATGGTGAAACCCCGTCTCTACTGAAAAATACAAAAAAATTAGCCGGGCATAGTGGCAGGCACCTGTAGTCCCAGCTACTCAGGAGGTTGAGGCAGGAGAACAGTGTGAACCCCGGAGGCAGAACTTGCAGTGAGCCAAGATCACGCCACTGCACTCCAGCCTGGGTGACAGAGCAAGACTCAGTCTCAAAAAAAAAGAAAAAAAAAAAAAATTAGCCAGGCATTGTGATATGTCCCTGCAGTCCCAGCTACTCAGGAGGCTGAGGCCAAAGGATTTCTTGAGCCCAGGAGATAAAGGCTGCAGTTATTATGATTGCACCACTGAACTGTGATCACACCACTGCCCTCTAGCCAAAGTAACAGAGCAAGACCCTGTCTCTTAGACATAAATTTAAAAATAAATTTTAAAACTCCCTTAAAAATCTCTTGCTTAAAAAATGAAGCACATGGGCTGGGCACAGTGGCTCACGCCTATAATCCGAACACTTGAGAGGCGAAGGCAGGTGGATCACCTGAAGTCAGGAGTTCAAGACCAGCTTGGCCAACATTGTGAAACCCCGCTGTACTAAAAATACAAAAATTAGTTGGCAGTGGTGGCACGTACCTGTAACCCCAGCTACTTGGGAGGCTGAGGTGGGAGAATCACTTGAACCTGGGAGGCAGAGGTTGCAGTGAGCTGAGAGCATGCCACTGCACTCCACCTGGGTGATATAGCGAGACTCTGTCTCAGAAACAAAAACAAAAACAAAAACAAAACAAGGCCAGGCACCATGGCTCACGCTTGTAATCTCAGCACTTTGGGAGGCCAAGGCGGGCAGATCACTTGAGGTCAGGAGTTCAAGACTAGCCTGGTCAACATGGTGAAACCTCGTCTCTACTAAAAATACAAAAATTAGCCAGGCATGGTGTCGTGCGCCTGTAGTCCCAACTACTCACTTGGGAGGCTGAGGCAGCAGAATTGCTTGAACCCAGGAGGTGGAGGTTGCAGTGAGCCAAGATCACGCCACTGCACTCCAGCCTGTGTGACAGATCAAGACGCCATTTCAAAAAAACAAAACAAACAAAAAACCAAAGCAGATGGTCACCAAATCACACATATATCCAAATACAAGATCATTCATATAAGGTGGGGGAGATACTGCAGCACAGCCTCTCCTTCTACCTGCAGGGAGTTTTCTGAAGGGAAGAAAGAGCCATGATTAGGCGGAACAGGAACTGGAGAAATCACAATAGATGAGGGGACCCTAGTAGTGAGGCAGTAGCACTAAGACTACAGGAGAATAGTAAACTCTAGACCAAGCAGGCAGGATCTGGTCTAAGGGGCAAGGTTGAGTGGATGGTTTTCAATGGCAGGTTTTCACAACAGGCTAATGGATTCAGCTTTAAATGAGAGGGAAAAAGGGAAGGGAATGGCCAGGAACTAGGTTGGGACAGACAACTGGGCCAAGCTTCAGGTGAGATTGACCTAAGGAGAGTCTGTCAGGAAATGGAGTCCAGGACCTGGGCAGACTGGCCCTATGCTCAGGGGTTAGACAGGGAAGCTGCTGTGTGTTGAGTGTATTCACCAGAATTCATGTGTTAGAAATTTGGTCCCCAGTGTGGCAGTGTTGGGAGGTGAGGTTAGTAAGAGGTGAATAGATCATTAAGTGAAATCAATGCCTCTCTTGAGAGCATAAATGGGTAAATTATTCACTCACTTGCCCTTCGCCTCTGCTGCCATGTTATGATGCAACATGAAAGCCCTTACCAGAAGCTGCCACCATGCCCTTGGACTTCCCAGTCTTTAGAACTATAAGAAATAACTTTCTTTTCTTTTTTCTTTTTCTTTTTTTTCATTTTTTTGTTTTTTCGAGACAGAGTCTCGCTCTGTTGCCCAGGCTTGAGTGCAGTGGCATGATCTTGGCTCACTGCAGCCTCTGTCTCCTGGGTTCAAGTGATTCTCCTGCCTCAGCCTCCTGAGTAACTGGGATTACAGGCATGTGCCACCACACCAGCTAATTTTTGTATTTTTAGTAGAGATGGGGTTTCACCATATTGGCCAGGCTGGTCTCGAACTCCTGACCTCAAGTGATCTGTCTGCCTTGGCCTCCCAAACTGCTGGGATTATAGGCATGAACCACTGCACCTGGCCTTTTCTTTTCTTTATGAATTACTCGGTCTCAGAATACCTGGCAGGTGTTGTGCTATAGCAACAGAAAATGGACTAAGACAGAAGCAGCGGAGAGACTCCCAGCCACCTGCACGTTAGTGGTGAAGGACCCCGATACTTCCCAGGCCAGCTCTCCCTCCCATATTGGCTTAGGGCTTCAGTGTTAGGAGCCTGGCAGTGGGTGGCATGGATCAGGCATGGGTCCCCTGCATCTCAGGGAATCAGAACATCTGATGTCTCTCTATCTTGGACAGTGCTAGAGAAACTTGCCAAAGTCTTGTTATTTCAGAGACCTTATATTCTACTCTTTTCTCCACCGCTCCCCACTTTTCCCTGAAAATGATTGCTTCATGGCTTTTTTTCCTGATTATATAAATGATTACCACCTTTGTCTTAAAACACACATGAACACATAGCTATTAATATATTTGATTAGACTACAATTTTCTAAATTTAGTCATGACTTTCTGGTGGTGTGTTCTAGGCCCTTTAATTAGATGTTTGCAAGGCCTGTTTGATATGGGGGATACCTAGGCCTCAAGACCCTTGGACTAGCAAATCTCATTCATAATGATTTAGTTCAAAGGAGAAGAGAATACTATTATCCTTAAATCTGGAGCCTCTTCACCAAGGTGCTCCTGGGCGCTTGTGTCTCCTCCCTTTGCTACCCTCAGTCTCTGGTGACAGGAGTCCCACACAGCCTGGCAGGAAAAGTCTGTTACATACCTGTGATGCGAGGAAGTGCTTTTCCTGGTCTTGTATATCCAAGCCCAGTCCTACTCCATTGTTCCCACAGGTCTCCTGGTCCTTCTACCTGCTCCCATCTAGGCCTTTCCAAGTGCTGAGCCCCAGACTCAGCAAAGTCACCTAAGGCTGGGGACACTAATCCAGAGGAGAGCTAGGTCTGCCCCCCATATCCCTGAGTCACAGCTGTCTATCCACACCATTACAATCCCACAAGTGCTGCATTGGACAGGAAAGGATTCTGGGGATGGAGCTCCTAAAAGGGAGGGTTTTATTTTGTTTTGTTTTTTCTTTTGAGATGGAGTTTCACTCTGTCACCCAAGCTGGATTGCAGTGTCACCATCTCGGCTCACTGCAACCTCCACCTCCCAGGTTCGAGCGTTTCTCCTGCCTCAGCCTCCTGAGTGGCTGGGATTACAGGCGCCTGCCACCATGCCCAGCTAATTTTTGTATTTTTAGTAGAGACGGGGTTTCACCGTGTTGGTCAGACTGGTCTTGAACTCCCGACCTCGTAATCCATTTTGTTTTTTTGGGGTGTTTTTTTGTTTTTTTGTTTTTTTGAGACTGAGTTTCACTCTTGTTGCCCAGGCTGAAGTGCAATGGCACAATCTCGGCTCACTGCAACCTCTGCCTCCCGGGTTCAAGTGATTCTCCTGCCTCAGCCTCCTGAGTAGCTGAGATTACAGGTGCATGCCACCACGCCCAGCTAATTTTTGTATTTTTAGTAGAGACAGGGTTTCTCCATGTTGGTCAGGCTGGTCTCAAACTCCTGACCTCATGTTCCTTTTTTTTTTTTTTGAGATGGAGTTTCCCTCTTGTTGCCCAGACTGGAGTGCAATGGCATGATCTCAGCTCACTGCAACCTCCACCTCAAGGGAGGGTCTTTGTTTCAATATGCAGATGTCTCAGGGAGCTGTTTTCCTGCTGGGCCATGGCTCTTCTCCAGTTCTCCCAGGATAAGCTTGCGTGCATTCAGGTGGAATGTTTTCTTAGTCCCTGCCTTACCCACACTCTCGACCTAAAGCCACCTTCTGTTCCTCTCCTAGAGCTGCCTAGCTGTCTCCTCTGCCTCGCCCAGCTGTAGGTGAATCCTTCACTAAAATGAGGTTGCTTCATCACTCCCAATGGATGACTGATGTCTCAGAAAATTACAGGGGTGTGATGTGGCTGAAGGAACTGGAAAGCGAGGCTTAATCTGCTGAGTAATGGGAGCAACATCTATACCTCTGCTCCAGCCCATGACCTGCAAGGACTCAATCAGTGGGAGACGGGATGAAACATTCGGGGAACCAGGAGGACTAGGGGAGCATAAAGCAGCAAAAAGGGAGAAAAGATGTGTTTGGGAGCCAGAGCTGCCCAGTGACGTGCTGGCGTTCCCACTTAGGAGCCATGCAACCCCGCACGAGCTCCTCGACTTCTCTGAATCTCAGTTTCCTCACCTGTGAAGTAGGGATTTTAGTTATTATAAAGAGTAAATGGACCTAACAGTCAAATGTCATGTGTGAACCCTGATGGGAACCTGGTTGGAAAAAAAAAAATAGAAAAATTTAAATTTGGTCTCTAGAATATCACCTAGCTCGGCATTACTGTTAATTTCTTTAGTGTGAGAATGGCATTGTACTTAAGGAAAACACGTGTATTCTTAGCAGATGCACGCTGAAATATTGAAGGGTGAGGGTTCGTGAGGTCAGCAGCTCACACTCAGATGGTTCCATAACAACAGAGAGAATGTTTGTACCGAGATGGAGAGAAGGACAAGAACAAGGTGTGAAATGCTAACTGTTGAATCAAGGCGGAGGGTGTTCACGTGATCACCATTTATTCTTTCCATTTTTCTTAATGTTTAAAAATGTGTCACCTTAGCCGGGCGAGGTGGCGGGCGCCTGTAGTCCCAGCTACACGGGCGGCTGAGGCAGGAGAATGGCGTAAACCCGGGAGGCGGAGCTTGCAGTGAGCTGAGATCCAGCCGCTGCACTCCAGCCTGGGCGACAGAGCAAGACTCCGTCTCAAAAAATAAATAAATAAATAAATAAAAATGTGTCACCTAAAGATTGGGGGGAAAAAGATAGACCAGGTGTGTGAAGCACTCTGCACAATGCCTCATTCAGCATAATTTATTTAATAAATATTCACTAATTTCCTGGTGGAGATGTCAGTCAAGAACCAGGGATGGAGTGCCAGATACTGATCTGGGGATGCAGTGAGGATTTCTAGGGGGCCAGAGACAAGCATTAAAGGGTGAACAACCATGTGTATGTGTTGACCACAGACAGTGGAGAGTGCTAGAAAGACAGCTGACAGGTGAGAGACCAAGGTGGGGGCTTAGGCAGGGTGGGGGATGTCACACTGACTTGGGTACCCTCTGAGCCTCTGAGCAGGTAGAATGTGAGCTGGGGACGGGCCGTGCCAGGGAGATGGCTGTGCGGAAACCCCTTTCCTTCCTCATGTGTGTCTCCAGGGCCCCTAAAGGGGCCCACGATGCCACGGGATGACATCAGCCAAGAACCAGGAGTGGGAATGTTTGCCTGCTCTCTGGGGAATTAAGCTGCAGTGTAATTTATGCTTGTAGAACTCCTCAGTCTGTTCGGACAGACCAGATACCATCAGCCACCCTTGACCAGTGAACTTCATGGTGTGGGGCAGGAAAAATAACGATGATTCCTGCAGGGCCACCTCCTGGAACCAGCCATGATCTGGAACTGGCATTAGAGGAAATTTTAGTGGTATTTTACCCAGGCCCTGACAGTGTCCAAGATACTTCTCAGTAGCACAATTAACAAATGAAACGATGTTCAGCTTCATTCATAGTTAAAGAAATGCAAGCTGGAATTCAATATTTTTGCCCATCAGATTGGTAAGGACTAAGAAGATTGATGATACGGAGTGATGGGGCGGCCATGGGAACAGCCCTCTCATCATTTGTTTGTTGAGACTCTCGTGGGTAATTTAGCAGTACCCATCACATCCGAAATTCTGACCACCCTTTGGCTCAGCAGTTTCATTTTAATGATTCTGTTATGAAGATATTATCAGAGATGTGATTTTTAAAAACAATATATACAAGGATGCTCACTGAATTATACCTATATCATGTTCAGCATTGCAGTAATTATGTCACCCAAATGGAAATAAATGTCCATCAATAGAAGACTTCTTAAATAAATTACATATAGGAAAACATTTAATATGAGTGAAGTTTTAGAAATAAAGATATTTATATATATAATAACAGTACAGGTTAGTGTATACATTTGTTTAAAAATCTTGAAGACTGCATACCAAAATGTTAATAACAGGGCATAGAAAACAGGTGACCTTTATTTTCTACAGTATGCACTTTTGTAATATCTACATTTTGTATTGCAGGCATGCATTGCTGTTGCAAGCAGAAAATAGGATTTTAAAGTGAGGGAAAGCAAGAAAAGGATGAAAGGAAGGATCACAGTAGATAATTGTTCCCTTTTGCCAGCCAACATCTGCACCCCCTTGAAACATTTGGGTAATTCACCTCTCTTAGGATGTCCACTTTAGAAGTTGTAAATGGCCTTCTGGTGCCAGGCTGCTGTGCTGTGTCACAGGAGGTACAGGGAGACGTCATCGAAGCCTGGCCCTCACCCCAAGAGAGACGTGGAGCCCAGTGGGACTTGGGTTTTCGGCCACTTGCAATCAGAGTCCTCCTTCCTTCCTTTTATCCACCTTCCCTTCCCCCCCCCTCTCCCTTCCCATTCCCTTCCCCCCTGCCTCCCCCTCCCCCTCCCCTTCACCTTATCCTTCCCCTTCCCTCCCCCTCCCCCTTCACCCTTCCCTTCCCCTTCCCTTCCCTCCTCTCCCCTTTACTCTCTTTCTGTCCTTCCTGCCTTGCCTTCCTTTCTTTTTTTGAGAGGGGATCTCACTCTGTTGCCCAGGCTGGAATGCAATGTCACAATCACAGCTCACTGCAGCCTCAAACTCCCAGGTTCAAGCAATCCTCCTGCCTCAGCCTCTCTAGTAGCTGAGACCACAGGTGCACACCACTGCACCCAGCTAACTTTTTGCTTTTTTAGTAGAGATGAAGTCTCCCTCTGCTGCCCAGATTCAAACTCCTGGGCTCAAGTGATCCCCCTGCCTTGGCCTCCCAAAGTGCTGGGATTACAGGTGTGAGTCACCATGCCTGACCCAGAGTCTTAAATGATAAGGCAAAAAGTGGAGGAGGTGTGGGAAGGATACTCAGGGTCTCATGAAATCCATAGAATTGAACAAACAAGCTTTAGGAAGGGCTGAGACTGGACAAACTCTGGGGCCCAGAGCCGGAGTTTCTGAGCCTTCTCTCTAGGGAGCTGCCCTACTAGGAAATCTGACAACACTCAGCTCTGGGTCTTTCAGATCTAGTGTCAAGTTCCTGCAAAGAAGAACCTAAGCTCAGGAGAAAGATCTGGGCTTGAAGGTCACTCACATGGTGAGAAGCTCTGCAGCAACTTTCAAAGTTCTGCAGGGAGGCAGAAGAAGAGCTGGTAGAGGTGGTGTCAGGAAGGCCACAAGCCACAGATGAGTGGGTTTTGAGAGGAGAAAGAAATGATCATAATGTCAAAACCTGAGATAAAACAAGCACTGAAGAGCATCTGCAGGCCAAGCACAGTAACTCACACCGGTAAGCCCAGCACTTTGGGAGGCCGAGGCGAGAGGATGGCTCAAGACCAGGAGTTCAAGACCAGCCTGGGCAACATAAGCGAGACTCCCCCATCCTTAATATATACATATATATATATATATATATATTTTTTTTTTTTTTCCAAAAAGGGAAAAAAAATTTGCTGGGTGACTGGTACCCTTGCCAAGGAAAATTTTGGCAGACAAATGGGGGCAATTACCTTGTTAAAGAAGGTTGGTCATGGCCCAGTGTGGTGGCTCGCGCCTGTAATCTCAACACTTGGGGAGGTTGAGTGGGCACATCACCTGAGGTGAGGAGCTCAAGACCCTATCTCTACCAGAAATACAAAAATTAAGCAGTTGTGATGGCGCATACCTATAATCCCAGCTACTTGGGAGGCTGAGGCACGAGAATTGCTTAAACCCGGGAGGCCATGGTTGTAGTGAGCCAAGATCACACCACTACACTCCAGCCTAGGTGACAGAACAAGACTCTGTTTCAAAAAAAAGGTTGGCCATTGTCAGGCCTCTGAGCCCAAGCTAAGCCATCCTATCCCCTGTGACCAGCACGTATACATCCAGATGGCCTGAAGCAACTGAAGATCCACAAAAGAAGTGAAAATAGGCCAGACGCGATGGCTCACGCCTGTAATCCCAGCACTTTGGGAGGCCGAGACGGGCGGATCACGAGGTCAGGAGATCGAGACCATCCTGGCTAACACGGTGAAACCCCATCTCTACTAAAAATACAAAAAACTAGCCGGGCGAGGTGGCGGGCGCCTGTAGTCCCAGCTACTCCAGAGGCTGAGGCAGGAGAATGGGGTAAACCCGGGAGGCGGAGTTTGCAGTGAGCTGAGATCCGGCCACTGCACTCCAGCCTGGGCGACAGAGCAAGACTCCGTCTCAAAAAAAAAAAAAAAAGTGAAAATAGCTTAACTGATGACATTCCACCATTGTGATTTGTTTCTGCCCCACCCTAACTGATCAATGTACTTTGTAATCTCCCCCACCCTTAAGAAGGTTCTTTGTAATTCTCCCCACCCTTGAGAATGTACTTTGTGAGATTCACCCCCTGCCGGCAAAATATTCCTCCTAACTCCACCGCCTATCCCAAAACCTATCAGAACTAATGATAATCCCACCACCCTTCACTGACTCCTTTTTCGGACTCAGCCCGCCTGCACCCAGGTGAAATAAACAGCCTTGTTCACACAAAGCCTGTTCGGTGGTCTCTGCACACAGACACATGAGACAGCCATGACCAGGAAGAATAGAGAGGGTGTTAGCAGGAGGAAGGTGTTGGGCTCAAGGAGGCATTTAAAATTTGAGCATGTTGAATGATGCCCTTGACTGATGAGGAATGAACAGGAGCCTTGTGGTGGTGGAGAAGGACCCTCTGGTGAAGCTTTCCGGGCATTTTTCTGCTAAAGCTTTGGCTTTCTCAAAACACTCTCATAATAAGCAGATGTTATTGCTCTTTGGCTCTCTAGAAAGCCAACAAGCAAAATGCCTTGAGCCACCCAAAAAACTGTTGCCGTGACTGTGACTTCTGCTCTTGACCTGTCCACTTTTGCTGACTTGGCCACTTCCACCTCTTGGGAGCCATTGCTTTGTGCTTTGTCTTCAGGATCCTACTGGTAAAGCCATGTTCCATCTCCTGTTACAAATCTTCAGAGAAATGCTTCAGGATCTTGATCTTACTTGTTTTAAATTTCCACTGAAAGTTCTGCTCTTGGCTGCAGTTGATCTGGACGCAATGGTTTTCCATAGAGTGGAAACTCCGCTCAACTTTAATTTTTCAGTCAGAAAAGTGTAAGCTGAACCAACTGAGATGTCTTTGGTGTTGGCTGTTGTTTGTGCTGTTAATCATTGGTCCTCTTCATTAGGGCACAAACAAGATTAATTATTTTACTCAAAAATTGACGTGGATGGTCTGCCACTGAGGGTTTTATCCTCAACATTGTCTCATCCCTTCTCTCTTTTTTTTTTTTGAGATGGAGTCTCCTTCTGTCACCCAGGCTGGAGTACAGTGGCACAATCTCGGCTCACTGCAACCTCTGCCTCCCGGGTTCAAGCAATTCTCCTGTCTCAGCCTCCCAAGTAGCCAGGATTACAGGCGCCCACTATCACACCCAGCTAACTTTTTGTACTTTCAGGCACCCGAGTAACTGGGACTACAGGCGCACGCTGCCACGTCCAGCTAATTTTTTGTATTTTAGTAGAGACAGGGATTCACCGTGTTGCCTGGGCTGATCTCTTGAGCTCAGGCAATCCACGTGCCTCGGCCTCCCAAAGTGCTGGGATTACAGGTGTGAGCTGCCATGCCTGGCCTAATTTTTGCATTTTTAGTAGAGACAGGATTTCACCATGGTTGGCCAGGCTCGTCTCGAGTTCCTGACCTCAACTGATTCACCCACCTCGGCCTCCCCAAGTGCTGGGATTACAGGCTAAGCCACCGCACCTGGCCTCATCCCTTCTTAAAACGAGTTATCCATTCGCAAACTCCTGGTTTCTTTGGGGGCATTGTCCCCATGAGCTTTTCATAAAAATACCAATGATTTTGCCGTAAATGTGATGGCTATTCTTGTTTCAAATTTAGCAGAATTCTTGTTGCTCTGACAGGAGTTCTTTTCAAACTGATGTCTTATCCTTCTTAGTGCTTCAAACTAGATCTCGTTCAGACATGTGATAACAAGTTAGTACAAATTTATTTTGGTGCCAAAAATTTTTGAAATCCATGCATAGTTTTTTTCATAATATACATTTTCCATGAACCTTTTAAAGACCACTTGTATAGAAAAAAACAGTATATATAGGGTTTGGTCCTACCCAAAGTTTCAGGCAATCACTGGGAGGTCTTGGAACTATCCCAGTGGATAAGGGAGGACTACTGTGCTAAAAACTATCCCTTGTTTAACTGAAATTCAAATTTAACTGAGTGGCCTGCATTTTGTCTACCAACCCTATCCTGGGGGCACCTAAAAATATCAGAGGCTAGGCCAGGCGCGGTGGCTCATGCCTGTAATCCCAGCATTTTGGGAGGCCGAGGCTGGTGGATCATGAGGTCAGGAGATCGAGACCATCCTGGCCAACATGGTGAAACTCTGTCTCTACCAAAAATACAAAAATTAGCCGGACGTGGTGGCGTACGCCTGTAGTCCCAGCTACTCGGGAGGCTGAGGCAGGAGAACCGCTTGAACCTGGGAGGCAGAGGTTGCAGTGAGCTGAGATTGCGCCACTGCACTCCAGCCTGGTGACAGAGCAAGACTCTGTCAAAAAAAGAAAGAGGAGGAGGAGGAGGAAGAGGAAGAAGAAGGAAGAAGGAGGAAGGAGAAAGGAGAAGGAAGGAGAAAGAAGAAGAGGGAAGAAGAAGAGAAGGAGGAGGAGAAGGAGGAGAAGGAGGAGAAGGAGGAGAAGAAGAAG
>NC_045441.1:128616674-128635739 GCF_002776525.5 Piliocolobus tephrosceles | reverse complement strand
TACACATAACATAAAATTTACCATCCTAGCCATTTTAAGTATACAGTTGAGTGATATTAAATACATTCATAATGTTGAGCACCCATCACCACCATCCATCTCCTGAACTCTTTTCATCTTGTACAACTGAAACTCTAACCCCTCTAAACATTAATTTCCATTGCTGCCGTCTCCAGTCCCTGGCAGTCACCATGCTGCGTTCTCTCTCTCTCTTTGGTTTGGACTACTCTAAGAACCTCGTACAGGTGTAATCACACAGTATTTGTCTTATTGTGACTGGCTTATTTCTCTTTTTTTTTTTTTTTTTTTTTGAGGTGGAGTCTTGCTCTGTCACTCAGGCTTGAGTGTAGTGGTGTAATCTCGGCTCACTGCAAGCTCTGCCTTCCGGGTTCACACCATTTTCCTGCCTCAGCCTCCCGAGTAGCTGGGACTATAGGTGCTTGCCACTATGTCTGGCTAATTTTTTGTATTCTTTAGTAGAGACGGGGTTTCACTGTGTTAGCCAGGATGGTCTCAATCTCCTGACCTCGTAATCCGCCCATCTCGGCCTCCCAAAGTGCTGGGATTACAGGCGTGAGCCACCATGCCTGGCCATGACTGGCTTATTTCACTTAGCATCATGTCCTCAAGGCTCACCCATGTCGTAGCCTGTATGAGAATTCCCTTCCTTTTTAAGGCTGAATAATATTCCGTTGTATGTATGTGCCACATTTTGCTTATTTATTCATTGGTCAGTGGACAGACCCTCGGGTTGCTTCCATGTTTGGGCTGTTGTGAGTAATGCAGCTATGAATTTGGGTGGACAAATATCTCTTCGAGACCCTGTTTTCAATTCTTTTTTTTTTTCTTGAGACAGTCTCGCTTTGTCGCCCAGGCTGGAGAGCAGTGGCGCAATCTCAGCTCACTGCAAGCTCCGCCTCCCAGGTTCACGCCATTCTCCTGCCTCAGCCTCCCAAGTAGCTGGGACTACAGGCACCCACCACCATGCCTGGCTAATTTTTTGGTATTTTTAGTAGAGATGGGGTTTCACCGTGTTAGCCAGGATGGTCTCAATCTCCTGACCCAGTGATCCGCCCGTCTTGGCCCCCCAAAGTGCTGGGATTACAGGTGTGAGCCACCATGCCCGGCCTGTTTCCAGTTCTTAGAGTATATACCCAGAAGTGAGAATTACTGGATCATATGGTAATCCTATTTTTAATTTTTTGAGGAATTGCCATACTGTTTTCCACAGGGGTGGTGCAATTTTACATTCCCAGCAATCCTTGGCTTAATTATACCTGGGGGCAGGTGCCAGGAGTTTATATTAGCTGTTCTGGTATGTATGAAAACGCAACATTCCTTCTGTCGGTGCTTTAATGAGTGTGTATTAAGCACTTACTCCGTGTTTGGCACGGGGGATTCAGTAATGAGCCAGAATAGCACAGCCCCCACCTTGACAAAGCTAAGAGAGCAGTGAGGGAGGCAGACATCAATCAGGAAATCATAGAGATAGATGTTTAATGACCACACTGATCTGTGCTGTGAAGGGGCGGTGCACAGTGCTACAAGAGTAAATGACAGGAGGATGTGACCTGAAGGTGAAGGTGAGCAAGGCAGCATGTGCCTTTCAAAACACTTTCAAGAAAAGATGGTGAGGCCAGGCACAGTGGATCACACCTGTAATCCCAGCATTTTGGGAGCCTGAGGAGGCAGGCGAATCACCTGAAGTCAAAAGTTCAAGACCAGCCTGGCCAACCTGGTGAAACCCCATTTCTACCAAAAATACAAAAATTAGCCAGGCGTGGTAGCATGCACCTGTAGTCCCCACTACTTGGGAGGCTGAGGCATGGGAATCGCTTGAACCCAGAAGACAGAGGATGTGGTGAGCCAAGATTGCGCCACTGTGCTCCAGCCTGGGTAACAGAGTGAGACTCCGTTTCAAAAAAAGAAAAAATATAGTGACACTGGGCCAGACAGCCTCCTGGAATCCTCTCTTCTCTGTTCCAATCTGGACCAGTTGCTCACCAGGCCTGCTGCACAGCTGTTCCAGAATTTCTATTTACCTGTATCCTCATTATGCCTTTTGCCTCTCTCCTTGGTGGGATTCCCTGTTTCATAGATCGCTTGTCTTTTCATTGGTTTCACGTCAGTCTCCTGAGTAGAGTCAGGGTTTTGCCACCTTGCCCAGGCTGGTCTTGAACTCCTGGGCTCAGGCGATCCGCCTGCCTCAGCCTCCCAAAGTGCTAGGATTACAGATGTGAGCCACCGTACCCGACCTCAATTTCTTGAGACCTTTTGTGCTTAAAGAACTTTTATTCTAACCTCCAAACTACTAATCGCTTGGCTGGTATGTAGGAAAAACACTCAAACTGTCTTTCCTCTGCTGTCACACAACCACCACCATCAACCCAGAAGGCTTCTGTGACCAAATGTGCTTTTTTTTTCTTTTTTCTTTTTTCTTTTTTTTTTTTTTTTTTTTTTTGAGACAGAGTTTCGCTCTTTTTGCCCAGGCTGGAGTGCAATGGCGCGATCTCGGCTCACCGCAACCTCTGCCTCCTGGGTTCAAGCGATTCTGCCTCAGCCTCCCGAGTAGCTGGGATTACAGGCATGCGCCACCACCCCGGCTAATTTTGTATTTTTAGTAGAGATGGGGTTTCTCCATGTTTGTCAGGCTGGTCTTGAACTCCCGACCTCAGGTGATCCACCTGCCTCGGCCTCCCAAAGTGCTGGGATTACAGGCATGAGCCACCGCGCCCAGCTTTTTTTTTTCTTTTATGCACCAAGCAGTGGGCACCAGCTGGGTGTCCTGTGATTTAATTCAACTCCGATGCTGTCTTTCTGGAGATAGCTTCAGATCCCACAGTTTGAGGGCTCAGTCCCTAAGGCTGCCCAGCTTCAGACACCAGTCACAGGTCCAGGCCTCTGGAACTTCTGACTGGCTGGCTTTAAGTTTGGGCTCCCACGTTCCCCCTTTGGGTTTGATTAATTTGCTCTAGCAGAGATGGGCCAGGACCCTCCCTGGAATAAGGTTTTATGACCCACAGCAGATGAGTATCCTGCCTTGGGCAGAAGGTCAGAGAGAAAGATTCTGTTTCCTAGGCCTGGGACTGCATCTGAGGCCCGGAGTACCACAGCATTATAAAAAATCATGTGGCAAGGGCTACGGGAGTTATGAGCCAGGAACTGTGGACAAGAACATTGTATTTTATTTTATTTTATTTTATTATTTTATTTTATTTTATTTATTTTATGTTATGTTATGTTATTTTATTTTTTGAGACAAAGTTTCACTCGGTCACCCAGGCTGGAGTGCAATGGCGTGATCTCGGCTCACTGCAACCTCTGCCTCCTGGATTCAAGTGATGCTCCTGCCTCAGCCTCCCAAGTAGCTGGGATTACAGGCATGTGCCACCATGCCCGGCTAATATTTTTTGTATTTTTAGTAAAGACAGGGTTTCACCATGTTGGCCAGGCTGGTCTTGAACTCCTGACCTCAAATGATCCACCTGCCTCGGCCTCCCAAAGTTCTGGGATTACAAGTGTGAGCCACCATGCCCAGCCAAAAACATTATTTTAGTTAGAGATATGGAGATAGAGACATAGATATCATAATATCACATCTGAGTATAGAATTCTAGGTAGAAAATCGCTTTCCCCCAGAATTCTCCGTGACTGTCAGCTCTTAGTCTTGCCATTAAGAAATCTGAGCCAAGGTCAGGCACAGTGGAAACTTATTAGCTAGGCATAGTGGTGCACACCTGTAGTCCCAGCTACTCGGGAGGCTGAGGTACTAGAATTGCTTGAACCTGGGAGGCAGAGGTTGCAGTGAGCCAAGATTGTACCACTTGCACTCCAGCCTGGGCGACAGAGCAAGACTAGGTCTCAAAAAAAAAAAAAAAAAAAAGTCTGAGCCACTCTGATTCCCAGTTCTTTGTATGTCACTCATTTTTATTTCTTCTCTGGAAAACTTCAGTGTCTTCTTTGTTCTCAGTGTTCTGAAATTTAATAATATGCCCTGTGGGTCTTTTTCTTCATTTACATTTTTGCTGCCTTGTTTCTAATTTTCAGAACTCTTTTGACCTTCCAAATATTCCTTTTTTATGCTGTCCTGTTCCTGTTTCATGGATGCCATCTTTTCAGTCTTGAACTCCCAACCTCAAGTGATCTGCCTGCCTCAGCCTCCCAGAGTGCTAGCATTACAGGTGTGAGCCACCACACCTGGCTGATACCATTTTTTCTTATTGTGGATGCTGGTGTTTTTGAAATTTTCCTCTGCTCCCTGCATTAGCTCTGATTTTTTGTACGTACTTTTTATTCTGTTTATTGTCTTTTTCATGTTAGAAAATTTCCTCAAATGTTGTGATCCTCAGCCTCTGTCATTGAGAGTAAAGCACTAAATTACAGATGAAGTGTTCTATGTCAGGTGGGAGGGTTGGGGTAGGGCTGAGCTTTTTTAGAGGCAGGCTTTACCATGTGGGAATGAGGCAGGGACGCAGTCATTTTCTTAGTGAGTGCTGAGCTGTCATCATTCTGGGGGTAGGAGGGGGTGGTTTCACCTCTAAGTGTGTAGCACTTAAATATCCTTCCTATTTATTTATTTTCCAGACAGTCTCGGTCTGTCACCCAGGCTGGAGTGCAGTGGAGCAATCTCAGCTCACTACAACCTCTGCCTCACAGGTTCAAGTGATTCTCCCACCTTGGCCCCCTGAGTAGCTGGGATTACAGGGTCACACCAACAGACCCAGCTAATTTTTGTATTTTTGTAGAGACGGTGTTTTGCCATGTTGGCCAGGCTGGTCTCAAACTCCTAGCCTCAAGCGATCCACCCACCTTGGCCTCCCGAAATACTAGGATTACAGGCACAAGCTACTGCATCCCCTTCCCTTTTTAGTATAAACACCTTCACCCTTAGCTGAACCTGGTATCCTGGATTCTAAAAGCCTCTGTGGTTCATCTTTCCAAGTAGCTCGCTCCATAGGGAAGATGAGTGGATCTTTGGGCTGGGGGTGAGGGTCCTAACTGCTTCTTTTAGACTTTCAACCCATCCTTTTTCCCATACTTTGGCCTTCAGAAGGACCTGTTGTCTCTAATACTTAAGTTTTGGGAGCTTCTCAATACAAATTGGGGTATTTCCTGGCTTTCTCCCAGCTGTCTATCTGTCCTTTCCTTGAAAACTCCTGAGCTTTCTCAGCTCTGTGAGGCCGTTACAGTTGTCTAGCTTCCAAAATGTTGATGTTTCTCATCTGATGTTGTCTCTTCCCATTCCTTTTTTTTTTTTTTTCTTTCTTTTTAATAGACACAGGGTCTTACTATGTTTCCCAAGCTGGTCTTGAACTCCTGGGCTCAAGTGATCTTCCTGCCCTGGCCTCCCAAAGTGCTGGGATTACAGACATGAGCCACCGCACTCAGCCTCTCTTCGCATTATTTTTGTCCTTTTTTCTTTCTATTTTTATCATTTAAAAAAAGTTTTAAGAGTTTTAAATATGAATGACTTTAAATCATTGAATGCGTCGGAGGCATCCTGTGGGATCCAGATTTGTTTTCAGTGGCCGGATCTCAGCTCACTGCAAGCTCCGCCTCCCGGGTGTACGCCATTCTCCTGCCTCAGCCTGCCGAGTAGCTGGGACTGCAGGCGCCCGCCACCTCGCCCGGCTAGTTTTTTGTATTTTTTAGTAGAGACGGGGTTTCACTGTGTTAGCCAGGATGGTCTTGATCTCCTGACCTCGTGATCCGCCCGTCTCGGCCTCCCAAAGTGCTGGGATTACAGGCTTGAGCCACCGCGCCCGGCCGAAGAGTTTTAAATATGAATGACTTTAAATCATTGAATGCTTTTTATGCATCCAGTGGGATGATAATATCTTTTTTGTTTCTCCTTTTAATCTCTTGTGGTGGTTTGTTTGTTTTATTCCTGGCTTCTTGTGATCAAGTCTACTTAGTCATGATTTTTTTCCCAAAATATTTCTGGACTTGTTAATATTTCACTGAAGATTTTGGCATGCATGACATTTTGTCGGACTGTCCCTACCCGGAGTCAAAGTTGTTCTGCCCCACACAGTGGGGCGGGGAGGGAGTGCCTAGCTTTTTTTTCCTGTGGGATTGTTCCTGGGAGTGCCTGCCATGCATTACAGAAGGATTAGGGGTCCAGGTTCTGCCCTGGGATAGGGGTCAGGAACTGCCACATGTCAGGTGACAGCTCTGAAACAGTCTGTGGTCTGGTATCTCCACCTTCTGTATTGGCTTCCCAGCCCTTTATCCCACCTACTTTGGCTGTCATATCCACACCTCTCTGAGACACACGCCTCCTCTGAGACTCACCTCTGTTCGTGCGACCTCGCCTGGGGACAATGAGAGTGAGAGTAGAGGGACAGAGCCCTGAAGAACTGGCCACTGGGCCTGTCCTGTCAGCTGCCTGGAGTGCCTGATGTCTCTTGCTCTGGAGGAGCCAAGAGGAGCCCTCCTGAGAACCCCTGGGGACCCTTGTGAGAGCAGGACAGGAAGTGAATTCTTTTTTTTTTTTTTATTTTTTGAGACAGAGTCTTGCTCAGCCGTTCAGGCTGGAGTGCAGTGGCGCGATCTTGGCTCACTGCAACCACCGTCTCCCAGGTTCAAGCGATTCTCCCATCTCAGCCTTCCAAGTAGCTGGGATTACAGGCACCTGCCATCATGCCTGGCTAAATTTTGTGTTTTAGTAGAGACGAGGTTTCACCATGTTGGCCAGGTTGGTCTTAAACTCTTGACCTCAGGTGATCTGCCCGCCTTGGGCTCCCAAAGTGCTAGGATTACAGGCGTGAACCACTGCTCCCAGCCAAGAAGTGAATTCTTGAACACACATACCAGTATCTCTTATCGCTATATATTTTTCTCATTATTAAGTAATATGTTCACTGCAAAAAGTTTGGAAAACATAAACATTTAGAAAGAAAATAAATTTTACTCATTATCTCATACCTAAAGATAAGCACTAACAAAATACTTTGGAATATCTACTTCAAGGCTTTTTTCTATGATAAGTAACTTTTTTAAAAAAACAAAAATGGAAGACCAGGCCCGGTGGCTCACGCCTGTAATCCCAGCACTTTGGGAGGCTGAGGCAGGTGGATCACCTGAGGTCAGGAGCTCAGGACCAGCCTGGCCAAAATGGTGAAACCCTGTCTCTACTAAAAATACAAAAATTAGCCAGGTGTGGTGATGGGTGCCTGTAATCCCAGCTACTCAGGAGGCTGAGGCAGGAGAATCGCTTTAACCTGGGAGACGGGTTGCAGTGAGCTGAGATTGTGCCATTGCACTCCAGCCTGGGCGATAGAGTGAGACTCTGTCTCTTTAAAAAAAAAAAAAGAAAGAAAGAAAAGAAATGTGCTGTTTCATAATCTGGTTTTATTTTTTGTTTTGTTTTGTTTTTAGAGACAGGTCTCACTCTGTTGCCCAGGCTGGAGTGCAGTGTTGCCATCATAGCTCGCTGCAGCCTCCAACTCTCCTGGGCTCAAGCAATCCTCCTGCCGCAGCCTCCGGAATAGCTGGAACCACAGACATGTGCCACCACACCCAGTTAATTTTTTATTTTTGTAGAGATGAAATCTTACTATGTTGCCCTGGCTGATCTCAAAATCCTGGCCTCAAGCGATCCTCCCACCTCAGCCTCCCAAAGTCCTGGGATTGCAGTCATGAGCCCTTGTGCCTGGCTAATTCTTTTTCTAACTTTTGTTTAAATCTTAGTTTGACAGGGGAAAAGGAAGACTGGCTTTGCATTTCTTGTATTTCCACATAAGGCCAGACCATGGCTCATACTGGTTTGGCTGTCTGGGAATAGTCTTAGAATTGCTTATCTGTAGCTGGGTGCGGTGGCTCATGCCTGTAATCCCGCCAATTTGTGAGGCCGAGGCAGGCAGATCATGAGATCAGGACACTGAGACCGTCCTGGCCAACATGGTGAAATCCCATCTCTATTAAAGATACAAAAAAATGAGCTGGGCATGGTGGCATGCGCATGTAGTCCCAGCTACTTGGGAGGCTGGGGCAGGAGAATCTCTTGAACCTGGAAGGCAGAGGTTGCAGTGAGCCAAGATCACACCACTGCATTCAAGCCTAGCAACAGAGCGAGACTCCATCCAAAAAAAAAAAAAAAGAATTGCTTACCCATGCCCTGTCTGTTTCTTTTCTCTTAGGATTACTCAGTCTCTTTCTTGCTGATGTGTAGGAACTCTTTCCTTTGGTTGTCCGCCTGTTATATAGGGAATATCCTTATGCCCTTAGGCACACTTGTGCCATAAGGAATCTCTACTCCTTATGCCCCACAGTGTCCTGACCTTGTGCTGGGGACTGGGCATGCAGGGGTGCGGAAGGCATGCCAGGCCTCACGGTCCAGTGGGAGCCCTCAGATCTTCCTCCAAGTCCTGCAGTCTTCCATTTATTAAAGAAGTAAAACCTCTTTTCAAATCTTATTGTATTAGCCGGGCGTAGTGGCTCACACCTATAATCCCAGCACTTTGGGAGGCTGAGGTGGGTGGATCATCTGAGGTCAGGAGTTTGCGACCATTCTTGGCAACATGGCGAAACCCCATCTCTACTAAAAATACAAAATTAGCAGGACATGGTGATGCACGCCTGTGATCCCAGCTACTTAAGAGTCTGAGGCAGAAGAACATTTGAACCTGGGAGGCAGAGGTTGCAGTGAGCCGAGATCGCGCTACTGGGTGACAGCGAAACTCTGTCTCAAAAAATAAGTAGGCTGGGCATGGTGGCTCACACCTGTAATCACAGCACTTTGGGAGGCCGAGGCAGGCAGATCACTTGAGATCAGGAGTTCAGGACCAGCCTGGGCAACATGGTGAAACCCCATCTCTACTAAAACTACAAAACTTAGTTGAACATGGTGGCACATGCCTGTAGTCCCAGCTACTGGGGAGGCTGAGGCAGGAGACTCGCTTGAACCCGGGAGGCAGAGGCTGCAGTGAGCCAAGATCACGCCACTGCACTCCAGCCTGGGTGACAGAGCGAGACCCTATCTCAAAAAAAAAGTAAATAAATCTTATTGTATTAGTTTACTGGGGCTGCTATAGCAAAATATTGCAGACTGAGTAGCTTCAACAAGCTGACATTCTCATGGTCCTGAAGGCTGGAAGTCTAAGATCAAGGTGTCAGCAGGTTCCGGGTTTCCAGAGGCCTCTCCTTGGCTTTCAGGTAGTGGCCCTTCTCCCTGTGTCCTCACCTGGCAATCCTGTGCCCTCCCATCTCTAGTGTTTCTTGGTATGTCTAAATTTACTCCTCTTGTAACAACCCCAGTCACATTGGATTAGGGGCCACCTGAATAGTTTTATGTGCATTTAAGCACTCTTTAAAGGCGTGACTCCAAGTACAGTCACATTCTGAGGTACTGGGGGTTAGGGCCCCCACGTATGAATTTTAGGGTGACAATTCATCCCATCACACTTACAGAATCCCAACACTTAAAAGACTGACACACGTGACATTTTGATGTGTATCAAATTGTTTTATAAGTTCAAAAGAGAACACTATCCTTTTCACTCGCGTCCGTGTGAAGAGACCACCAAACAGGCTTTGTGTGAGCAGCAAGGCTGTTTATTTCACCTGGGTGCAGGCGAGCTGAGTCCCAAAAGAGAGTCAGTGAAGGGAGATAAGGGTGGGGCTGTTTTACATTCGGGTAGGTAGTGGAAAATTACAGTCAAAGGGGGTTGTTCTCGGACGGGAAGGGGAGGAGTTCACAAGGTGCTCAGTGAGGGAGCTTTTGAGCCAGGATGAGCCAGGAGAAGGAATTTCACAAGGTAATGTCATCAGTTAAGGCAGGAACAGGCCATTTTCACTTCTTTTGTGATTCTTCAGTTACTTCAGGCCATCTGGATGTGTACGTGCAGGTCACAGGGGATGTGATGGCTTAGCTTGGGCTCAGAGGCCTGACATTCCTGTCTTCTTATGTTAATAAGAAAAATAAAATAGTGGTAAAGTGTTGGGGCTGCGAAATTTTTGGGGGGTGATATGGAGAGATAATGGGTGATGTTTCTCAGGGCTGCTTTGAGCGGGATTAGGGGCGATGTGGGAACCTAGAGTGGGAGAGATTAAGCTGAAGGAAGATTTTGTGGTAAGGGGCAATATTGTGGGGTTGTTAAAAGGAGCATTTGTCATATAGAATATTTGGTGATGGCCTGGATGTGGTTTTGTATGAATTAAGAGACTAAATGGAAGACACAAGGTCCAAATAAGAGGACAAGAAAAACAGGTATTAAAGGACTAAGAATTGGGAGGACCCAGGATATCCAATTAGAGAGTGCCTAAGGGGGGTTCAGCCTAATTACTTGCTTGGTTGGCAAGTTTTTAGGCTCTATCTTTGAGGGTTTTTTTGTTTTGTTTTGTTTTTTTAATGTTGTCATATACCAGGCCAGATTGGTTTAGGTAAAAACAGTACTCTTCATTTAAAAATATACAGATTCCCTTTTTTTTTTTTTTTTTTTTTAAGCAGTAAGTCAAGGCCTTGGTGATTTTGGAGGAAAGAGAAATGCAAAGCTAGCAACTGTTTGTTAAGGATTAAGGCCGAGGCGGGTGGATCACAAGGTCAGGAGATCAAGACCATCCTGGCTAACACGGTGAAACCCCATCTCTACTAAAAATACCAAAAAATTAGCCGGGCGTGGTGGCAGGTGCCTGTAGTCCCAGCTACTCGGGAGGCTGAGGCAGGAGAATGGCGGGAACCTGGGAGGCGGAGCTTGCAGTGAGCCGAGATCGCGCCACTGCACTCCAGCCTGGGTGACAGAGAGAGACTCCGTCTCAAAAAAAAAAAAAAAGGATTAAAAAACAGGTAGGAAAGAGTGAGTGAGAATGATAGTGTGGTGGAGATAGCTGGGGAGAGGTAGAGGGTGGCATAAGAATGGGAATGAGAGTAAGAGTGAATATAAAAGTAAGAATAGGACTTCATCAGGGTGAAAGTATTGGAGTGTACTTTGTCACTGAAGATCTTCTATCCACTTAAAGAGAGACTTAAGGGTGGCAATTTGAGGTAAAACCAGGCACCACTGAATACCAAGAGCCTGAGAAACTGCTTGGCCTTCCCACACCTCTATACAGTCCGATAATGGGCCAGCCTTTATTAGTCAAACCACCCAAGCAGTTATCGGACTGTATAGAGGTGGGAAGGCCAAACCGAGGAATTACGTCTGACAGAAGGGAAGAAATGACCACGGTGGCCTTCTCAGACCCTGTGGGAAAGGCCTCTACCCATCCAGTGAAAGTGTCTACCCAGACCAAGAGGTATTTTAGTTTCCTGACTCAGGGCATGTGAGTGAAGTCAATTTGCCAGTCCCGGGCAGGGGCAAATCCCTGAGCTTGATGTGTAGGGAAGGGAGGGGCCTGAACAATCCCTGAGGAGTAGTAGAACAGTAGATGGAACACTGAGATTTTTTGAGGATAGATTTTTACGATGGAAAGGAAATGTAAGCCACGTAGCGGCTTGTAACCTACGTGGAAGAGGTTATGAAATGACGACGGAATAGAATGGAAGGAGATATTTACTTGGTCCAAGAACCATTTGCCTTGTGTGGGAGGAGATTGATAGGTGGAAGTCTGAGTGGGGGAGTAGGTGGGAGTGGCCAGATGAGAAGGAGAAAAGCTGCCATGAGGGATAGGAGTTGGAATGCTAGCTGCTTTTTTTAGCTACCTTATGAGCATATGCATTGCCCTGAGCGATGGGATCTGATGCCTTTTGATGGCTGCTTGCAGTGAATGACTCTAGCTTCCTTTGGAGGTAAAGCGGCTTTGAGAAGAGTTTTTATTAAAGAGCCATTAAGGATGGAGGACACTTGCATAGTGAGGAAATTTCTTTCTGCCCACATAACAGCATGGTGGTGCAGGATATGGAAGGCATATTTAGAACCAGTATAAATATTGGCACGTAGTCCTTTTGCAAGAGCAAGGGCTTGAGTTAAGGCAATGAGTTTGGCTTGTTGACAGGTAGTGGAGGGGGGCGGAGTGGTAGCCTCAATGATAGGTGTGGAAGATATGATAGCATAGTCTGCCTTTGCTGGTGAGTGGCAATTAGGCCTGGTGGAACTGCCATCCACAAACCAAGTGTGTTCAGGGTGAGGAACAGGAAA
Source organism: Piliocolobus tephrosceles (assembly GCF_002776525.5). NCBI lineage: Eukaryota > Metazoa > Chordata > Mammalia > Primates > Cercopithecidae > Piliocolobus > Piliocolobus tephrosceles. The sequence goes on along the minus strand of NC_045441.1, from coordinate 128,623,662 downwards.
GAAGGAAAGATGGGGAAATGGAGTGAATGTCAGGTGGATCAGAGAGCTACAGTCATGGGGGTCAGGTATGGTATCAGGAATAATATGGGGGCCGGATTGAAGTCCAGGCCAGGAACAATGGTAATTGTGGGAGACTCAACAAAGAGTGAGTATAGCTGAAGGAGCCAGAGGGCAGAAAGTATATGCGTCAGGTGTGAGGAAGAAAATAGATTTTGGAAGTTATGAGAACTGTAGAGTGAGTTGAGCATAGTTTGTGATTCTGAAGGCCTCTAAAAGTATTAAAGCAGCGGCAGCTGCTACATGCAGACATGGGGGCTAGACTAAAGGAGTAAGATCAAATTGTTTGGACAGAAAGACTACAGGGTGTGGTTCCGGCTCTTGTGTAAGAATTCCGACCATGGAAGATTGGGATGAGTTAGGGAGAGCTAGTGTGGGTGCAGCTTTTAGGGCTATTTTTTAAGGAATGGAAAGGGGAGCGGGGAAAGGATTTAGGATTTATGGGGTCAGCTAGGTTTATCTAGAATAGAATAATGGGTTGTGGAGGGAGGTATTGAGGATAGGAGAGTATATGGGTTTGGCACCACAGGGAGGATAGATGAAACAATTTGGTTAAGACGCAGATCCTGAACTAACCTGTAAGGCTTGTCCAGTTTTTGGACAGGTAAAATGTAAGAGTTTATAGGCTTTAAAAGGCCATGCTGTAACAGGCGAGTGATAACGGGCTTTAATCCTTTTAAAGAGTGCTGTGTGATGGGATATTGGCATTTAGCAGGGCAAGGGTGATTAAGTTTTAGTGGGATGGTAAAGAGTGCATGATCAATTGCCAAGGAGGGAGTAGAGGTGTCCTATACTTGTGGATTAAGGTGGGGAGATCCAAGGGCAGCAATGAGGTGTGACTGTAGCCCAGGAATAGTCAGGGAAACAGATAATTTAGTTAAAATGTCTCGACCTAATAAGGGAGCTGGGCAGGTGGAGATATCTATAAAGGAGTGCTTAAAAGAATGTTGTCCAAGTTGGCATCAGAGTTGGGGAGTTTTAAGAGGTTTAGAAGCCTGGCCGTCAATACCCACAACAGTTATGGAGGTAAGGGAAACAGGCCCTTGGAAAGAAGGTCATGTGGAGTGGGCAGCCTCCGTATTGATTAAGAAGGGGACGGACTTACCCTCCACTGTAAGAGTTACCCAAAGCGTCTGTGATGGTCCCGGAGGCTTCCGAGGTGATGGGGCAGCGTCAGTCTTCAGCCGCTAAGCCGAGAAGATCTGGGAAGGAGTCAGTCAGAGCCTTGGGCCAGAGTTCCAGGGGCTCTGGGAGTGGCTGCCAGGCAAGCTGGACAGTCTGATATCCAGTGGGGTCCCGTACAGATGGGACATGGCTCAGGTGGAATCCCAGGCTGTGGGCATTCCTTGGCCCAGTGGCCGGATTTCTGGCACTTGAAGCAAGATCCTGGGGGAGGAAGTCCTGTAGGAATCCTTGACTGCTGCAGCTTAGGCATTTTGAAGTTCTTGTGTGCTGGAGGTGCGGCTAGGTTTTGTCTCACAGCAGAGGCAAGTAATTGTAACTCAGAAATGCGTTGCCGTCTGGCTGCCTCTACTCTAGTATTGTACACCTTGAAGGTGAGGTTAATTAAGTCCTGTTGTGGGGTTTGAGGGCTGGAATCTAATTTTTGGAGCATGTTGGGAGCAAATTGGGTAATAAAATGCATATTGAGAATAAGACAGCCTTCTTTTTGACTTTTCAGGGTCTAGGGCTGTAAAGTGTCTCAGGGTTGCTGCCAAACGAGCCATGAACTGGGCTGGGTTTTTATATTTGATGAAAAAGAGCCTAGGCCAGGCATGTTGGCTCATGCCTGTAATCCCAGCACTTTGGGAGGCCGAGGCAGGTGGATCACGAGGTCAGGAGATCAACACCATCCTGGCTAACATGGTGAAACCCCGTCTCTACTAAAAAAAAAATACAAAAAATTAGCTGGGCGTGGTGGCGGGCGCCTGTAGTCCCAGCTACTTGGGAAGCTGAGGTAGGAGAATGACATGAACCTGGGAGGCGGAGCTTGCAGTGAGCAGAGACCGTGTGCCACTGCACTCCAGCCTGGGCGACAGAGCCAGACTCCGTCTCAAAAAAAAAAAAAAGAAAAGAAAAAGAGCCTAAACGCTAACCAATTTGAGAGAGGTCGGATAAAGAAAAAAGAGCATTAACCTTGCCTATGCCTTCAGCTCCAGCCACCTTTTAAGAGGAAATTGCTGGGCAGGTCAGGGAGGGCTAGTTGCAGAACGAAGCTGTAAGCCAGACCAGGTGTGAGGAGGGGAGCAGACGCTGAGGAAGAATTGGGACCTGGTTCGGCCTGGCGAGGAGCAGCCTGGGGAGGAGGGGAGAGGTCAGGTGGGTCTGTAGAAAAGGAAGATTGGAAAGACTCAGCGATACTTGGGGTTGGGACTAAGGGGACAGGTGGGAGGGAAAGAAGCAAGATTTGGGACTAATTGCATTGGGAACAGAGACTAGGGTGGGACCGATGTGTAAAAGAATGCCTGGACATCAGGCACCTCAGACCGTTTGCCCGTTTTACGACAAGAATTCTCTAGATCTTATAGGATGGAAAAATCGAAAGTGCCATTTTCTGGCTATTTGGAACGATTGTCGAGTTTGTATTGGGGTCAGGCGGCATTGCAGAAGAAAATAAGGCGTTTAGGTTTTAGGTCAGGTGTGAGTTGAAGAGGTTTTAAGTTCTTGAGAACACAGGCTAAGGGAGAAGAAGGAGGAATGGAGGGTGGAAGGTTGCCCATAGTGAAGGAGGCAAGTCCAGAGAAAAGAGGGTGGAGACATGGAGAGAAGGGGTGGGGGGTGCTTGCCCCCCAGAAAAGCAGTGCTTGCCGCTAAGGGTGAAGGACGAAGGCAGGCGTCCCTGCATGATCAGACACCTCTGAAACATGGGTGAATAATCAAGCAGGCGTCCCCACATGATTAAACATCAAGGGAAGACTGTCTTCTTCTTGACCGGCGCCAGAGTTTTGGGTTCACGGATAAAACGCATCTCCTGTTTGTACCAGAAAAGCAAAGGAACTGAAATTAAGAGAAGGGAGAGACTGAAAGATAGCGCCAAGATTGAAAGGAGAAAGAGGTTGAGGAATAGTGAGAGAGGTTGGAGAAGGGAGTAAAAAGAGGCCGCTTATCCAATTTAAAATTGGTGAGAGTTCCTGGGGCTGGTTGTTCTGAGGACCAGAGGTCGTAGGTGGATCTTTCTCACGGAGCAAAGAGCAGGAGGACGGGATTGATCTCCCAAGGGAGGGCCCCCGATCCGAGTCACGGCACCAAATTTCACTCGTGTCTGTGTGAAGAGACCACCAAACAGGCTTTGTGTGAGCAGCAAGGCTGTTTATTTCACCTGGGTACAGGCGGGCTGAGTCTGAAAAAAGTCAGCGAAGGGAGGCAGGGGTGGGACTGTTTTATAAGATTCGGGTGGGTAGTGGAAAATCACAGTCAAAGGGCGTTGTTCTCTGGCGGGCAGGGGCGGGGGTCACAAGGTGCTTAGTGGGGGAGCTTTTGAGCCAGGATGAGCCAGGAGAAGGAATTTCACAAGGTAACGTCATCAGTTAAGGCAGGAACAGGCCATTTTCACTTCTTTTGTGATTCTTCAGCTACTTCAGGCCATCTGGATGTGTACGTGCAGGTCACAGGGGATATGATGGCTTAGCTTGAGCTCAGAAGCCTGACAGTTCAAGCAGCCCTGTGATGTGGAGATGATGGTTCCTTTTTCTCTTTCATTGATAAGGAATCTTGTGGCAAAGAAAAGCTGAGTAACTTGTGCTTGATCAGAGTGTCAGAGAAGATATTTGCACCAAACGCCTGGCTCAGAAGCCCCACACCAACACTGCTGCTATGATTTCAGTGTGTCCCCCACATTTCTCTTTCTCTCTCTCTCTCTTTTTTTTTTTTTTAAAGATAGAGTCTGGCTTTGTCACCCAGGCTGGAGTGCAGTGGTGCGATCTTGGCTCACTGCAACCTACCTCCCAGGTTCAAGCAATTCTCCTGCCTCAGCCTCCTGAGTAGCTGGGATTATAGGTCCCACCACCACGCCTGGATAATTTTTGTATTTTTAGTAGAGACAAAATACAGGCTGGTCTCAAACTCCTGACCTCAGTTGATTCACCTTCCTCGGCCTCCCAAAGTCCTGGGATTACAGACGTGAACCACCTCACCCAACCTCTTTCTCTTTTTTTAAATTGACACGGACTCTTGCTCTGTCACCCAGGCTGGAGTGCAGTGGCAGGTCGCCACTTGGTTCACTGCAACCTCTGCCTCCCGGGTTCAAGCAATTCTGGTGCCTCAGCCTCCCAAGTAGCTGGAATTACAGGCTTCCGCCACCGCATGCAGCTAATTTTTGTATTTTTAGTAGAGGTGGGGTTTCACCATGTTGGCCAGGCCGGTCTCAAACTCGTGACATCAAGTGATCTGCCTGCCTCAGCTTCCCAAAGTGCTGAGATTACAGGTGTGACCCACTGCGCCCAGCCCTCTTTTTTTCAGACAAGGTCTTGCTCTGTTGCCCAGGCTGGAGTGCAGTGTGTTGATCATGGCTTGCTGCAGCCTTCACCTCCTAGGCTCAAGCAATCCTCCCATCTCAGCCTCCTAAATAGCTGGAACCACACCTGGCTAATTTTTTTGATTTTTAGTAGAGACAAGGTCTCACTCTGTTGCCCAGGCTGGTCTCAAACTCCTAGCCTCAAGCAACCTTCCCATCTTGGCCTCCCAAAGGGCTGGAATTATAGGCATGAGCCACTGCACCTGACCCAGTCTCCAAAACTGTAAGAAGTAATTTATTTTCCTTATAAATTATCCTTTCTGTGGTAATCTGTGACAGCAACAAAAAACAGACTAAACAGACCAAGACAATGACATTGGAGCCACCACCAACGCTGGGGCCAGGTCCCCTGATGACCCCCATGGCAGGCTCAGGAAACGGTGGCTGGTATCTTCCCATTTTTCCCATGTAAGAATCTGCTGGACGGCCAGGCGCAGTGGCTCACGCCTGTAATACCAACACTGGGAGGCCAAGGCGGGCAGAGCATCTGAGGTCAGGAGTTCGAGACTGGCCTGGCAAACATGGTGAAACCCAGCCTCTACTAAAAAAATACAAATATTAGCCAGGCGTGGTGGCACGTGCCTGTAATCCCAGCTACTCAGGAGGCTGAGGCAGGAGAATCGCTTGAACTCAGGAGGCGGAGGTTGCAGTGAGCTAAGATTGCACTACTGCACTCCAGCCTGGGCAAGAAGAGTAAAACTTCTGTCTCAAAAAAAAAAAAAAAAAAATCTGCTGGAGGCGATTTTTGTTTTGTTTTGTTTGTTTTTGAGACGGAGTCTCACTCTGTCGCCCAGGCTGTAGTGCAGTGGTGCGATCTCGGCTCACTGCAAGCTCCGCCTCCCGTGTTCACGCCATTCTCCTGACTCAGCCTCCTGAGTAGCTGGGACTACAGGCGCCCACCACGCGCAGCTTATTATTTGCATTTTTAATAGAGATGGGGTTTCACCGTGTTAGCCAGGATGGTCTCGATCTCCTGACCTCATGATCCACCCGCCTCAGCCTCCCAAAGTGCTGGGATTACAGGCGTGAGTCACCGCACCCAGCTGGAGGTGATGTTTTACAGTGAGCACAGATTACTGTGTAACCAGGAATAACATTTATTTCTAAATGTTCCACAAATAATATAGGCTGTGATTGGGGGAATACGCCAGGGCACAAGTAGCCTTTGAGGGCAAGAGGAGCTCAGTAGAGAACGGTTTCTGCTCAGCTCCTGGGCTGGGCCCTGAGGTGTTGTCATTGAGATGGGAATGGGCTGTGCAAAGAAAGCACCCCAGGCTCCTGTACCAAATGACCCAGACTGGTTGTATCTGCAAATTGAAGGCCTATAGGAATGTAGGTGGGTCCAAAGGTGGTCTCCAGAGTGCCTGGAGTTGGGGCCAGGAGCCAAGCAGGGCACGGATCAGATTGTTGCAGGGACATAGTTCATCCCATTACTTACTTATGGAATCCCATCGCTTCAGACTGATGAACATGGCATTTTGTCCTGAGACAGATCAATTGAGCACAGCAAATGCCAACAGGAAGCCAGTAAAACGGGGCTCGCGTCAGACAGGTTCACCTCAGATGATTTTAGACCTCCTTGTTGCCAGTGGGGGGAGGTGGGTTTAACTATCCAAATTGGAAGCAGAACCTGAGATAACGAATTTAACAAAAAAAATGCATACAGCATCAATCATTTGAAACATAAGTAAATCTGCAGAAAACATATCATATTCTGGGTAAACCCCTTCCCTGCAAAAAGAACAACGCTAAGATTCAAGATCCAGGCAGTTAAAATCTGGAACATAATGGTTGTGGAACTCTGGAATTTTCCTGAGTTCTGGACAAGGACCGGAAGCTCCCGAAGGTGCTGAGGCAGGGTGGGAAGGACAGGACACACACACAGAAGCAGCGCACACAAACCCCAGGAACGCACCAGGGCCAGGGCGCCCAGGGGTGCAGGATAGATGTGGCTCATCTTCCCAGAAGCCTGTTTTGCTCAGGATTAGTGAAAAGGAGGACGCTGTAAGTGCTCACCATTAGTTTAATAACAGCTTTGCTTTGCAGAGTGGAGGAGGGAGGAAGCTACCTTAGCAGCACACGCTGAACACGAGCCCGATCCTAATTTCAAAAAGTGTAAACCATGAATACATATACATCCTAGGACTAAGAAAAGTAATTTGAAACATTTTAATATTAAAACAGACATGGGTGAAGATAGAGAGTAGAATGGCGGTTGCCAGGGCAGCGGGGGGTGGGGAGTTGTTTAATGAGGACAGCTTCAGTTTGGGGAGGTGAAAAAGTTCAGGAGATGGATGGTGATGACCGTTTCACAACAATGTGGATATACCTAATGCTTTTAAACTGAACACTTACCATGGTTAAAATGGTAAATGTTATGTCATTAAACTTTTTTTTTTTTTTTTTTTTTTTTTTGGT
>NC_045441.1:128476969-128616574 GCF_002776525.5 Piliocolobus tephrosceles | reverse complement strand
AGCAGCCATGCCTGGCCATGAATCTTTTATCACAATTTTTAAAAAAGAAATGTATGAAGGCATAGGAAATAATTTTCTATAATTTTGAGATGTAAAAGATGAGATTTTCAGTCCATTCTGCTCAGGATCACATTCCTTCTCCCCATATTAGTGGCAAAGTTGGAGAATCCACAGTTTAAGGAGGCCTCAGGATCTTTTGCACACAGCAGTCCTTTTAGCTACAAATTACTTAGTAGTTCCTGGAGTTTATTTATAACTCTGAACAACACCTTCCCCACACCACCATTTTTGCTAACAGTGAGATCAAGAGTCTCAACTGCAAGGAAAAGAAGAATGGAATGGAGTGGGTGGGTCTAGGCGGGGTTGGGGCTGGGGGAGGCCTTCAGCTCCTGTCACCAGGAGGCCCAGAGGGGAAGGGAGAGAGGCAGATGGCTTGGGGCTCTGACAGAAGGCCAGGGTCCTCTTGAGGTTGCTGTAAGCATTAGAGGGGCTCGTGCGTCGGAGGCAGGTCACAAGCTTTGCCCACCACACGTCAGAGGCAAGAGGACATGGGATGAGTATGTACTAGGTGGCCCTGGCTTTATGTTAGTATCTCAAGCCTCATCACAAGCATCCTCATTTTACAGAGGACCACACAGCGGCTCTGAAAGGTTGGGTAACTTGTCTAAGGTCACGTGGCTCACAAGTCATGGAGCCAGAATTTGCATATGGGGTAGCCTGGCCCCATCTCAGCCCTGGAGAGGCACTGAGCCCTGGTGTGCCTTCCCAAACAGGCAGCTGAGTGCTCCCAGGAAGACGGTGTTGGGCCGCTCAGCCCTCTGACTCCCACCTCAGAGCAGCTTGGGGCCCTCCCATCCTCTCTAGGGTTCCCCGCCCAGCCCCATCCTGGGCCCCAGTGTGTCCTCAAAGCACCAGCCAAGGAACAGCTGCCCAGTGTACCTTCTCTGTTCTGCCCACTCACCACTCTCCATTTTCCTGTGTGCTCTTTAGGATTCAAGAAGGGTAAGATTAGCGACCTTCAGCCTGGAAGTTGCCCCTGGTTTCTCTCTGGGCTGCTGACTGACTGGTACTAACCTTGAGGGGCAGAAGATGGGTTTTCCGTGACACTTCTGGGACACGCAGTGGCCTGATGGCCTGGGTTCACTGTGGCTCTTGCTGATTCTTGGCAGTGAGCATGGGGAGGCAGTTTCACTGAGCTGACCTACTGTGTGCTGGGCTATCATAGTGCGATGTTGAGTAAGACAAGCTCCTGGCCTGCACCAGGTTCACCATCTAATACAGGAGAGCGACAAGGAGGCAAGCCATTAGGAGGTAGCACATGAGTGCTGGCACGTACCAGCAGTCCCAGCTACTTTGGAGGCTGAGGTGGGAGCATCACTTGAGCCCAGGGATTCAAGGCCAGCTCGGACAACGTAGTGAGATCCTGTCTCTTAAAAAATAAAAAAGAGAGGCTGGGTGCAGTGGCTCATGCCTGTAATCCTAGCACTTTGGGAGGCCGAGGTGGGTGGATCATCTGAGGTCAGGAGTTCAAGACCATCCTGGTCAACATGGTGAATCCCCATCGCTACTAAAATGGGCATCACGGCAGGTGCCTGTAATCCCAGCTACTCAGGAGGCTGAGACGGGAGAATTCCTTGAACCTGGGAGACGGTGGTTGCAGTGAGCCAAGATTGTGGCACTGCACTCCAGCCTGGGCAGCTGAGCAAGACTCCGTCTCAAAAATAAAAATTAAAACAAATTAAAAAGAGGCAACTTTATTCTATGAAAGTTGTGGAAACCAAGGGGAGAGAGGAGCACCTAGTTCACCTTGGAGAGGGTCAGCCCAGTGTCCGTAAGAAAAGCAACCTTTAGCTCAGATCTGAAGGATGGAGGAGGTGGCAGCAACGGGACAATCATCACTCCAGTGCTTGCTTTCTGATTCCCAGGGCTTGTCTTTGTTGACCTACACCATTTTCTCAGGGAAGAAGAATTCAGCATACGCGAAATTCATCTACACTACTCTGCTCCTAACCTGCCTCAGCGTGAACATGTGCTTCTTGACATTGTTGTGAGCGATATGTACTTTCTAGTGTAGTCTTTTTTTTTTTTTACTTGGCATGATTTCATATTTACATTTTCCTGCATAATGACATTTTCTATACACTTGTCATTTTTAATAGCACTATAATTTTCCATCACGTCGACATCCTATAATTTACCTCATTATTTCTCAGTTGCTGAGCGTTTGGGGAGTTTCCGGTTTTTCTTCACAAATGGCACTGTGTTATCTTTAGATAAGTTCATTTTTCCCTTTACATTCTCGGATTTATTTCCTAGTGAAATCACCCATTGGAGCAGGAGCGGTGGTGCTGCTCTTGTTACATAGCGCCAAACGACATTTCACAAAGAACAAGCTGATGCAGGCTGTGCTGGCATCGCTGCCCCTCCACCACATCCCCACCCCTCCACCACATCCCCACCCTGGGACTTGAAATATTTAAACTTCTTTTTCCAAGTTAAAAAATCTTGGCCCGGTGCAGTGGCTCACACCACTAATTCTACACTTTGGGAGGCTGAAGTGGATGGATACTTGAGGCCAGGAACTCCAGACCAGCCTGGGCCAACATGGCAAAACCCGTCCCTACTAACAATATGAAAATTACCTGTGCCTGTAGTTCCAGCTTCTCAGTAGCCTGAGGCAGCAGAATCGCTTGAACCTGGGAGGCGGAGGCTGCAGTGAGCCAGGATCGTGCCACTGCACTCCAGCCGGGGTGACAGAGCAAGGCTCCGTCTCAATAAAAAGAAAAAAAAGAAAAAATCTTAAATATATACTTTAAAACATTGTCTCTTTTGCTTTAATTCATTGTTAAAAATAATGTGACACTGAGGGCAAATATTTAAAAGAAAAAAGTCTCTTCTAGTACCTCTCCAACATACTTTGGTTTTTGTTGTTCCTGCACGTCTGCATGCACTATTATTATTATTATTATTATTATTATTATTATTATTATTATTATTTTGAGATGGAGTTTCCTTCTTGTCAGCCCAGGCTGGAGTGCAGTGGCGCAATCTTGGCTTATTGCAACCTCTGCCTCCTGGGCTCAAGCGATTCTCCTGTTTCAGCCTCCCAAGTAGCTGGGATTATAGGCACCTGCCACTGTGCCCAGCTTTTTTTTTTTTTTTTTAAATAGAAACGGGGTGTCATTATGTTGGACAGGCTGGTCTCGAACTCCTGGCCTCAGGTAATCCACCAGCCTCGGCCTCCCAATGTGCTGGGGTTACAGGCATGAGCCACCGTGCCTGACCACCTCTCTAGCTTTCTGAGCTTCCTTGTTTCTTTGCCCATTCAACGCCCATTGAGCATCGCTTAGTAGTGTTTGGCGTTCACATCCCTTTGGCTGAGACAGGGTCACCCTCATTCTGGCCCCCAGCCCTGAGCACAGCGCCTGGCACCCAGCAGGCATCCAATCCAGCTTTCAAGGTGGTTTTGTTCTGCAAGCACTGGCTTGAGCGGATCCTTCTGGATTGGCCAGGTGGGACCCTGTGGAACCCATACACCCCAGGTGAGCCACGCCAGCGTCCAGAGGAGTGACCAGCTTACTTTTCTCCCTCAGGACTTCCTGGGCAGATACCCAGTCTCCAGGCACTCCTGGGTGGGGGCCTGGCGAGGCCCCCAGGGCTGGCACTGGATCGACGAGGCCCCTCTGCCGCCCCAGCTGTGAGTGACCATGGGCTTTTCTCCCTCCTCTGCTGTTCTGGATCCTCCATTTGTCCCAGGGTCCACCTCCTTGCTGCTCCCCTAACCTGGAATGCCACTCGGAAAGCAACCCACGTCCATGCTCGCGGCCTGGTGCCTGATTAGTCCCTGTCACTTCACTTCTTATTTGGGTTCCCAGCACGTTCACCCAAGCAGGGTTGTCACCCCGTTTTACAGATGCGGGTTCAGCTGCCCAGGGAGGTTTGGGGATTCATCCAGTGTCACGTGGCTGACCAGTGCGGTGACTCACTCAGTGCGCAGGCCGGTAGAGGTGACAGGCACACAGGCTAGAGGGTCTGTCTGGGAAGCGAGGCCCCGGCACCCTAAACACCTCTCCTCTTTCCCCTCCCACCCTTCCCCAGACTCCCTGAGGACGGCAAGGACAACCTGGATATCAACTGCGGAGCCCTGGAGGAAGGCACTCTGGTGGCTGCAAACTGCAGCACTCCAAGACCCTGGGTCTGTGCCAAGGGGACCCAGTGATCTGGGCTCTGCCTGTCCTCAGCCTGCCAGGCGGATGCAGCACCCCTACAGGGGAGGCCAGCTGAGAGCTTGGGCAGCCTCTTCCTGGACCCAGGCATCCAGGTCTCCCTGCTCTGTTCAACGGGGCACACACGAGCGAGTCTAGGAGCTGGACTTCAACCCAGGAAGATGCATCCGAGAAAGGAGATTTTCTGTGGCCTCAGGCCTGAGTGCCAATATTAGTCTCCAGCTTCTGTGGATGATTGGTTTGATGACATTGGGATGGTTGTTTAGCATTTCTGTGCCTTGGTTTCATTAAAATGACAATTTCTCCGTAGAGGAAAAAGACAGGGTTAGCAACCACAGCTGATTCCAATCTGGGTTCTCATTCCGACTCATGGAAATGAGTCTGCTGTTGTTCGGTGGCAGCGGGACTTGGCAGGGATAACGTCATTGCTGTGAATTCTGTTCCGGGCAGCTGGGCGTACGTCGGACACAGCCTACCGGCAGCCTCTGTGGAAAATTAACCAAGGACAAGGAGCGGTCAGCCCTGGGAGGAGGGGAGACAGAGGTTTTCCTTCCCCGCCCTGAGAGTTGGCAAAGGGTTGGCAGACAGGAAGGTTCTGGGTGGAGATCCCGCATGTGGGCTGGCCAGCCCCTGGCAAGCTGATGCCCAAGGGTGAGACAAGACAGAGAGGACAGGGCCACCTGTCAGGAGAAGCCAGAAGAGCACCCAGCTTGGTACGTGGACGCTGAGAAGTCTGGGTGAGAAAGGAAATCAGAGAAATGCGGGCAGGTTCCAGGCAGCTCTTCCACCCACAGCTGCACAGATGACCAGCCTGAAGATGTCTCTATGCTGGGGTGCGGTGAAGACCTTCAGGCTGGAGGAAGTGGCTGGCAGAGTTGTGTAGTCCCTTGAGTCCAGCTAGACCTCCAAACAGCAGGAGCCTGGGCCTGCGTCTTAGCTTGATGCTGAGCACGCACTCAACTGGCCCTTGCAAGCCAGCCTTCCCTCTAAAGTCAGACCACGCACCCAGATCCCTCCTAAACAGAAATCCTTATTGGTGTATTTGAGCCAGTAATGGGCTGTGTGGGAGAATGGGATGGAGAGTCCTAGATGGAAGAAATTTCTCACACTCTTTTTTTAAATTAGTATTATTATACTTTAAGTTCTGGGGTACATGTGCAGAACGTGCAGATTTGTTACATAGGCATATACGTACCATGGTGATTTGCTGCACCCGTTAACCTGTCATCTACATTAGAAATTTTTCCTAATGCTGTCCGTCCCCCAGCCCTGCACTTCTCACACTCTTGAGACGTAACAACAAAAAGGGAAATGGAGGCCAGGTGCGGTGGCTCACGCCTGTAATCCCAGCACTTTGGGAGGCTGAGGTGGATGAATCACAAGGCCAAGAGTTCGAGACCAGCCTGGCCAACATGGTGAAACCCCATCTCTACTAAAAACACAAAAAATTAGCTGGGCATGGTGGTGGGTGCCTCTAATCCCAGCTACTCAGAAGGCGGGGACAGGAAAATTGCTTGAACCCAGGAGGCAGAGGTTGCAGTGAGCCAAGATTGCGCCACTGCACTCCAGCCTGGGCAACAGTGCAAGACTCTGTCTCAAAAACAAAAAAAAGGGGGGGGAAATGGAAATTCCCTGGCTGGAGGTGAAATGGGTGGCTCGGATGGGGCAGACGCCAATCAAAATACATCCTGTGTGGGCAGGAAGCTGTGTATGTTACCGCTCCCACCCCCTGCCATGTGTTCCCAGGGTCTGTGCCTGGAGAAATGACACATCTGTAGGTTATGAGTATACAAAACCTTATCTAGCTTTCTCAGTACCTTTTAGAGAAGGGAAGTGTTGTACTTAAAGTCACCCAGCTAGAAAGTGCAAGGTCTAGAATGAAACCCACTTGCTGTCTGACTCCAAAGGCCACACTCTTTCTATCACAGCACACAGTAGAGGAATCTAGAAAGGTATTAGTAGCAGCCGAGTGGGAAGCCATCAGGTGCAGTGAGGGAGAAAGGAGGTACTAAGTTATTTCACACTTGTGATAATCCACACCCTCGGTTATCTGTTGCTTTATAACAATTTTTTTTTTTTTTTTTGAGACAGAGCCTTGCTCTGATGCCCAGGCTGGAGTGCAGTGTCATAATCTCAGCTCACTGCAACCTCTGCCTCCCGGGTTCAAGTGATTCTCCTGCCTCAACCTCCTGAGTAGCTGGGACTATAGGCATCCACCACCATGCCCAGCTAATTTTTGTATTTTTAGTAGAGATGGGGTTTCGCCAGGTTGGCCAGGCTGGTCTCAACTCCTGACCTCAGGTGATCTGCCCGCCTTGGCCTCCCGAAGTGCTGGGATTACAGGAGTGAGCCACAGTGCATGGCCTGCTTTATAACAAATTGTCCCCAAACCTAGCAACAACTATTTGCCCCAGATGACTATTTTCCTCCCCCTCATTCTGTGGATTGACCACAGTTCTGCTTTAGATGGTATTGGATGGAGCCCTGGAATGGCTGGAAAGTCCAAAATGGCCTCACTTGCTCAGCCAGCAATGTGGTGCAGGCTCCTAGCTGGGGGCCTTAGTTCTCCTGCACGTGCGGCTCTCCACGTGGCTGCTTGGGCTTCCTCATAGCATGGCAGATGGATTACAAGAAGGAGCATTCCCAAATAAAGGACAGCATATGCTGAATCTCTGGAGGGCCAGCATCAGAAGTCACCCAGTGTCACATGGGCCACATTTTATTGGTTACAGGGCCAGCCAGTTTGAAGGGGAAGAGAAATATGTCTTTATGCTGTATCCCGTGCTAGCCTTTGCTACCTGCTCTCCCAGCCCCAGTGCTCAGGGCAGCACTAGCAGAACCGAAGTACTTACGGAGTTAAAAACAGCAACATCCAAGAAAATCATTAACTTTTAAAACTGTCTCCCATTCCAGTAGGTATAGCTTTAAAAGTAATAATAAAAATAAAACTGATTGTGTCTGAAATATTTCACAATTTAAAAATGGCTTCGTAAACCTGTGGGACTTCTGAATTCATCAAAATAATTGTTAATATGGCTGGGCACAGTGGCTGACACCTGTAATCCCAGCACTTTGGGAGGCCAAGGTGGGCAGATCATGAGGTCAAGTGTTTGAGACCAGCCTGACCAACATGGTGAAACCCCATCTCTACTAAAAATACAAAAATTAGCCGGGCATGGTAGCGTGCGCCTGTAATCCCAGCTACTCAGGAGGCCAAGGCAGGAGAATCACTTGAACCCGGGAGGTGGAGGTTGCAGTGAGGCAAAATCACACCACTGCACTCCAGCCTAAGTGACGGAGTGAGTCTCCATTTCAAAAAAAAAAAAAAATTGTTAATAGAAAAAAGCCAAGAATAAGGATATAAAGAAAATATTTTTGTACAGGTGTATAATATTTGCGTTTTAAGCTAAGTGTTATTACAAAAACGTCAAAAAGTTAAAAAATTATGAAGTTACAGTAAGCTAAGATTTATTATTGAAAGAAAATTACTTTTCACAAATTTAGTATAGCCTAAGTGTGCAGTGTTTATAAAGTCTCCAACAGTGTGTAATGTCCTAAACCTTCACAGTCACTCCCTACTCACCCAGAACAACTTCCAGTCCTATAAGTACCCCATACAAGTGTACCGTTTTTAATTTTTTTTTTTTTTTTTTTTTTTTTGAGGTGGAGCCTCACTCTGTCCCCCAGGCTGGAGTGCAGTGGCACAATCTCCGCTCACTGCAACCTCCGCCTCCCAGGTTCAAGTGATTCGCCTGCCTCAGCCTCCGAGTAGCTGGAATTATAGACGCCTGCCAACATGCCGGGCTAATTTCTGTATTTTTAGTAGAGACAGGGTTTCACCATGTTGGCCAGGCTGGTCTTGAACTCCTGACCTCAGATGATCCACCCACCTCTGCCTCCCAAGGTGCTGGGATTACAGGCGTGAGTCACCACACCCAGCAATTTTTGTTTTTGCTTTTTTTTTTTTGAGATGGAGCCTTCCTTCTGTCGCCCAGTCTGGAAGGCAGTGATGCCATCTTGGCTCACTGCAACCTCCACCTCCTGGGTTCAAGCAATTCTCTGCCTCAGCTTCCCGAGTAGCTAGGATTACAGGTGCTCACCACCATGCCTGGATAATTTTTATATTTTTAGTAGAGATGGGGTTTCACCATCTTGACCAAGCTGGTCTTGAACTCCTGACCTTGTGATCCACTCGCCTCAGCCTCCCAAAGTGCTGGTATTACAGGCGTGAGCCACTGTGCCCAATTTTTTTTAATTTAGTTTTTAAACAGCGGCCATGCTAATCTCTGCATTGTTCCAATTTTAGTATGTGCGCTACTGAAGCAAGCACTATTTCTCTTTTATTAAAATTCATTTTATTTTATTTTATTTTATTTTATTTTACTTTATTATTTTTTTGAGAAGGAGTCTTGCTCTGTCACCCAGGCTGGAGTACAGTGGCGCAATCTCGGTTCACTGCAACCTCCGCCTCCCGGGTTCAAGCAATCCTCCTGCCTCAGCCTTGAGTAGCTGGGATTACAGGCGTGAGCCACTGTGCCCAGACTATTTCTCTTTTACACCATATTTTACTGTACTTTTTCTATGTTTAGATACACAAAACCATTGTGTTACAGCTGCCAACAGTATTCAGTGCAGTATATTGAAGTCAAAATTAAAATATAGAGATGAATCCCTAAATTTCTCATGTTATTTGGGATACCAGAATTGCAACTTCAGGCATACAAACAGACTGACTGGTCTTCAGTATGTCCAAAGAACAAAGAGGAGGTTTTATAAAAAGGAGAAATGTTGGCCAGGTGTGGTGGCTCACACCTGTAATCACAGGACTTTGGGAGGCAGAGGCAGGAGGATCGCTTGTGCCCAGGAGTTTGAGACCAGCCTGGACAACATGGTGAGACCCCATCTCTACAAAAAAATAAAAACCAAGCTGGGTGTGGTGGCCCCCAGCCTGTAGTCCAGCTGCTTGGAAGGCTGAAGATGGAGGATCGCTTGAGCCTAGGAGGTTGAGGCTGCAGTGAGCCATGATTGTACCCCTGCACTCCAGCCTGGGTAACAGAGCCAGACCTGTCTGTCTGACAAGAAGAGAAAGGAGAAATGCTATGCATTGTTTTTCCAGAAAGTCCATTAGCACTAGCAGAGTGTTGGGTAGCTGGCACACTCTGATCGGTAAGTGGCTTCAGTAGGTAAAACTAGATTTCGAGTGGTAGCAGGATGTTTCAGAAGCCATTAGGTAAAACTGGTTTCAGGTGAGAGGAGGCCGTTTTGGCCGCCAGGCTTGCAGAGAATTGCATTCTTGGAGCTGTGTTATGTGCTCTAAGTGCTTTTCCCCCTAGCTTCTCAACTGCTTTAATTGGGTCCGACAAGAATGACCCAATTCGAAAGGCCAGGCGCGATGGCTCACGCCTGTAGTCCCAACACTTTGGGAGGCCAAGGTGGGCAGATCACTTGAGGTCAGGAGTTCGAGACCAGCCTGGCCAACATGGTGAAACCCCCCCCCCCCCCCCCGCCCAAGTCTCTACTAAAAATACAAAAATTAGCAGGGTGCGGAGGTGGGCGGCTGTAATCCCAGCTACTTGGGAGGCTGAGGCACGAGAATGGCTTAAACCCAGGAGGTGAAGGCTGCAGTGAGCTGAGATCGTACCACTGCACTCCAGCCTGGGTGACAGAGCGAGACTCTGTCTCAAAAAAAAAAAAAGAATGACCCAAGTCATATAATCAACTTTCACAAGTAACATGCTGTACAGGTTTGTGGCCTAGGAGTAATAGGCCATACCATAGAGCCCAGGTGGGTAGAAGGCTCTACCCTATAGGTTTGTGTAATTAAATGATATTTGCACAATGATAAAATCGCCTAACAACAAATTTCTTAGACATTTCCCTGTTGTTAAGTGACACATGACTATGTAAAATGTATTTGATCTGAAGCTATCTCTTTCGAATGCTATTTTATTGGATTTTAATGTTATGCTGACTTCATTAAAAGAATAAGGACTTTCTGTCATCTAAGCTCTGGAGGAAACACCACTGATGTGTTTGGCAGGGTAGGCAAGGAAGTGCTCAGAGTCTACCAGGTCCTGTCAAAAGAACCGAGGACAAACCTGAAGAGGCTTTCACTGACCAAAGGCAGTTTTTTTTTTTTTTTTTTTTTGAGACAGAGTCTCTCTCTGTCACCCAGGCTGAAGTGCAGTGGCCGGATCTCAGCTCACTGCAAGCTCCGTCTCCCGGGTTTACGCCATTCTCCTGCCTCAGCCTCCCGAGTAGCTGGGACTACAGGCGCCCGCTACCTCGCCCGGCTAGTTTTTTGTATTTTTTTTAGTAGAGACGGGGTTTCACCGTGTTAGCCAGGATGGTCTCGATCTCCTGACCTCGTGATCCACCCGCCTCGGCCTCCCAAAGTGCTGGGATTACAGGCTTGAGCCACCGCGCCCAGCGGCAGTTGTCTTTTTAAATTAATTCATTTTTGCTTTAAAAAATCTTTTTTCTTAGGATTACTGTGATTAAATTAAGGGTCTTCAGATGACAGGAGCCTGGGTTACCCAGGTGTACCCAGTGTAATCACAAGCGTCCTTATAAAAGGGAGGCAGGCAGGTCAGAGGGCGCTGGAGGAGGAGACTGGATGTCAGAAGCCGGGTCGGAGCGGGAGGAGGGGGGACTCAAAGATGCTACAGTCTAGCTTTGAAGGAGGGGACCAGGAGCTATGGACTGCAGGAAGATTCCAGAAGCTGAAAAAGAGGCTGGGCGCAGTGGCTCACGCCTGTAATCCCAGCACTTTGGGAGGCCAAGGACAGCGGATCACTTGAGGTCAGGAATTCATAGACCAGCCTGGCCAACATGGCGAAGCTCCGTCACTATTAAAAATACAAAAAATTAGCCGGGCATGGTGGCAGTCACCTGTAATCCCTGCTACTCAAGAGGCTGAGGCACAAGAATCGCTTGAACCCAGGAGGTGGAGGTTGCAGTGAGCCAATATTGCGCCACTGCACTCCAGCCTGGGCAACAGAGGGAGACTCTGTCTCAAAAAAAAAAAAAAAAAGCCTGGAAAACTCAAAGAATGGATTCTCCCCTCAAGCCTCCAGGGGCAACGCGGCTCTGCCGACACCCTGATTTTGGCTCAGTCAGACTGCAGACTTCTGGCCTCCCCAGAGGTAAGGTACAAATTTTGCATTCTTTTGAGCCTCTAAGTTTGTAGCAACACTATCAACTGTATCACAACTTTAAAAGTATTTTAGACCGGCCATAGTGGCTCACACCTGTAATCCCAGCACTTTGGGAGGCCGAGGCAGGCGGATCACCTGAGGTCAGGAGTTCGAGACCAGCCTGGCTAACACGGAAACCTCATTTCTACTAAAAATACAAAACATTAGCTGGGTGTGGTGGTGCACGCCTGTAATCCCAGCTACTCAGGAGGCTGAGGCAGGAGAATTGCTTGAACCCTGGAGGCGGAGGTTGCAGTGAACCGAGATCGTGCCATTGCACTCCAGTTTGGGCAACAAGAGCCAAATTCCGTCTCAAAAAAAAAAAAAAACTTAAAGAGCAAAACTGTCTTAAAAAACATATATTAAGGGTCTTCAGATGAGAGGAGCCTGGGTTACCCAGGTGTACACAGTGTAATCACAAGCGTCCTTATAGGAGGGAGGCAGGCAGGTCAGAGGGCGCTGGAGGAGGAGGAGGAGACTGGATGTCAGAAGCCGGGGTCGGAGGAAGGACTCTATAGGCAGATTACCAAAGGGGTCCGTGAAACCAAAAAAGGTTAAAAACCCGTGATCCATCTGCCCCCTGTGATTTCACCCTGTCTCATGGCATTAAATACCATCAATAAGCTGATGACATCTGTAGGCTGTGCCGCTCTTCTGAATGTCAGATCTGGTCCCCTGCCGCCTGTCAGGCCTCATGTCCCGTCTTCCCTGGGCTCGCTCCCCTCCAGCTGTTTCTCAAGCCCGCCTGTCACTTCTCCTTCCCTCTTCATCTCCTTCCGTGGCTGAAAGCACTTGCTTGAAATCATCTGTGTGCTTGATTATGCGTAAGCTCCACGAGGACAGGATTTGTCTATGCATGAATCCAACCTTGGTGCTTAGAATGATGCCAGCCCAGCCTCACGCCTGTAATCCCAGCACTTTGGGAGGTCGAGGCAGGCGGATCACCTGAGGTCAGGGGTTCAAGACCAGCCTGGCCAACGTGGGGAAACCCCGTCTCTACTGAAAATACAAAACATTAGCCCAGCACAGTGGTGGGCACCTGTAATTCCAGCTACTCGGGAGGCTGAGGCAGGAGGATCACTTGAACATGGGAGGCAGAGATTGCAGTGAGCTGAGATCATACCACTGCACTCCAGCCTGGGTGAAAGAGTGAGAGACTCCAACTCAAAAAGAAAAAGAAAAAAGGAAATAGTGCCAGCCCATAGGAAATGCCTAATTCCCCTTAGTGGAAAAGAGGAAGGGATGAACCTTCCTGAATCTCTTTGTGTTTGGGTGAATCTCGTCTCTTATCCACAGTTTATGATGGTTTTGCTTCATTATTCAATCTAAGACTTCATAGGAAGATTAGTCCATTTTTATACTTATGGATAGAAGAAAATATGTTTGGTTTTAGCGCTGTCTGCATATTTATGTTCAAAATATCTCACTGTTTAATCTGTTTGCTCTGTAGGGTGTGTATCTTATAGTTTGGGAGTTTTGTGTCATTGTGCCAGTGACTATTTTTATGTTGCATTGGCTGCTCATGGTGCCATAACAATATACCATAGACTGGGTGCAAGGTAAACATAAACCACAGAAATGTATTTTCTTCCAGTTTTGGAAGCTGGAAGTCTGAGATCAGGGTGTCCACAGGGTCTGTTCCTGGTGAGGGCTCTCCTCTTGCCTTGCAGATGGCCACCCTCTCACTGTGTCCTCATGTGGCACAGAGAGAAGGAGCAAGCTCTTTAGTGTCTCTTATAAGGTCCCTAATTCCATTATAGGGGCTCCTCTTCTTGACCTCATCTAAACCAAGTTGCCGGCTGGGTGCGGTGGCTCACGCCTGTAATACCAGCACTTTGGGAGACCGAGGTGGGTGGATCACCTGAGTTCAAGAGTTCGAGACCAGCCTGGCCAACATGGTGAAACCCCATCTCTACTAAAAATACAAAAATTAGCCAGGCCTGGTGGTGGGCGCCTGTAATCCCAGTTACAGTTAATATTGAATGTCAACTTGATTGGATTGAAGGATGCAAAGTACTGTTCCTGGGTGTGTCTGTGAGGGTGTTGCTAAAGGAGATTAATGTTTGAGTCAGTGGACTGGGAGAGGCAGACCCACCCTCAGTATGGGTAGATACCCTCTAATCAGCCTCCAGCATGGCTAGGATAAAAGCAGGCAGAAGAAGTTGGAAACAGCAGACTTGCTGAAGCTCCTGGTCTTCATCTTTTTCCCGTGCTGGGTGCTTCCTGCACTTGAACATCAGACTCCAAGTTCTTCAGCTTTTGGACTCTTGGACTTACACCAGTGGTTTGCCAGAGGCTCTCAGGCTTTTGGCCACAGACTGAAGGCTGTACTGTCGGCTTCCCTACTTTTGAGGTTTTGGCACTTGGACTGAGCCACTACTGGCTTCCTTGCTCCTCTGTTTGCAGACAGCCTATCGTGGGACTTAACCTAGTGATAGTACAAGTCAATTCTCAGTAAACTCCCTCTCAGGCTGTGGCGGGCGTATCACAAGATTGGGAGTTTGAGACCAGCCTGTCCAACATGGTGAAACCCCGCCTCTACTAAAAATACAAACATTAGCCAGGCGTGGTGGCACACACCTGTAATCCCAGCTACTTGAGAGGCTGAGGCAGGAGAATCGTTTGAACCCGGGAGGTGGAGGTTGCAGTGAGCTGAGATCATGCCACTGCACTCCAGCCTGGGTGGCAGGGCGAGACTCCATCTCAAAAAATAAATAAACTCCCTCTCATCTATACATACATCCTCTAAACATCTAGTTCTGTCCCTCTAGAGAACCCTGACTAATACACTGGTCATACTGTTTCATTTTTTCCTAGGGCTTGGTATATACCTTATCAGTATGTTGATCCAAGTCATTTTATTTTTAGAAAGCCCTCTTGGCTTATTTTATTTCTTTAAATATCTTCCCTGGCCAGGTGCCAGTGGCTCACTCCTGTAATCCCAACACTTTGGGAGGCCAAGGCGGGTGGATCACTTGAGATCAGGAGTTTGAGACCAGCCTGGCCAACATGGTGAAACTCTGTCTCTACTAAAAATACAAAAATTAGCCCGGCATGGTGACATGCCTGTAGTCCCAGCTACTCAGGAAGTTAAGGCAGGAGAATCCCTTGAACCTGGGAGGCAGAGGTTGCAGTGAGCCAAGATCACACCACTGCACTCCAGCCTGGCAACAGAGCAAGACTTCACCTCAAAAAAAAAAAAAAAAAAAGGTTTTTTTCCTGTTCTATTATTTTTGTTTTTGCCTCCAGGAATATTAACTAAATGTATATAGTACTTCTTGGATCTTCATGTCTATCATTTTCTGTGTATTCATTTTAAACTTTTGTCTATTCTACTTTGTTCTTTACTATTTTTCTCAATCCCAATGTATTGGGTTTTTTCTTGCTCTTTTTATGATTTCAGGATTACTTCTTTTCAGTTGTGCTGCATCCACTGTACCTGCCTGTCTGTGATGGCTTTTGTTTTGTTTTGAGGTGGAGTCTCACTCTGTCACCCAGACTGGAGTATAGTGGCATGATATTGACTCACTGTGACTTTCGCCTCCTGGGCTCCCTCGATCCTCCTGCCTCAGCCTCCTCAGTATGTAACTACAGGTGTGTGTGCCACAATGCCTGGCTAATTTTTGTATTTTTTGTAGAGACAAAGTTTTGCCATGTTGCCCAGGCTGGTCTTGAACTTTGGAGCTCAACTGATCCGCCCACCATGGCCTCCCAAAGTGCTGGGATTGCAGGCATGAGCCATCACGCCCAGCTAAGTTTTGTATTTTTTGTAGACATGAGGTCTCACTCTGTAGCCCAGACTGGTCTTGAACTCTTGGACTCAAGCCATCCTCCCACCTCAGCCTCCCAAAGTGCTGGGACTACAGGTGTGAGCCACCGTGCTTGGCCTATCAGTCATCTTTGAATGAGGCAGCTCTAGACCACCAGATGTCAGGAGTTGAAGGGCCTGGGCTATGCTCTAGGAGAGCAGCATCCGCATGAGTGGATAACCTTCACTCCTCCTGTCCGCCGAGCTCATTGGATGCAGGCTCATGGTGGACGGCTGCTCCTCTCTGCCCAACCTCACCTGCAGATTCCTTCCTTCAAACAAGGCTGTCTGTGTGACTCCGCATTCAGCCTCACCTCCTGTGTTCACTCCAGCTCCCTGCCTGGGTCTGGGCAAGTCCCCACCTGAGCATCCTGTCATGCTTCACTCCCTGGCATGTCACTGACTTTGGAGAATTATGCTCAGATGGCTGCCTCCAGGACGCATCCCTCTCCTTGCACCCGTTTAACATTCAGGGCACTTGGCATCCCTTCCTCAGACTTTCGTGGCTGAGGGTTTCAGATGTCTCCCAGTTTTCTTAGTGCCAAGGTCTGGATTTCTGCTGCTTGTTCTCCTTGCTGCTTTGGGGTAGATTTGGAGAGAAGCAGCAGCATTCTGACATTTTTAAACAGGAAGTCTTCTGCTGTGTGCTGCAGCCTGTCTAAACAGCCAGCCTTGGTTCAGAGCGTGGCAGCCAGAGGAGAGGGATTCAATAGATGATCCCATCTATTGAATAGGGATTCAATAGATGAATCGAGAGATTCAATACACTCATTTTTGCTCTGTTGCCCAGGCTGGAGTGCAATGGCACGATCTTGACTCACTCCAACCTCCACCTCCCTGGGCTCAAGGGATCCTCCTGCCCCAGCCTCCCAAGTAGCTGGGACCACAGGTGTGCACCCCCATGCCCAGCTATTTTTATTTTTATTTTTTTTGAGACAGAGTCTCACTCTGTTGCCCGGGCTGGAGTGCAGTGGTGTGGTCTTGGCTCACTGCAAGCTCTGCCTCCTGGGTTCATGCCATTCTCCTGCCTCAGCCTCCCGAGTAGCTGGGAAAACAGGTGCCCACCACCATGCCCGGCTAATTTTTTGTACTTTTAGTAGAGACGGGGTTTAACCATGTTCGCCAGGATGGTCTCGATCTCCTGACCTCGTGATCCACCTGCCTGGGGCTCCCAAAGTGCTGGGATTGCAGGCATAAGCCACTGCGCCTGGCCTATTTTTTTTTTTTTTTTTTTAATACTTTAAGTTCTGGAGTACATGTGCACAACGTGCAGGTTTGTTACATAGGTTTATGTGTGCCATGTTGGTTTGTTGCACCCATCAACTCATCATTCACATTAGGTATTTCTCTTAATGCTGTCCCTCCCCCAGTCCCCTACCCCCCCGCTGACAGGCCCCAGTGTGTGATGTTCCCCTCCCTGTGTCCATGTGTTTTCATTGTTCAACTTCCATTTATGAGAACATGCGGTGTTTGGTTTTCTGTCCTTGTGTTAGTTTGCTGAGAATGGTGGTTTCCAGCTTCATCCATGTCCATGCAAAGGACATGAACTCATCCTTTTTTATGGCTGCATAGTATTCCATGGTGTATATGTGCCACATTTTCTTTATCCAGTCTATTACTGATGGACATTTGCATTGGTTCCAAGTCTGCTATTATGAATAGTGCCACAATAAACAAGAGTGTGCATGTGTCTTTATAGTAGCATGATTTATAATCCTTTGTGTATATACCCAGTAATGGGATTGACGCCTAGCTATTTTTTGTATTTTTTGGTAGAGACAGTGTTTTGCCATGATGACCTGGCTGGTCTTGAACCCCTGACCTCAGGTGATCTGCCCACCTTGGCCTCCCAAATTGCTGGGATTACAGGCATGGGCCACCATGGCCGGCCTCAAGACACTTATAAAAGAAATATAATCTGCACAGCTGATGGTTGTCAGTTGAAGCTGACAGACTGCTAGATGAAGGTCATATAAATAAATAAAATTAAAATAGAGCCTGCTGTTATAGATTGTGTCCCCCAAAATGTTAAGTCCTAATTCCCAATACTTATGAATGTGACCTTATTTGGAAACAGGGTCTTTTAAGATGAGGTCGTGCCAGGCACTGTGGTGCATGCCTGTAGTCCCAGCTACTAGGGAGGCCAGAGGGGAAGGATCACTTGAGCCCTCGGGTCTGAGACCAGCCTGGACAACATAGTGAGATCATATCTGTATTTAAAAAATAGATGAGATCATTAAGTTGGGCCGTAATCCAATTTGACTAGTGTTTTTATAAAACACACAAATTAAGTCAGCTATGGTGGCTCACACCTGTAATCCCAACACTTTTGGGAGGCTGAGGTGGGAGGCTCACAGGAGTTCGAGATCAGCCTGGGCAACATAGGGAGATCCAGTCTCTACTAAAAATACAAAAAAATTAGCCAGGCGTGGTGGCACACGCCTGTAATTCCAGCTACTCAGGAGGCTGAGGCACAAGAATCGCTCGAACCCGGGAGACAGAGGCTGCCGTGAGCTGAGATCATGCCACTGCACTCCAGTCTGGGCAACAGAGCAAGACTGTCTTTAAAAAAAAACACAAATTTGGACACAGAGGTAGACATGCCCATAGAGAGCACATCATGTAAAAAGACACAGGGAGAAGACAGCCAAGGGAGGCCTGACGCTACCAGTAGCCAGCCAGGAGATAGGTCTAGAAACAGATCCTTCCTCGGCACCATCAGAGGGGGCACAGGCCCTGCTCGTGCCTTGGTTTTGGACTCTGACCTCCAGAACTGTGAGAGAATAAATTTCTGGGTTTTTGTTTTTTAAAATTATTTATTATTATTATTTTTTTAAATTTTTTTTTAGATGGAGTCTCGCTCTGTCGCCCAGGCTGGAGTGCAGTGGCACGATCTCGGCTCACTGCAAGCTCCGCCTCCTGGGTTTACGCCATTTTCCTGCCTCAGCCTCCTGAGTAGCTGGGACTACAGGTGCCCGCCACCGCGCCCGGCTAATTTTTTGTATTTTTAGTAGAGACGGGGTTTCACCATGGTCTCGATCTCCTGACCTTGTGATCCGCCCGCCTCGGCCTCCCAAAGTGCTGGGATTACAGGTGTGAGCCACCGCGCCCGGCCCTTAATTATTTTTTAAACAAAAGCATCAGGTTGGTGAAAAAAGATTTCTGTTGTTTAAGCCACCCAGTCTGTGATACTTTGTTACCATAGCCCTGGGAAACCAACCCACCACCTTTGTATCTGCTATTCCCAACCAACATCCGCATCCCCTCCTGTGCCAAGGCGGGGGTCCAGGAGGTTTATGTTACCCCGCAGGTTTTAATGTTTCCAGAGTATCACGTGCTGGAAGTTGGGGAGGAAGCAGGGAACTACTAAGTGTCTTGAGGGATGGCAGCTTGGGCAAAAAGAGGAAGACTGAGTCTCTGGCCCAGCCTGGAACCCCCATGAGTGTCGGCCGCTGTGCTCGGGATAACAGCCGAATCAGATCATGTGCGCAAGGCTCTTGCTGCTTGGCCTCGCCCACCTTTCAAACCTCTAACTGCACGCCCTGGTCTCTCCCTGCTCCAACCATCTGAACTGTTTCCCCTTAACAGCACCCCAGAAAGCTCCCTCAAGGCCCTTCCCCGTGCCCCCCACACCCACTCCAGAGACAAATACTGTCCTGATGTGTTCCACCACATCCATCTTCCCTGTTGTAGAGTTCGTAGAAGTGGAGCCACAGAGCATGTGTGTTGCATGCGGCACAATGCTTCTGGAAATTCACCTTGCACTTACCAGCAGCTCATTCTGTTGCATGAATACACAGTACTACAATGTGTTTATCCATTCACCAGTTGATAGATATTAGTCTTGTCTCCAGTCAGGGGTGGTTATGAATTAAGCTGTTATGAACAGGTCAGTACATGTATGGAAGTGTTTTCATTTCTCCAGGATTCCTGGGGATTGGATCACTGGGTCATACGCTAAGTACATAGTTCACCTTTTAAGAAATTGCCAAGCTAGGCATGGTGGCTCACATCTGTAATCCCAGCACTTTGGGAGGCCGAGGCTGGGGGATGGGGGGGATTATCTGAGGTCAGGAGTTTGAGACCAGCCTGACCAACGTGGAGAAACCCCATCTCTATTAAAAATACAAAATTAGCTGGGTGTGGTGGCACGTGCCTGTAATCCCAGCTATTCAGGAGGTTGAGGCAAGAGAATCACTTGAACCTGGGAGGCGGAGGGTGCAGTGGGCCAAGATCGTGCCATTGCACTCCAGCCTGGGCAACAAGAGCGAAACTCTGGGTGGGGGGGGGGGGGGGGGGGGTGGAAATGGCCAAAATGTTTCCCAAAGAAGGTGTATCATGTTCTGTTTCCACCAACAATGCATGAAAGTCCAGGTGCTACAAGTCCTCACCAACACTTGGTGTTGACTTTTTACTTTGAGCCCTACTGATAGGTGTATAGTGGTAGCTCATTTAAAATTGCATTTCTGGTCCAGTGTAGTGGCTCACGCCTCTAATTCCAATACTTTAGGAGGCCAAGGCAGGAGGATCTCTTGGACTCAGGAGATCTGGACCAGCCTGGGCAACAAAGCAAGACCCTGTCTGTACCAAAGGAAATAGGGCATGGTGGCACATGTCTGTGGCCCCAGCTACTCAGATCCTCAGGGAGGATCACTTGAGTCCAGGAGTTCAAGGCTGTAGTGAGCTACAATGACACCACTGCACTCCAGCCTGGGTGACAAAGTGAGACCCCTCCATCTCAAATAAAAATAAATAAAATTGCACTTCTGAGGCCGGGCACGGTGGCTCATGCCTGTAATCCCAGCACTTTGGGAGGCTGAGGCGGGCGGATCACAAGGTCAGGAAATCGAGACCACGGTGAAACCCAGTCTCTACTAAAAATACAAAAAATTAGCCGGACGCGGTGGCGGGCGCCTGTAGTCCCAGCTACTCGAGAGGCTGAGGCAGGAGAATGGCATGAACCCAGAAGGTGGAGCTTGCAGTGAGCCAAGATCGCGCCACTGCACTCCAGCCTGGTGGATAGAGCGAGACTCCATCTCAGAAAAAAAAGAAAAAAAAAATTGCACTTCTGAATAGTACACGTTTATTTGGCTGGCTCCACCAATCTCAGCTGGGCTCCCCTGCATCTGCAGGTTGACTTGGGTGGGGTGGCCCTGTTCTGTGTATCCTTCATTGTCCTCCAGCTACGGGGATGGGGGGCATAGTCTTGTGACAATGGCAAGAGAGCCAAAAGAAACACGCAAGGCCTTTTGCGGCCTAGGTCAGAACTGACACACCATCCTTTACCTAACAGGCCACTGGCTAGAGCCATGGAAACAGCCAAACTCAGCAGGCAGGGGTCGGGGGGGGGCCAGCTGGTTCTGGAGTAGACGGAGATGCAGGCTCAGGTGGAAAGGGCATGGATGCGGGGAGAGGCAAAGAACTGGACCAGAGATGATCTCAAACACACAATCCTTTCTGCGAATGTTTCACAATTTATGCCTAATAACTTGTAGAAAAATGACTAATGATGGCCGGGTGCGGTGGCTCATGCCTGTAATCCCAGCACTTTGGGAGGCCTAAGCAGGCGGCTCACCTGAGGTCAGGAGTTGGAGACCAGCATGGCCAATGTGGCAAAACTCCATCTGTACTGAAAATACAAAAAATTAGCCAGGTGTGGTGGTACATGCCTGTAATTCCAGCTACTCAGGAGGCTGAGGCATGAGAATTGCTTGAACCTGGAAGATGGTGGTTGCAGTAAGCTGAGATCATGCCACTGCACTCCAGCCTGGGCAACAGAGCTAGACTCTGTCTCAAACAAACAAAACACTAATGATGAATCTTTTTTTTTTTTTTTTTGGACTGAGTCTCCCTCAGCTGTCCAGGCTGGAGTGCAGTAGTGTAATCTTGGTTCACTGCAACCACCGTCTCCCAGGTTCAAGTGATTCTCCCATCTCAGCCTCCCGAGTAGCTGGGATTACAGGCACCAGCCATCACACCTGGCTAATGTTTGTATTTTAGTAGAGATGGGTTTCGCCATGTTGACCAGACTGGTCTTGAACTCCTGACCTCAGGTGATCCACCCGCCTCAGCCTCCCAAAGGGCTAGGATTACAGGCGTGAGCCACTGCGCCCAGCCGAATCATTCATTTCTTGAATGTAGGAAGAGTCTAGAGGCTGGGTCGGTCAGTTCTGCACAGTGGCGTCTTCCTCACAGATGGCATTTCCCACTTCACAGAGTCTTAAGTTGTTCTTTGTCCCCTGTCAAGTCAAGCTCCGGCCTTGCCTCAAACCCCTAAGGTCTTTGCACACACGGTCCTGGTGAGGCTGTGGCTATCCAAGGACACCGAGTGAAGTGAGGGCGGCAGGACCCAGTGCCTGGTCATTCTAGCTGGGATCGTCTGCCTGGCAGTGTCGTCACCACCATCTGTGACGGCTCTGCCATGCCGCAGGTAGTGTGCGTGAGCAGTTGATGTACAGAGTGCGTGGAATTCCCACAATGACCCAGTACATTAGTGGGTTAGTTTGGACTCTTTGGGCTTTTAGTGACAAAAACCCAATTTCAAGCTGCCTAAGCAAGAAAGAGAAATGATTAGAAGACTCGGGAGGGCCTCAGAGAGGCCAAGAGTAGGGATACAACTGGGCCTGGGACTGGCTGGAGCCGGGCTCCTTGCGTCTTGCCTCGACCTCCTTGCGTCTTGCCTCGAACTCCTTGCGTCTTGCCTCGACCTCTCTTCCTGTGCCTGGGTCACTCTCTTCTGCAGCGGCCAGCTTTATCTGCTCCTGGAGAACATGGCGGCACATGGCCACTAACAGCTTTCAACTTCCACGACGTCCTCAGTTCAAGAGAACAGCCAGTCCAAGTTAGAAACTAGTCCCAAGGAAGGAATGGGATTGTTTTAAACAGGCTCAGGCACCCGCCTCTGGACCACTAAGCTGTCACTGTTACCAGTGTGGAAACGTCGACATTGACTAAAACATTCGTGTGACTGCAGAGGTGTGTGTGTGGGGGGGGGGGTTTCCCCAGACAGTGGGGGAAGGGCAGATGGAACACCAGCAGTCTTCTTTCGCGCTTGCGTTTTTATTTTCACTTAATAGATGAGACTCAAGGAAAACGCACAGATAGAGTGTGCTGGTTGAGTACAGACCTGGTCAGGCACAATGGCTCACGCTTGTAATCCCACCACTTTGGGAGCCTGAGGTGTGTGGATCACCTGAAGTCAGGAGTTTGAGACCAGCCTGGCCAATATGGTGAAACTCCATCTGTACTAAAAAATACAAAAATTAGCGGAGTGTGGTGGTGCGCACCTGTAATCCCAGCTACTTGGGAGGCTGAGACAGAAGAATCACTTGTACACGGGAGGTGGAGATTGCAATGAGCCAAGATTGCACCATTGCACTCCAGCCTGGGCGACAGAGCAAGACCCTATGTCTCAAAAAAAGAAAAAAAAAAAAGATTACAGACCTTATATAAGATCTGAATAGACACTTCACCAAAAAGATATACAAAAAGCAAATAAACACATAACGGTAAGTGGATAAGCGGCGAGACACCCTTATAATGGATTCTACTCAACATGAAAAGGTGGGATGTGCTGATGCACACAGCCTGGGTGAGTCTCAGCAGTATCATGTTAAGGGAAGGAAGCCGGCACGAAAGTCTGTATGTCAATAACTCCATTTATATAAAGTTCTACAGAAGATAAAGCTCATGCTAGAGAGATCAGTGATTGCCAGGGCCAGAGGTTTGTGGAGAGGATTGGGAGAGGCCGGGAGAGAATTTGTGGGGAGATGGAACTATTCTATATCATGATTGCAGTGGTAGGATACACTTGTCAACTTAACATATGCTTAAAACTGGTGATTTTTTTTTTTTTTTTTGAGATGGAGTCTCGCTCTGTCACCCAGGCTGGAGTACAGTGGCGCGATCTTGGCTCACTGCAACCTCCACCTCCAGGGTTCAAGCGATTCTCCTGCCTCAGCCTCCCAGAGTAGCTAGGATTACAGGCGCCTGCCACCATGCCGGCTAATTTTTTGTATTTTTAGTAGAGATGGAGTTTCACCATGTTGGCCAGGCTGGTCTCGAACTCCTGACCTCAAGTGATCCACTCCCCTCGGCCTCCCAAAGTGCTGGGATTACAGGCTTGAGCCACCGCGCCCGGCCCCTTTTTGACTTTTTAAGCCTCAGCAATCTCATCTGTAAGTCTGGAGATGACAACTTCTAGCTCATATATTTACTGTTGTGAAGGATGAAGAGATGAGGTGGATAACTCCTCAGCGCTGGGGTTATCTAGTCTAACTTGGGTAAATATATTATTATTGCTGCCCAAGGGCACACAGCTTCTAAGCGGCAGATTCAGGGCTCAAACCGAAGTCTGTTTCCAAACCCTAGCTCCTGGCCGTCCGCGCCGCACCGCCTCACTAGCGCCCTCTTGTGCTAGTTCTATGCTCCCAAGCACACTTTGGATTTTTCGACTTCCCCTCTAAGAACACAGCGTGCTGATCAACAAACGAGCATCTGCTTCTACTTATAACTCTAACTAGAAAACTGACATTCAGCTTTTATAAATACTTTTAAAAAACAGGAACAGGCTGCAAGTCTTTTGATTTGGAAACTCTGAGTAGCAAGGAGAGGCCTCAGAAGGCCACAGGGAATCCATACGGCTTAGGGAGGGAGGGCGGGCAGACTTTGGCCCCAGCAACTCATCAAGATGACCGCCGTGTAAAGACTATTGATGCCCCCGGCCAAGGAAGGAAGGTAGGTGGCCGGTGCCTCCAGCTCTAAGCAGAAGCCCGGGTGTCACTGGCTGGGAGTAAGAGAAGGAGAATGAGAACAAACCATGATGATAAATTGGTTCTAATTATGACCAGGCAAAGGGTGGGAGAACTGTGGCCACATTTGAGCTCTGATAAGAGCAAAGCTGGAATCTTAAATATTTAGATACGGAGCCTTAAAGGATGTACTTGACAAGCAATAAAAATCTTAGAAACACTTTAGTGATTCTCATTGCTTGTTGCTGATTTCAACTGCAAATCAACCTGGCAGTCTGAGAACATATTCGATTTTAACTTTCAAGCTCCTCTCAGCAAACATCCTGTGTCTGGGACATCAGGAGCCTTTCAGCTCCTCTCAGCCTCAGGGCCAAGTACTGCAGGCTCAGGGCTCTCCAGGGCCAGGTGCCGGCTGGAATCGCCTGTGAGGTTAAAAAACGCAGGTGATGCTGGGTGGGGGGGGGGGGGGGGGGGGGAGTAATCAACCTGAGATCACCTGAGGTCAGGAGTTCGAGACCAGCCTTGCCAACATGGTTGAAACCCTGTCTCTACTAAAAATGCAAAAATTAGCCGGGTGTAGTGGCAGGCACCTGTAATCCCGCTACTCAGGAGGCTGAGGCAGGAGAATCACTTGAACCCGGGAGGTGGAGGTTTCAGTGAGCCAAGATCGTGTCACTCACTCCAACCTGGGCAACAGAGCAAGACTCTGTCTCAAAAAAAAAAAATTGGGTGCAGCGGCTAACGCCTGTAATCCCAGCACTTTGTGAGGCCAAGGCAGGCTGATCACCTGAGGTCGGGAGTTCGAGACCAGCCTGACCAACATGGAGAAACCCCGTCTCTACTAAAAATATAAAATTAGCCAGGTGTGGTGGCACATGCCTGTAATCCCAGCTACTCAGGAGACTGAGGCAGGAGAATTGCTTGAACTCTGGTGGTGAAGGTTGTGGTGAGCCGAGATTGCGCCATTGTATCCAGCCTGTGCAACAAGAGCGAAACCACATCTCTTAAAAAAACAAACAAAAAAAACCCCGCAGGTACCCAGACTCCTCCCAGGTGCAGGATTCAATCTGAGTAAGCCGAGGTGGTGGTAGGAGTGATCCCAGGGCCTGTAAATCTGGAATGTTTTTGCTTTACTTGGTGAGGATGGAGACTGAAAGTCTGGTCTGCTGTTCGAGAAAGTTACTATTGTCCCAAGTTGGCAAGCCAAGAAACAGCAGTATAAACGTTATTTAGAACTATGAAAACAAATACAGGGGAACTGCAGAAAGCACCTAAAGTGGTTCTAACCAGTGGTGTCCGAAGTTAGAATAGCGATCATCTTGAGAAGCGGGGACTATTAGCTTGGAAGGAGCATCAGGGAACTTTCTAGGTGCTGGAAGTGGTCTGTATCTTGATCTGGGTGGGAGTTGGGTGTTGGCCCTCCCTATCCATGGATTCTACATCAGTGAATTCAACCAACCTTGGGTTTAAAGTATTTGGGAAAAAAGCATTTAAAAAAATACAAATAATACACAAAAAAATGTAACAACTGTTTACGTAGCATTTACATTACATTAGGTGTTATAAGTAATGTAGAGGTGACTTAAAGTATACAGAGGGTATGCATAGGTTATGTGCAAATACGACACCATTTTATGAGAGACTTGTGCACCCTCAGATTTGGTGCTTGAACCCAGGAAGCAGAAGCGGAGGCTGCAGTGAACCAAGATCGCACCATTGCACTCAGACCTGAGGAACAGTTAGATTCCATCTCAAAAAAATGGGGGATCCTTCAATCAATCCCCCATAGATACTGAGGAATGACTTATACATATATAAAAACCCATCAAGCTGTACTCTCAAGATTGTGTATTTCGCCTACATATAATTTAAAATTTTTAAATGTCTCCCTCCAAAGAGGAATCAGTTCACAGAGAGACTAGGCTGCAGGCAGACTTTTTTTTTCCCTATGTTTTCAAAGACAGTCCCTCTCTGTTGACTGGGCTGGAGTGCAGCAGTGTGATCACAGCTCAATGCAGTCTCAACTCCTGGGTGCCAGTGATCCTCCTGCCTCAGCCTCCCAAGTAGCTGGGAGTACGGGCACAGGCCACTGTGCCTGGCTAGATTTTAAATATTTTGTAGAGACAGGATCTCTCTCTGTTGCCTGTGTTGGGCTCGAACTCCTGGGCTCAAGCAATCCTCCTGCCTTAGCCTCTCAAAGTGCTGGGATTACAAGCGTGAAGCACCGTGCCTGGTCAGGACTGATTTTTTTTTTTTTTTAAACATACATTTACAAACTTAAAACCATATCCACCTTTTTAAAAAACACCATATTCATGTCTCCTTTGATAAAAACAGAAATTAGATGTTTTAAAAGGTCCACAAGAGTCTGGTGTACAGCCTGGGTTGAGAAGTTCTGACTTCAGAAATGCTTCTTGCAATTGCTTTTTAAAAATAGCTTCTAACCCTTTCTTTCACCAAGGTAAATTCTCACGAGTTTCAACCTTACTTTAGAGCGTATCTTTCGCTTTCTACAAGCAGAAGTTTAAAGAGAAGAGCTACACAGCAGGTTGGTCTGCATGGAATTCCTCTACTAGTCTCTTTCCGCCACGCACTGCCAGCTATTGTTTGAAACTGACACTCAACATGACCACCAGCCCCAGCTTAGGTAGTGGAGCTTTTGAGGTCCGGCTCTGACTCAGGATCTCTGGCCACAGAAGAGCTGCTCTGGATATTTGGTTTTTCAGTAGCTCAGGTGTGGGATGGGGGGTCCCCAAACAAGATCTTTCCCAGTTTTCCTGGCAATTCTGATGCTGGTTGGTGGTCCAGAAGCCATTATTTTGAGCTACCTTGCCTAAAAGAGTCCATACTGCCAACAGGGGGAAAAAAAAAAGTGTATATATTTTCAATCAGATTTACTGAGGCATAATGAAGAAAGTGTACCCATTTCAAGACTGCCTTTTGACAAATGTAGACACCCATGGAACCACTGCCAATCAAAATATGGAAGATTTCCAACACGCAAGCAAGTTCCCTTGTATCCCTCTGCCGTCAATCCTTGGTCCTCCCTGAGCTCTGGCCCCAAGCAAACCTTTCTGTCCCTAGAAACCAGTTTTGCCTGTTCTAGGATTTCACATAAAGAGAACTGATTGTACAGTATGTGTACTCTTTTGTGTCTCATTCCTTTAGCTCAGCTTTTGATTTATTAGCTCCGCTTGTTGTAAAGGTATTCATGTTGCTGCTTGTGTCAGTAATCCCTTCCTTTGTAGGGATATATCACAATTTATCTTTTTTTTTTTTTCATGAGGCAGGGTCTCACTCTATCACCCAGGCTGGAGTATAATGGTGCAATCTCGGCTCACTGCTGCAACCTCCACCCCCCAGGTTCAAGCGATTCTTCTGCCTCGGTCTCCCAAGTAGCTGGGATTATAGGCACCTGCCACCATGCCTAGCTAATTTTTGTATTTTTAGTAGAGACGGGGTTTCACCACGTTGACCAGGCTGATTTCGAACTCCTGACCTCAAGTAATCCACCCGCTTCGGCCTCCCAAAGTGCTGGGATTAGAGGGGTGAGCCATCACGCCTGGCCTGTTTTATCTGCTTTCTAATTGATGGATATTTCTGCTCTTATGAATACAGCTGCTATGAATGTTCAAATACAAGTGTTTGGACGTAAGTCTTCATTTCTCTTGGGCACCAATGAGGATTGTTGGGCCATATGGTAAGGATATGCTTATTTGCAAGAAGCTGCCTGTTTTCCAAAATAGCTATACCATGTAACACGACCACTAGCAAATGTGAGTTCCAGTTGCTCCACATCTTCATTCACACTTAGTGCTGTCAGTCTTTTTACTTTTGGTCATTCCAGTGGATGTATAATGGGATCTCATAGTTTTAACTTTTTTTTTTTTTTTTTTTTGAGATGGAGTTTCGCTTTTATTGTCCAGGCTGGAGTGCAATGACATGATCCTGGCTCACCGCAACCTCCGCCTCCCGGGTTCAAGTGATTCTCCTGCCTCAGCCTCCCAAGTACCTGGGATTACAGGCATGCACCACCACACCTGGCTAATTTTGTACTTTTAGTAGAGTAGGGTTTTTCCATGTTGGTCAGGCTGGTCTCGAACTCCCAACCTCAAGTGATCTGCTCACCTCAGCCTCCCAAAGTGCTGGGATTACAGGAATTAGCCATCACGCCTGGCAGTTTTAACTTTCATTTCATAATGACTGATGATGTTGATTCTTCTTTGATGTGCTCATTGGCCATTTGAATATTTTTTTTTTGGTGTTTCTGATTCAGAATGTTTAGAGATCGTATTTTGAGGAACCCTGCCTTAAAAACACCCATATATATGGCCTCCAGAAAATAACGATATAAAGTGATGATTTATTTACTTATTTTTTGAGACAGGGTCTTGCTCTGTCACCCAGGCTGAAGTGCAGTGGCAAAATCTCAGCCCACTGCGACTTCCACTTCCAGGATTAAAGCAATTCTTGTGCCTCAGCCTCCTGAGTAGCTGCAACTACAGGTGTGCACCACCACACCTGGCTAATTTTTGTATTTTTAGTAGCAATGGGGTTTCACCATGTTGGCCCGGCCGGTCTTGAACTCCTGAGCTCAGGTGATCCACCCACCTCAGCCTGGGATTACAGGCGTGAGCCACCACGCCTGGTCTAAAGTGATTATTTAAATGGAAAATCTAAGAGTTCCTCCCCCCAACTTGGTGAAAATTTTCAAAAATACACAAAAGTTGAAAAACCAATGATCTACTTAGATCTAACAGTGAACAATTTGTTATACTTGCTCTTCATATGTGTTTAGCAAATTGTTGAACCATTTGAAAGCCACAGACATCCAGATGCTTCATCCTTAAATACTTCAGCGCTTATCTCCTAAGAGTATTCTTCTATGTAATTGCAATTCCACCATTATACCTAATAAAATTAATAAATTCATATTCAATCATATCCTAATTTCTCCAGTTGTTCCAGCCTTTTAAACAAACATCCAATCAGAGTTCAAGCCCTTTTACTGATTATCATCTCTTCAGTCTCCTTTATATTTCATTACCCAGTAGATTTTTGTACTGATTTCAAGCAATTTGTATCAAACTTTGTGAACAAAAATTTCAGGAAATCAAAAAATGTAACTGGCCAGGCAGGGTGGCTCATGCCTATACTCCCAGCACTTTGGGAGGCCAAGGTGGGAGGATCACTTGAGCTCAGGGGTTTGAGACCAGCCTGGGAAACATGGCGTGGTCCCATCTCTGCAAAAAAAATTTAAAAATTAAAAAAAAAATTAGCTGAGTGGGAGGGTGGTGGGTGGGGCTGGGGCTATTCAGGAGGCTGAGGCAGGAGGATTACTTGAGCCCAGGAGGTCAAAACTATAGTAAGCCATGTGCACCACTGCACCCCAGCCTGGGCAACATGGTGAGATCCTATCTCAAAACAAAAAACAAAAAATGGTAACTCCTATATACCATGTTATTTGGATAACTATGGGTTTATCTGTTACAATCAGCTTGAGATACTATGAGACTAGAATAAAAGGTGCTGGAAATAGGACAGTACTTGCAGTTATCATCCTGCTTCATGCATTTCAGTCCTTTTTGTGATGGACATTTCTGTTGCTCCCTTCTTGCCACTCTCAGCTGAGACCTACCTATCACAAGACTTTATGCCAGGAAGAGCCTTGGACTTAGAATCAAAAAGCTGTCCGCTGACTCTGTCGTATTAGTCACTCAGCATGGCTCAGCTTCCTACTCTGGAAAACAGGCATGATGGTGATAGAATATGGTCCCTTCGAGTAACCACAGGATTGCTGTACAAATCAAATGAGATCGTGTGGGTTAACGTATGTTGGACACAATAAGGCACTTCATTAATTCATTCCACATTCATTGAGCATCGTCTACGTAGGTCTCGGTGCCAGGGACAGAGATGTGAGAAGAAGGCTGCGAGAGGTTCTGGGAAAAGTTGCCCTGCCTCTTTTTTTTTTTTTTTTTCTGAGACGGAGTCTCGCTCTGTCGTCCAGGCTGGAGTGCAGTAGCCGGATCTCAGCTCACTGCAAGCTCCGCCTCCTGGGTTTACGCCATTCTCCTGCCTCAGCCTCCCGAGTAGCTGAGACTACAGGTGCCCGCCACCTTGCCCGGCTAGTTTTTGTATTTTTTTTTTTTTTTTTTAGTAGAGACGGGGTTTCACCGGGCTAGCCAGGATGGTCTCAATCTCCTGACCTCGTGATCCCCCCGTCTCAGCCTCCCAAAGTGCTGGGATTACAGGCTTGAGCCACCGCGCCCGGCCTGCCCTGCTCTTAAGAGACACAAGATGGAATGGTTTCTCTTCATATGGATATAGGGCTCAGGTGCTAGTCCAAGATATGGAGCTGGCATGCAACTCAATCACATGAGCTGCTAAGATCCCTTCAGAGTTTAAGCCCATTTGAGTGTATTTTCTTTTACAGGTGGGCAACAGAGATAGGTGTGAACAACATTTGAGACTTGAAGAATCAGCCTCCCAAAGGATCGTCAGAGCAGATTTTGATGCTGGCACCAGCCTTTGACTTCTGCTTGGCTGGCCCCATCTCTTGGATCCTTGCTTGACTGACAGCCCAATTCTGTGAGTCTCAATGCCTTGCTTCAGCCTAAACCCTCCAATGCTGGCCATTAGCTTGTTCTGATCCCCAGATATGCCTACAGACCCCAAACCTCTAACATCCTAATGTTTCGGCTGCTACCTGGAGAACATGCAGGTGTGCTCCTGCTGACCCTAGAGCCTCCAAGGCCCCACTCACGCATGGCCCCAGTACTACTCTGCTGACAGAACCCTGCCTGCTCTCCCCTACTTAGCCTCTGCCTAGGGAAACCCTGTCCTCTCAGTTCTCTAACCTTTCCTAACTTCCCTGAGGGAGAAAATGCTTTTTCAAATAACAGGCAGTACAGAGAAAAGGACTGAGAAAGGGCAACTTTGTATTGCCTTATTTATACCCCAGGAAATTTTAATTATCAATTGTCAAGATATAATAAAATCATGATGTAGGCTGAGGCAGACAGATCGCTGGGGCTCAGGAGTTGGAGATGAGCTTTGCCAACACGATGAAACCCTGTCTCTACTACTAGCCAGGCATGGTGGTACACGCCTGTTGTCCCAGCTACTCAGGGGCCTGAGGTGAAAAGATCGCCTGAGCCCAGCATGTTGATGAGACTGTAGTGAGCTGAGCTTACGCCACTGCACACCAGCCTGGGCAACAGAGCGAGACCTTATCTTAAAAAACAAAAAAGAAAAACAAACCCTACAACATTTATTTGAAAAAAACTTAAAAGGTAGATAACCATTACCTAAAAACCATTTTTGAAAGAAAATCAGTATTACATCAAATAGCTTCTGCTTTTTCAGATACAAAACAGACAAGAATGTGTTTGAAAATATTTAAGTCAGTATAGCATGTGGTAGTGAACTAATGCTGGAGGTTCCTGGCTGTGCTTGCTGGTCTTGCGTTGGGGGGCAGGCACTCAACTAGCCCAGGGCAGCAGGTAATTTACCAGTTGAAAGGACATGTTTCAATGGTTTCACAACTGGGATAGCCGTAACAGCTGAATACCCACATTAGGTATGTGTGGTCTTTTTTTTAGATATGTAGTATTTGCTTAGAATTTTAAAGCTAAAAAATCAATAAATGGGCTGAATGTGGTGGCTCATGCCTGTATCAGCACCTTGGGAGGCTGAGGTGGGAGAATTGCTTGAGCCCAGGAGTTGGAGACCAGCCTGGGCAATAAAGCAAGACTCCATCTCTACAATTTTTTTTTTTTTTTTTTTAGATGGGAGTTTTACTCTTATCGTCCAGGCTGGAGTGCAGTGGCGCCATCTCAGCTCACTGCAACCTCTGCCTCCAGGGTTCAAGTGATTCTCCTGCCTCAGTCTCTGGAGTAGCTGGGATCACAGGCATGTGCCACCATGCCCAGCTAATTTTTTGTTTTGTTTTGTTTTGTTTTTGAGACGAAGTCTCACTCTGTTGCCCAGGCTGGAGTGTGATCTCGGCTCACTGCAGCCTCTGCCTCTGCCTCTTGGGTTAAAATGATTCTCGTGCCTTAAGCCTCCCAAATAGCTGAGACTACAGGTGTGTGCTACCACCCCTGGCTTTTTTTTTTTTTTAGTAGAGATGGGGTTTCACCATGTTGGCCAGGCTGGTCTTGAACTCCTGATCTCAAGTTATCCGCCTGCCTCGAACTCCTGACCTCAAGTTATCCGCCTGCCTCGGCCTCCCAAAATGCTGATATTACAGACATGAATCACCACACCCGGCCTGTACAAATATTTTTCTTTTCTGATTAGCTGGGCATGGTGGTACGTGCCTATAATCCCAGCACATTGGGAGGGTGAAGTGGGAAGATCACTTGTGCCCAGGACATTGAGGTTGCAGTGAGCTAAGATCATGCCACTGTGCTCTAGCTTGGTGACATAGCAAGACCTTGTATTAAAAAAAAAAAAAAAACCATAAACATTTAACAATTATAACCAGCATTTATTTGGAAAAATTTAAATGATATACATAACCATTACCTAAAAACCATTTTGAAAGAATTTACTACATCAAATGGGAAGTGTTTGTGGAAACTGTAATGCATACTTGGTGATGGCTCAAAAGGCCAATGTTGAAAGTCATCACTAAAAATAGATTCTTGAAATGTAACATGGAGGGGAAAGTGGGAACTTGAAAAAGATAAAGGTATACTGGTTTTAGGTCTAATAATCACAGGTAAAGTCTTTGTTTAAAAAACAAGCCTGGCAGGGGTAGGGTGGGGAGGGTTGCTCATGCCTTATATTCTCAGCAGTTTGGGAGGCCGAGGTGGGCAGATCACCTGAGGCCAGGAGTTTGAGACCAGCCTGGGCAACATGGTGAAACCCTGTCTCTACTAAAAATACAAAAATTAGCCAGGTGTGGTGGTGCACGCCTGTAATCCTAGCTACTTGGGAGGCTGAGGCAGGAGAACTGCTTGAACCCAGGAGGCAGAGGTTGCAGTGAGCTGAGATTGCACCATTGCACTCCAGCCTGGGCAACAACAGTGAAACTCCACCTCAAAAAAAATAAAATAAATTTAAAAACGTACCTATTAAAGGAGGCTTTTTTCCTTAGTTTTAGTTGGTGTTGATAAGCTCAGCAAAGGAGCTTTAGGGTAATACTTGATGACAGCAAAATGAAGGAAACCTTACTGAAGGTAAAAACCTAGCAAAACACTCCCCAGAGGAACAAGTTTTTTGCAAATACGATATACTTAGTTATGCTTTCTACCAGTCACCAACACAGAAAGACCAAAAATTGTGTATGAGAAAGTGATACGAAGATCTGAGATTTTATTCTAATTCAGTGGCATCAATCACGTAAAGAGCCATGCAGTTGAAGTGGTCCGGTGTGGCATGCAGCCCCACAGTGACGGTGCACTTCATGCCCTGTTCGTGCTGGGGCAGCCTGTACCACCTAGAAACCACAACTGCAGTAACCATTGATACATAGACCTGTGTTACTTCTACAAGTGTTCCATTCCAACTGTATATATGCTTTCGAGTTCAAAATCTAAGTCCAGATACACTATTATAATGGGCCAGGTCCCAGACATTCTTCCTCACACCAACCAGTTAGTCCTTTTGATTTTACTCCAAACCCCAATGTATGAAATCCGAAGTGCTTGTAAGGATTTAGAACAGCACAGACGACCAGGAACAAAGCAGATACAAAACATTTCTCAGCAACCAAAAATAAAAGAAGGGAAATGGGCCACTGAGACAGATGGGTCTCTCAGATTAAATGTCATATAAATTGCATGTGTGGAACCAAATCCAGTAGAAAACCCTCAGTTAATGAGGCATAGCTTGGTAAATTGGGAACTTGATGAGGTGTTTTTTTTTTTTTTTTAAGGTAATCTGGTATCACTTAGAATGGCCTTAGTTTCCCATTCTCTCACCACCTTCACACAGGCCCACATGCCTGTGACATCAAATCTGTCAAACTTGGGGACGAAGGACATTAACAGTTCTTGAAAGGTGACCTTACCCACAGATATTAATTTCATTACTTAAGGAATTTTTCTTCCTCAGAATTTCTAGAATCACAAGTGATACCTGCCAATTACAGTTTAAGTTACTAGTGGATATACACCTCTTCAATGCAGAAACTTAGTCTCATTATGTTGGTTACATATACTGTTTTTATTTGGGTTTGTTGAATGAGAATAAAAACACCCCGGTTTCTTCTGCAGGTCCAGTCCTTCTCTCTAATGGTCATTACAAACAACCCTGAAGTGGCTGGAATATAGTCAGCAAGGGGCCCACGTGAACAGCTCATCTGGAATCTTTGCAAGTACATATTTATGTCCTTTGGTGCCTTGCACAGTAAGGCACTGTTAATGACGTAACAGAATAGAGGAAATGCCCACAGCAAATAGTTCTAGTGACAATTTACTAGACAAGTTACAGTTTAATAATGGTGGTGGTGATTGTTTCTTTCATTTTATTATTATTTTTTACAATAAGGGTGTAGCCTTTATACTCCACACACACAAAATAAAACAAGTGCTTATTACGAAAAGAGTCCCTGCCCCCACCCCCCAAGAACATCCTGAACATAGCAATTCAACAGAACAGAAAAATCAAGACAAGTTTGATTTCAAAATTTCAATAAAAAAGCAAAAGTATGTAATGCAACAGCTGTTCAACTTCCAACTCTAAATAGGCACCATTAAACAAACCCCAGTATTTTAAATTTCTCCGGCATACATTCCAGGATCAATTCTCTGAACTGTAATCAGCTGGTAATTCATGACAGGAATACAGCCTTAGAATGGAAGCTATATTGCTTCCCTGCCCCCTTTCTCTTACAATTGGAGAGTGTAGGTATTAAGGGATACAAAGTCAGAGGAAGAAGAATTAAAAAGAAAAATGCCCAAAGCTGCAGCTGTTTGGACTAGGAAGACAGCATTTTACAAACGTTCAAAAAATCCCAAGGCAAGTAACACAATTTGTTCACTATCACTCTTACTTGAAAGAATAAAGAGATCAGCATCTTATTATATAAAACTGTACTTTCAGAACTGTATTACAGGTTCACCAGAAACTATGGATGTAGTTTTAGGCATCATCAAGGAAAACAGGTTCAGTTCAGATAAAGTTAGATACTGTACATCTAGCCTAGCTGGATCTGGTGTCTGGATCTGCTCACTGTCGCCCTGAACAGCTGTGAACTAAACAATAGTACGTAACTCCATAGGAAGCTTAAGGATTGAAGAAATATACACAGCTAGTTAGATCTCCCCTGCTTCGCGCTCTTCAGAGCTCCTCCTGTCTTCTGATCTGCCATTAGCACTCTCATAGGACCGCTTCTTATCTTTCCGATCTCTGTCACGAGGTGATCTGTCTCTTGAACTCCTGTCTCTGTCACATGATGCTAAGTCTTGGTCTCTGAATCTTTCTTTTGAGGATCTGAAAAATATTAATTTGAGGAGCAAAATATGTTGGGTAACCCAAAAACCCAAATTAAAGAATAGGATAAATATTAAGCTCTTGATAGCTGAAGATATATAGAAGAATATACCCATGACAGAGGAGTCAGTTTTCTGACCAAATACTGAGCACTACCATAGCTGATAAGGGCATTAAAACAAGAAGACAGGTGAAAAACAAATAGCTGAGGGTCAGAAGGCTAAAATAATTTCTTACAGGCTACTCTCATTATCTCAGAGACAACAGAGCTTCTCCAATTCATAAAAGGTATTTCAATATAAAAACTAATACATAGATAATAGCTTTAAAAAGTGAAAGAAAGGTATTGTCTAAATTTTAAAATGGCTTAGAATAGGGGCCAGATGGTGACTATCTGGGGTGCCGCAGGTCCATGCAATCTTTGTGGCAGTGTTCTTTTCTTTTTAGAATGTAAAAACCATCCATAGCTTGCTGGTTGTACAGGCTGCCGGCCAGATCTGGCCTATCGGCAACAGTTTGCCAACACCTGACTTAGATAAGAGAACTACTCAATTATTAATATGAATTTAAATAACCACTTTTAAAAATCGACTCATACTGAGTTAGCTTATTCAACCAACAAGGGGAAATAAAAAAAGACAAAGATGCTCACACTAATAAATCTTGATTAGCCGTAACTGTTTACTACCTTCTCCATTCCCATACCCAACTTCAATAAGAAAGGTAAATAACAACAATCAGAAGAAAAACCAAACATATTATGGAATCAGAATAAACATGGAATCTTCTATACTTCCAACATCTAAAATCCAACAAATTACATTTATTTGGTTCTTTACAGGTGACATAGTACTTTTACATAATTATCTCACTCAACCCATATTCAAAATTAGGATCTGAGGCACTACCAAGAAGCTGAATAATTAATACTTTCAGGAAAATAAAAAATATGACTGTTCAGTTTTAGAAATATAGTTGAGGGTTAAACAAAAAAAGATTCTAAAATAATGTAAACTTTGAACATTCTACTTAATGTTTTAATAAACTTAATTTTAAAATGATATAAAAAGACTGGGCACGGTGGCTCACACTTGTAATCCCAGCACTTTGGGAGGTCAAGGTGGGCTGATCACTTGAGGTCAGGAGTTCGAGACCAGCCTAGCCAACATAGTGAAACCCCGCCTCTACTTAAAATACAAAAAATTAGCTGGGTGTGGTGGTGCGCACCTGTAGTCCCAGTTACTCGGGAGGCTGAGGCAGGAGAATCACTTGAACCTGGGAGGCGGAGGCTGCAGTGAGTGAGCACAGATCACATCACGGCACTCCAGCCTGGATGACAGGGCGACACTCCATCTCAAAAAAAAAAAAAAAAAAAATCACAGTGCCAAGTCTAGTGATTCCACGTCTACATTAGTCCTATCCATAGCCTTTGTTGGAATAAAATATGAAAAGAGACGGTAAAAATGATACCTAAAAAGACACTAGCTGCTAAACAGTCCCAGAGATCAGTAATAACAACTGAAAAACAATGATTATCAACTACTATGTCCCACACATAAGCGGTTTCCATATACTATTTTATTCAAACTACCAATAATCTTAAAGCAGGTATTCTTACTATCTCCACTTAGTAGATGGGGAAAGACAAGTGAGATAATTAAATTACTTAGCCAAGGCAGGACATGGTGGCTCACACCTGTAATCCCAGCACTTTGGGAGGCCAAGGCGGGTGGATCACCTGAGGTTGGGAGTTCGAGACCAGCCTGGCCAACATGGTGAAACCCTGTCTTTACTAAAAATACAAAAATTAGCCAGGTGTGGTGGCCTGGGCCTGTAATCCCAGCTACTTGGGAGGCTGAGGCAGGAGAATCGCTTGAACCCGGGAGGTAGAGGTTGCAATGAGCCAAGATCGCGCCACTGCCCTCCAGCCTGGGTGACAGAGAGAGACTCTCGTCTCAAAAAAATAAATTACTTAGCCTAAACCAATGAACCCAAGTAATCTGACTTTGGAGTCTGCACTAAACATGTTTGAACACAGCAAAAAGAAAGATGCAAATGGTCCTCATTTACACGGGGTACTATTGCCAGGAACAGGTCACAAAGACAATCTACTTATATCAGAGACCAGTATTCTACAGTAGGGAAAGGAGAACAGCAAAACATAAAAGGCTTTCAATAAGAACTTTTACCTTGAAAAATTAAACCCAAATATGTAGCGATAACTTGATGTTGTATGAAATACCAAGTAGGTTTTAACAATAATTATCTGATAATTTTTAGTA
Organism: Piliocolobus tephrosceles; assembly: GCF_002776525.5. NCBI lineage: Eukaryota > Metazoa > Chordata > Mammalia > Primates > Cercopithecidae > Piliocolobus > Piliocolobus tephrosceles. The sequence goes on along the minus strand of NC_045441.1, from coordinate 128,578,867 downwards.
AAAACAAAGAATGATGCTTTAGAAGAGAATAATTTCAATTCAAAGATGAGAAAGTGCTCGAGAAAAGCAAAACTTTTAATAATTTTACAAAAATAATCCTCCTTATGAACATGCTGACATCTTAGATATGATCATGTATCATGTATGGTGGAAAAATTCCTATACAACTTCATAAACGCAGGAAGCATTAGGGACTAAAATAACACAATCTCAGATGAGGGGACTTCACACCCATCCTTCCCATACCCACCACCAATAAAGACATTTAAGAGTTCAGCAACAACAATGACAATTGGGCAGATTGACACAAGAAAATGTCTAAACCTTCCATCACCTAGCAGGATAATTCTGAAAATTCATTGTGCAGATAAGACAGGTAACTTCTTTAAAAATGCTTATTTCTGAACACTGCACTGAGGGTAGACCCCCAAAATCAGTTTCAAGAGCGTGAGATAAGAGGCCTACAAATCACTCTGTCCTTTACAAACTCCCTGCTCATTCTCTGCATTTGCCTAGGATATTCACTCTATATGGAGTATCTTTTTCCTAGCTGATTCTACCTGTTCAAATTTTATCAACTACCTGAAGCCATTTTTGATTACTTTGCTATTTGCCTCATCTGAACTCTCAGATCATTTACTCTTATGATATGCAGTTCAGCACTTTATAACACGTGGCAGTCTTATGCCAGTCTAATTATTGTCAAAGATGTAGATCCTGTGTTCTAACTCACATAGGAAACCTTTTTTTTTTTTTTTTTTTTTTTGAGAGACGGAGTCTCGCTCTGTCACCCAGGCTGGAGTGCAGTGGTGCGATCCTGGCTCACTGCAACCTCCACCTTCAGGTTCAAGCGATTCTCCTTCCTCAGCCTCCTGAGTAGCTGGGATTACAGGCATGCACCACCATGCCCAGCTAATGTCTGTATTTTAATAGAGACGGGGTTGGTTGGCCAGGCTGGTCTTGAGCTCCTGATCTCAAGTGATATGCCCATCTCGGTCTCCCAAAGTGCTGGGATTATAAACGTGAGCCACTGTGCCCGGCCTCACATAGGAAACTTCTTAGAGCAACTTAAAGTTGTTCAACTATGTTAGATGTCTTTCTTATGTTTTACTAAGTCTACTACGGTAAAACATATATAATTATTATTAAAATCACCTTAAGGACTACTAAAAACAAGGCCAGAATATAAGAAATAAAATATTGAGAGCCTATTAACAAACTCAGCTAGTGGGTGCTTTCAGGGAATGGAAAGTTGAGTCAAAAAAAGGAAAGATTTTGACAGCTTTCTGCGGATTTTATTATAGATTTTATGTGGAGTAATCCACAGAATATGTAAGACTAGTAGGTACTAGGCACTCAAAAAATGTTTATCATACATATACTTTTGAATAGTTGTCAAGAAAAAAGCAATTTTAAACATGGCTTACATTACACAGAAATTACCTGGTTTAAGGGCCATCATGTGACCTGAGAAGTTTTGAGAGCTTGATCTATACAGACTGAATGCTAAACTCTTCTACCACATTATAATCCTTTGTCTATTCTTAATAGATATTCAAGTCCTCAAACATACCTTACCCTATGCCTGCACCTTTTGAATGTTCTCATTAAACCAAGGAAGTCTTAGAACTTCCTTAAGATTATGAGTCTGCCATGCCAAGCTAAAGGTATGTAACAATACATATCTATAGTGCAGATAAAACCAGAATATACTAGAATGTGTCTGCTCTGAAAAAGCATCCCAGCTCAAATAAGTTTAGAAAACAATAAATCAAAGCTAAACAACTCTTTTAATGAAAGGACTTCTCAGAGCCCCTAATTTGCTGATCCATACTAAGGGCATTGGTATTTAAAATTATTTACCTGTAAAGAACTTTTTTCCAAGACACACTAAGCAGAGAAAAGCAATAACCTCTGCATGTATTGGTTCCAATTTCTTGCTCTGGCTCGTAAGTATATTCTTTCAAAACTACCCATATAATCACAGAAAAATGTTGTACACCCACACACAAATGTGTACATATTACCAGATGCAAAAGTTTCAAACCAATAATCTGAACTCTAAACATAAGTAACATAAGTAAACATAAACAACTCTAAAACATTAAGGGAGCTCCATATCCTCTGACTGACACATCAATACCTCCTCTTGGATCGTTCTCTGCTCCTATCTCTAGAACTGTGCCGACTTCTCTGGTGGCTACGGCTGCGGCTACGGCTGCTGGAGCGGGACCTGTGGCGATGGCGTTTCTCCCGAGATTTGGATCGAGTTCTCCTCTTGCGTTCACGTGACATGGAGCGAGATCGATGTCTGCGATGCTCTCTGGACCTGGATCTACCAGACAAGATTAGATTTTGTTTTTACCTTTGTAATTGCTACATTTCTCATTTATTAAAGCCTTTTCTTTAAAGAGAAACTTTTTTTCAGTAGTCTTAATGTCAATTATATTCCAAGTCAGCTAAATCTACACTAAATTGCTGGTGTGTTAATAACTACATATTAGAATTCAACATAAAACTTAATTCTCAGCCAGGCACCGTGGCTCACATCTGTAATCCCAACCCTTTGGGAGTCTGAGGCAGGAGGATCGCTTGAGCTCAGGATTTTGAGACCAGCCTAGGCAACACGGCAAAACTCTGTCTCTATAAAACATACAAAAATTAGCTGGGCAGAGAGGCACGTGCCTGTAGTTCCAGCTACTCAGGAAGCTGAGGTGTGAGGATCACTTGAGCCAGGGATGTCAAGGCTGCTGCAATGACCTGTGATCATACTGCTGCAGTCCAGCCTGGGCATCAGGATATTCACTCTATATGGAGTATCTTTTTCCTAGCTGATTCTACCTGTTCAAATTTTATCAACTACCTGAAGCCATTTTTGATTACTTTGCTATTTGCCTCATCTGAACTCTCAGATCATTTACTCTTATGATATGCAGTTCAGCACTTCATAACACGTGGCAGTCTTATGCCAGTCTAATTATTGTCAAAGATGTAGATCCTGTGTTCTAACTCACATAGGAAACCTTTTTTTTTTTTTTTTTGAGACAGAGTGAAATTCTGTCTCAAAAACAAAAACAAGACACTGATAATTCTCAGAGATCAATCAGTAATGTATAAATTTATATCAGAAATAGTTTTTCAAGTGAAAGCAACTTTCGAACCACTACTATATGCCAGGGACTATATTATCTAGATGCGTTATGAATTTAATTGCACTTAAATATCCTGAACATTTTTTGTATTCTCTAGAAATTAAATATGTACCTGACAGACCTGGATAGAAGGGAAGAGAAGAGATGACGAAGCATACGTCAGGATAAATTACTCTCTCTCAGTTAGAAAGGTGAGATAACCACAGAAATACGTTTTTAATGCCCACAATATGCATGCCTAGTCACAGTGTAATCAAAACAGAGTAAGGGCCAGGGGTGGTAGCTCACGCCTTTAATCCCAGCACTTTGGGAGGCTAAGGCAGGATGATCACCCAAGCTTGGGAAGTCAAGGCTACAGTGAGCTGTGTTCACACCACTGCATTCCAGCCTGGGCAATAGAGAGTAAGACAATACACAGTAAGACAGTTTTCTATTCAAGGAGCAAAGAGTTTGGGAGAAAGAAAACTTGTGATAATCATTTTTGAAAACTTGACTCAGACTGCAATAACAAAATGTATTTCTAATGAATATACAGAAATAGAGAAACGAAAAACATTCTGAAAACCCAGAAGATCTACAATCAAGGTGCTGGCAAAATAAAAACATTTTTTGAAAAGAAACCCACAAGGTAAGACACTTTTATAGCCTCCACCAGGTCACAAACTAACTTGTGGGGTCGGTGGGGGTGCGTGGTGAGGGTGGAAATGGCATGCAGAGGACATAAACATTTGACAGAAAACAAGGGGAAACAAAGGCATGCAACTTTGTTAGAAGAGTCACTTTATGATGGAAATGTTCTCAACTGGATTATGGTGATAGTGCATAGCTTTCAATTTGCTAAAAATCACTGACTTCAGAGTAAATCATTTTTAATACCTCAATAAAACTGTTAAATTTAAGTCACTTTAAGAATGTGAGGTTTGCTCATAATTTGATACAGCAAGTTCAAAATCATATTATACATATGAGATAGTTTACAAATACAGTTTATGTTCAACTGATTGTCATAAACAATGCTTAAACGCATTCAGCTTATATCAACATTATAGTCAAACAAAAGTACATGACATGGATGTAGTTTTAGCCACTCTTAAAAGGAGTATTTCTGGCTGGGTACAGTAGCTTGTGTCTGTAATCCCAGCACTTTGGGAGACCACAATGGGAGGATTGCTTAATCCTTAAACGGAAGGAGTTCAAGACCAGCCTGGGCAACATAGGGAGACTCCATAGCTACAATAAATTTTTAAAAATTAGCTGGACATGGTGGCACATGCCTGTGGTCCCAGCTAGTCAGGACAGAGTGAGACCCTGTCTCAAAAACAAAACAAAACTAAAACAAAAACAAAACGTATTTCCACAGCTGAAATAATTCCAAAAGGAAGCAGAGGGAAAAGATATAAAACTCTTTCAATATAAGTTTTATCAAATTATATGTCGTTTAACCACTCATTTTGAGTTATTATGAATGCTTTTTCTTCCAATGTGTAACTTTATTCATCTTTTAAAAAATTCTAGGTAATTTTTTCATCCAAAAAATATTCACTAGGTATTTTTGCCTGTTCTAGGTACTACGGGAGGTTGAGAAGCAAAATAAAGTTATTGAACTAAACTTAGTGCTTATACTATAGAAAGGGATATACAGGTTTGTAGGCAGTAAATAAAGGTATGTCAGGTGGCTACAAAAAAAAAAAAAAAAAAAGATCTATTGCTGGACACGGTGACTCATGCCTGTAATCCCAGCACTTTGGAAGGCTGAGGCAGGCAGATCACTTGAGGTCAGGAGTTCAAGACCAGCCTGGTCAACATGGTGAAACTCCCTCTCTACTAAAAATCAAAAAAAAAAAAAAAAAAAACCTTAACAGGGCATGGTGGTGCGTGCCTGTAATCCTAGCTACTAGGGAGCCTAAGGCAGGAGAATCACTTGAACCTGGGAGGCGGAGGTTGCAGTGAGCTGGCATCGCACCACTGCACTTCAGCCTGGGTGACAGAGCAAGACTCCATCTCAAAAAAAATTAAAAGAGGTATTACGTTGGGTGGAGAAAGAGAAAAGAGTGGAACTATTTATACAGAATAAGCAGGGAAGGCTTTTCTGATAGGGTGGCACTGAAGCAAAGCTGAAAGAAAGGCAACAAGTGAATCAGCCATCTCAGAGAGGAGTGCTTCAGGCTGAGGGAACACAGATGCAAAGTCCCTGAGGTGGGAAAAAGCTCAGCATGTCGAAGGAAAAGACCAGTGTGGCTGGAATGAAGTGAGCAAAAGGAAGTAACATCAGGGTCTTATAGGCAGGATGACCAGATACTTCATCATTCAAACCAGAAGGCTCTGAATAAGTTACTGAGTGTAATGAGAAGCTATTAATACATATTCTGAGATAAAAGACATAAACCAGAACTATCCCAGGGCAGTTTGGGCTATGCCAAGCTTGTCCAACCTGCAGCCTCTAAGCCGCATGCTGCCCAGGATGGCTTTGAATACAGCCCAACACAAATTTGTAAACTTTCTTAAAATATTATGAGATTTCTTTGCAATTTTTTTTTTCAGCTCATCAGTTATCATTAGTGTATCTGATGTGTGGCCCAGGGAAGCCAAAAGATTAGACACCCCAGACCACACCGTCACCCTATGTAAAAGCTTTGGTAAAGATGTTAACTTCTCTTATGAATGAGATGAAAAACCTTTGGAGAGTCAGAGGGCTGACGTGACGTATTTCATTTTTTTAAAGGGCTTATCCTGGCTGATGTGTGAAAAATAGAATGAGGTGAAAAAGGGGAGTGGGCAAGCACAGAGAAGTAAGGAGCCCAGTTACAAGGCAAACGTACTATCTAAGTAACAGGACTAGAGGAGTAGAAATTAAATATCTGGCCCAAATATCTAAAGATGTTCTATGTGCAATACTTTATGTTTTCAACAAAGGGACCAGCTTCTATTAATCAAACAGTAAACAAGAACAGTATCACAGTTCAATGTTTCTACTTATGCTAGATCAGAGAAATTCACCAATAATAGAAATTAACGGACACAACAGGCCCCACTTACTAATGTTCTTTAGTTTTTCAGTGTTTTAGGCAGAAACACCATTGAAAGATTTAGCTAACAGAACCATAAGTTTTTTTTCTTTTCTTTTTTTGAGACAGTCTCACTGTCACCCAGGCTGGAATGCAGTGGCACAATCTCGGCTTACAGTAACCCCCACCTCCTGGGTTCAAATGATTCTCTTGCCTCAGCCTCCCAAGTAGCTGGGATTACAGGGACCTGCCACCACATCCGGCTAATTTCTGTATTTTTAGTAGAGGTAGAGTTTCGCCATGTTGGCCAGGCTGGTCTCAAACTCTTCACTTTAGGCGATCTGCCTGCCTCAGCCTCCCAAAGTGCTGGGATTATAAGCGTGAGACACTGCGCTCAGCCAGGTTTTTCCTTCATAACAACAAATTCTCTACTTTTTAGGGAAAAGTTCTTGGGAAATAGTCTCTAGAGCTGAGAACTCAGAAGATTTCTAAAAGAAGATGTGATCTGAACAAGAGGAATAGTAGAATTTGGAAAAGACTGAGAAAGGGCATTCTAGGTGGGATTGGATCCATGAAGAAAAGCTCAACGACTAGAATGAGAGAGGCAAGTGAAGAATTGAGAAAGAATGAAGTACAACGCATTTCCCTGCCTTTCTCAGACAAAAAAAAATGTATCACCAACTAGCAAAAACGATAAAGAAAGGTTTCAAACCCCAAATATTAATGCTGAAAGTCAAAATATTGTCTTGCTCTTTAAGGCTGCAAATGCCTCTGAAAGCTTTCTGTGATCACTGTATAAAGGAATGGGTAATAAACTCACATAAAGTCAAGACTGCAGGGTATACTAAACATTTTGGTTTTACTTAACCTATCAATCAAAATTTTCTCCAACTATTAACCTATTTATGTTTTCAACAGCTACAACCTCTTAGAACATGTTTCCTAAATGTACCACCCAAATCGATTTTTAAAAAATTAATCCTTTTACATCTCTACTCTGAGCATCTAAACGATTTAAATTTTTTTTTTTTTTTTTTTTTTTAAGAGTCCCGCTGTTGCCCAGGCTGGACAATCTTGGCTCACTGCAATCTCTGCCACCCGGCTTCAAGCAATTCTCCTGCCTCAGCCTCCTGAGTAGCTGGGATTACAATCGTGCATCACCGTGCCCTGCCAAAAAGAAATTTTTTTAAAGGACCATTTAATCTGTAAAAACTACCTTTGAAAAAGAGAACTTCACTACTTATACTTGTCTTATGTAATACACCTACCTTTTCGGGTTCTTGCTGTGTGATCGGGACCTAAAAAAAGAGTATGTATTTTTAGAAAAGTGACTATAAATAAGAAAACAGTACAATGTTACATTATATTCTTCCTGATTTCTAATGTTTACATTAATTTTATAAATACAAGGCATGTACCTATGCACATAAAATTTCCCAAAATACACCACAAACTCGGCAGATTTCTTCACCTTGCAGGGTTTGCTTAACTCAGAATACTTGGCTCTTAAAGAATATGCTCCTAGGAGATTAAAACACAGTACAGGTTGAGTACTCCTCTGAAATGCTAAGGATCAGAAGTATTTCGGATTTTTTCCGTATTTTTAAAATTTTTACATTTTTTGTTGCCCAGGGTGGTCTTGAACTCCTGGATGCAAATGATCCTACCACCTTGGCCTTCCAAAGTGGTGGGATTACAGGCGGCCGATTTTTTCTCAAAATTTGAAGTGTCTGCATTATAATTCACTAGTTCAGCATCCCTAAATCCAGAAACCAAAACCTGAAATGCTCTAATAAGCACCTCCTTTAAATGCTGTCAGCACTCAAGAAGTTTCGGATTTTGAGGCTCACTGGATTTGATTTTTTGGATTTGGGATGCTCAACCTATATATCACAACTTGCTAACTTTTCAGAAACCACTTAAGTGCTTGGAAAAAAATATATTATATCTGTCATTTCTTTTTTTCCCTTCTGGGAAGAGTGAAATTCTATGGTCTGAGATCTACATACTCTTGGAGCTACAGCCTCATACTATAATCTATAGAACACCTAGTTCAATTTTACAACATGTTTCTTCAAATGAAATGAGACACTCTACATAAGGCACTTGTCACATTTCCTAGCACACAGTTAACAATTAAAATGTAAAGTGAATATTATGGTTAGTACAACACCACAGGGATTATTTTTTTTGGATGATACATAGCATTGTTGAAAACACGGCTTTGAGATCAGCCAGATTTGAGTTTTATTTCTGGTTCTACAATTCACTGTCTGTGTGACCTGAGTAAGTTATATATCCTCTCTCAGCTTACTCTCTGTCACTAGCAAAAGAGGGATACTAATACAAATTTTACCGGGGTGAAGTGGGGGTGGGGTTTATAAAGATTAGATGAATATGGATAAATTCCTTACTACAGTGCCTGGCATACAATAAGCACCCAGTAAATGATTATGATTTTTTTCGTTTATCCCATCTTGTATAATTTTATACTAGTTTCTAATTTCCTCATCTTCCATACTTCCATATTTCTTTAAGCTCACAGATTCAACAACTTACTTTAACATTTCTGAAATTTGCATTGTATAATCACTGTCAAAAGAAACTTGCCATTTGGCAAACAAAGGAGTAAGATGTGATATACTTTTTCATCATCTACAAATGTGAAAATGTAGTCCTGCAAAGAAATTTTGTTCCATGTTACTGTCACCTCAATTGAATCTTAAAATGAGATTCCCAATATTACTGAAAATTCCACTTATATATTAGAATAGTGGGCAACATTCCCATAAGGACTCAGTGTACACAAAAGAACAAGTAGATAAAAGCTCTGAGGTAAACTTTATGGTAATTAAGAACTCTCTCTCTCTTAATAGAGGACTGACATCACTTCCCTTGAAAAGGGACCATATAGACATGTAGTTTTGTTTCATTGTCATTATGGTGCAAAAAGATTACCTGATTATAAGCCATGTAACATAAATTCTGTTTAAACTTCTTGAAATATACTGAGTATTATATGCTCAAAGATTGAAGGAAGTGAGCATAACCTAGTACTACAAAGGGTTTTAATTAGCTTAAGCACATCTACTAACTCTGAAGAGAAGGTATTTAACTTTCAGACATTTAAATGTAATATGATTCAGGGAACACTATAAATTAGGACTACAGGCAAATCCTTTGTGATATAACTGTGCATCCTAAAGCTGCTGAAAAAGTTATAAAAATGAGTTACAAAAAAATGTTGCCACCATGATGCTATGTGACTTTAGCTGCCAATGGGTAAAAGTGACTCAGAAGAATGTTTAGACATTCCAAATACTAAGAATTATAAGATTTTATCAATTAATGAATACCAATGTAAGAGGAATTATATACGTTGAGGTATTACTAATAGACTTTTTAACAGTTTATGGCTCCTAGAATTGAGGAAATAACGAACCAAATATCAATGTAAAAAAAACCCTTCAATGAAACAACCACCCTTAAACCTTTTATTCACAAAATACATCATAAAAAAATAATTCTATGCTAACCTGGTGCAAATCTAGCCCAATATGAAAAATCAAAGGGCTAGAAAAGGATTTTGTTATAAATCTTACAAGATATGAAGCATTCTTTATTCACTCTTCCACACATTTTAAAGGAAACCACATGCCGTTAAATGGCCAAGAGTTATGATACTTGTATAACTAAACATTTATATAATTCGCACAGTAATATTTTTTAAAGTAAGCAGAAGTTTCCCGCATCCCATAACAGATTTATCACCATCTAAAATTTAAAATCAATTATATCTCTTTTATCGAACCAGAGATTCAACTTCAATTACTTGGCCCATTACTCCATACCTCCTCAGCTTCTCCCTTTCTTCTCTCTCTCTTTCTTCTCTTCGTTTCAGCCGTTCCTGGTTTCTTTTCTCCTGCTTCTCAGCTACGACTCTCTTAAAAATGGTAATAAATGAGAAGCATATTTACTGAGTCCATTCTTAATCAGCTTTATCCTAAACTTTACATTATCTGGTTTCTAATATAGTACAACTGCTGTCAAAATCTGTTTAATAACAATTTGAATTACTGCCAGAAATAATCATTAGGCTTACAAGTCTTCTTTCCATCATCTTTCCCCACTTCGTGGAAAATGTGTAAAATTTCACTTTTCTCCATGATTTCTATTTTTTTTTTTTTTTTTTAATGAAAACAAATTTTAAAATAGAGACAAAATCTGGCTATGTTGCCCAGATTGGTCTACAACTCCTGGGCTCAAGTGATCCTCCCACCTCAGCCTCCTAAAGTGCTGGAATTAACAGGTGCGAGCCACTGAGACCGGCCTATGATCTTACTATTATTTTTTTAGAGACAGAGTCTTACTCTGTTGCTCAGACTGGAGTGCAGTAGCACCATCTCAGCTCACTGCAACCTCCATCTGCCAGCCGCAGCCACCTGAGGAGCTGGGATTACAGGCGTGCATCACCACACCCAGCTAATTTTTGTATTAATATTTTTTAGTGGAGATGGGGTTTCCCATGTTGCCTGGGCTGGTCTCCAACTCCTGGCCTCAAGTGATCCGCACCTTGGCATCCCAAAGTGCTGGGATTACAGGCATGAGCCACCATACCCAGTTCCATGATTTCTTTCTTTCTTTTTTTTTTTTTTTGAGACAGAGTCTCGCTCTGTCACCCAGATTGGAGTGCAGGGGCACAATCCTAGCTCACTGCAACCTGCAACCTCCACCTCCCGAGTTCAAGCGATTCTCCTGCCTCAGCCTCCACAGTAGCTGGGACTACAGGCACACACCACCACACCCAGCTAATTTTTATATTTTTAGTAGAGACGGGATTTCACCATATTGGCCAGGCTGGTCTTGAACTAATGACCTTGTGATCCGCCCACCCTGGCCTCCCCAAGTGCTAGGATTACCGGCGTAAGCCACCGTGCCTGGCCGTTCATGATTTCTTAATGACATTTCCAAGTCACTTCTACAAGATTTTCCTCCTCTGTTTTCTAGTATTATTTTGTATTTTTTAAAAAAACATCAACCATTATAAATCATTACAAGTTCCCATGCCCTGTGATTTCTAATATGGAAATGTTTAGGTCACTTCCAATTACCATCCTGATGCTGCTGCTTTTAAAGATATGAGTAAAATGCCTGAGTTCTGTTGCTAGGTCTGTATGTGCGGACTCCCAAGTAGGAACCACTGGAGTTTTAACTTGGAGCCCAATAACTATTTGCTGTAGTGACTCTTTTTGAAAATTTTTAAAAAATTACTTGAGATCACCCTAGCTACTCAGAATACTGAAAAGAGCCCACTGTTACCTGCAAATCTGGAGATGTCCATAGGCATTTTCTGATTCTATTTTTTTTTTTTTTTTTTTGAGACGGAGTCTCACTCTGTTGCCCAGACTGGAGTGCAGTGGCCGGATCTCAGCTCACTGCAAGCTCCGCCTCCCGGGCTTACGCCATTCTCCTGCCTCAGCCTCCCGAGTAGCTGGGACTACAGGCGCCCGCGACCTCGCCCGGCTAGTTTTTTTTTTTTTTTTTTGTATTTTTTTAGTAGAGACGGGGTTTCACTGTGTTAGCCAGGATGGTCTCGATCTCCTGACCTCGTGATCCACCTGTCTTGGCCTCCCAAAGTGCTGGGATTACAGGCTTGAGCCACCGCGCCCAGCCTACATTATTTTAAATGCTATGGACCTTGAGCTAATTCCAGTGGTAACAGTTACAAAGAAAATGACTATCCCATGTTTCCCATCTGTCAGCTAGTCCTCAATTCATGGAAAAACACTACAGTGCCACAATTCTTAAAAAGCTATCAGCATATTAAAAGGTAAATAGATTATATCCACCAACACTCATCTTTATCACTTCAGAAATACCACCATGCTTTTTGGTGTTTATCCCCTCTAAACAAGAGTAAAAACTGTGTTGTCTTCCTCACAAAAGCCTATATATTTAATAGTGATTGTCCCTTAAAAAAAATATATAAATTTTTTCATAAGTCCTTTCTGAAGTGGAAGCAGGAGCGTAAAATAAAACTAGAGATTCTGCAAGCTTGTTATTTAGTAAAGAACTGCAAAATATTTCAAATTAATATTGGGCTAATTTTCTCAAACTTCTTATACATATTTTATTAATATTACATTCTTATTGACTTTATTGAAAAGAACGATAACAATGAAATTTTACAGGACTCTATTAGAAACTAGTTTGAAAGATTCCTAACTCAGTGTCATATATAATATAAAATGGTAACTCCCAAAATAACAGAATATTTAAGTCTGTTTCTCAGGCAGCATCCATTAAACCAACTTGAATTTCCATCTGTAATCCTACACTGTTTAGTATTCATCATTAGACACTATATTACTGAATCATAGTCAAGAATATTGTACAAAAAGACAACTGATACAGATCAAAAGAACAAGAGGATAAAGTGAGGAATATTTTACCAATGTACCTTTAATTCTTCAAGCTTCTCTCTTATTTCAATAAATCCCAGGTGTAGTTTACCCCCAAAATGATCAGCCAGTCGTCTGTCATTATCATGAAGTCCTAAATAGGCAGAGCAGACTTCACAGACTCGAAGTTTCTGCTGTTGAAAACTGGAAGCTGGCATAGAATTCCGATAAACTTCCTAAACAAAAGTGAGAAAAACAATTGACCATATAAATCTTACTAAAATTCATCCAATTAAATAAAATATACTATGCTTATACCAAAATGTTTTCTAAAGAATACACAAAAGCAGCCAGGCATGGTGGCTCACGCCTGTAATCCCAACACTTTGGGAGGCGAGGAGGGTGGACCACGAGGTCAGGAGTTCAAGACCAGCCTAGCCAACATGGTGAAACCTCATCTCTACTAAAGATACAAAAAATAAGCCAGGCATGGTGTTGTGTGCCTGTAATCCCAGCTACTCAGCAGGCTAAGGCAGGACAATCGCTTGAACCTGGGGAGTGGAGGTTGCAGTGAGCCGAGATCATGCCACTGTACTCTAGCCTAGGTGACAGCGCGAGACTCCAGCTCAAAAAAAAAAAAAAAAAAAAAAAAAAACACAAAAGCATGGCTATTTTGTTATGAAAATTACAGGTTCCCTTTATCTCCATCCTCTATCCCTAATTAGGGCCTCTCTCCACTGGAGTATAAGGAAAGAAATAATAAACATGAACAGAAATCAATGATATAGAAAACAAGAAGAAAACAGTAGATTAGAAGACTGGTTCTTTGAAAAACAAAATAAAACTGGCCAGCTAGATCAATCAAGAAAAGAGAAGACACGAATTGCAAACATTCTACAGATATTAAGAGAGAACATTATGAACAACTTTACAATCAATAAATACAACTTAAGATTTTGTGAAACACAAATTTACCAAAAGTAATTTTAAAAACAACAGCAACAACAACAACAAAAACCAGCCAGGTGCGGTGGCTCACACCTGTAATCCCAGCACTTTGGGAGGCTGAGGTGGACAGATCACTTGAGGTCAGGAGAGCAAGACCAGCCTGGCCAACATGATGAAAGCCTGTCTCTACTAAAAATACAAAAGATTAGCCAGGCAGGGCGGTGCACGCCTGCAGTCCCAGCTACTCGGCAGGCCAAGGCAAGAGAATCGCTTGAACCCGGGAAGCAGAGGTTTCAGTGAACTGAGATCGCACCACTGCGCTCCAGCCTTAGAGAGTGAGACTCTGTCTTTAGGAAAAAAAAAAAAACGGCCTGGCACGGTGGTTCACTCCTGTAATCCTAGCACTTTGGGAGGCCAAGGCAGGTGGATCATCTGAGGTCGGGAGTTCCAAGACCAGCCTGACCAACATGAAGAAACCCTGTCTCTACTAAAAATACAAAAATTAGCCGGGTGTGGTAGTGTGGGCCTGTAATCCCAGCTACTTGGGAGGCTGAGGCAGAAGAATTGCTTGAACCTGGGAGGCAGGGGTTGCGGTGAGCAAAGATTGTGCCATTGCACTCCAGGCTGAGCAACAAGAGCGAAACTCCATCTCAAAAAAAAAAAAGGCTGAACTTGAACTCAACTCAAGCGATTGCCTCAGCCTGTGGAACAGCTGGGACCAAAGGCACACACCACCACAACCAGCTTTTTCTGTGTTTTGTTTTTGTCTTTTAGTTCAACTTCTCTTTAATAACTGTTCAATAATTTCCATTCAAATACATGTTCTTAGAGAGGTATAGATATACAGTTTCATCTACTACTTTTTTTTAAGTCTTACCAAATTAAGCAGAATTCGTCTACTACTATTAAGAATTTACCTCTGCTTCTCTTTTCTTTGCCCGTGCTTTCTCTACTTCATCCATTACTTTCTGGGATTCTTCCACATTCCCTTCAGCTCCTAGTTGTTCCACCTTGGCTAACAATTTACCAATTTCTTCATTTAACTCATGAACACGTTCTGCCTAAAAAGAAATAAAAAAAGGTCATGAATAAACAAGAGAATGAATTTTAAACTTCAAGGTATTTCAGAACTGCTGAGAAGAGACTTGTTATCTAAGGCAATATGAGGTTAAAGAATGCTTTCGGAGCATATCCCAAATGAACTGAGACATCAGGATGTTCTGAGCCTGCCTGCCTTACCTCAATGAAGTCAGGGCTACTACTGGGCCCAATATAACTTTCGGTCCTCTGGCGAGGTGGTGTATTCCTCGTTTAAAATACGGTTTCTTCCATGATCTGGCCCTTTGTACTTTTCTAAACCATCTCTTGCTACTCCTCTACCTCACAACATAATCTATAGTTTCCCAAACTTACCCTGTTGTTTTCTACCTCTGTGACTTTGCATATACTCTTCTTTCTGGGATGGGATCCCTTACCTCTCGTCTGCCTACTGAATGTTCACTCGTTCCAACAAGCTCCAACTCAAGGGTCATTTCTGTAAAGCATTCCTAACATTCACCGCATCCCAGCCCCATTTAAACACATCAGCAAAGATGGCCATACTCTCTCCTTTGTGTCACCTTTGTATCTTTTTTGACAGTTCCTTTAATAAATATCATACTACTTTAAGGACAATTAGCTGTATTTCCCATCTTTGTATCTCCAGTGCTCAGCAAACAGCCTAGGCTCAAATATGAGTTAAAGAAATGAATTGGTGGAGCAAGCTCAGGAGTCCAACAGATCTGACTTATTGCTAAATCAATTACTATTTGTGTAATTTTGGCCACATTACTTATACCTGAATCCATTTCCTCATCTAAGAAGTACAGATAGTACGTATCCCACAAAGTAGTGAGAAATGAGAAAACACGCCTTGTATGGACACTGCATAGCACCTTGCTGATTTTCAGCATACTCGCCTGGCAACTCCACTCTGAGTCCTTAGCTTTCCACTGAGATTAACTCTTGCCTTGGGAAAGAATACGTTCCTCTTCCTTATCACTATCATCATCCTAGCAACTTAGTTTATTCTTACTGTTCTAATGGCACATAAAACATACATATAATCATTATCTTGGGCCACAAAGTCTTTGGTATATGGCCAATTATGTTAGCAAAGAAGGTTTTAATTTTTTGTTGTTGTTATTGTTGTTTTTGAGATGGAGTCTTGCTCTGTCCCCAGGCTGGAGTGCAGTGGCACGATTTCAGTTCACTACAATCTCTGCCTCCTGGGTTCAGGCGATTCTCCTGTCTCAGCCTCCCCCATAGCTGAGATTACAGGCATGCACCACCATGCCTGCTAATTTTGCGGTTTTTGTAGACAAGGTTTCACCATGTTGGCCAGGCTGGTCTCAAACTTATGACCTTAAGTGGTTCACCCACCTTGGCCTAACAAATTGCTGGGATTACAGGTGGTAGCCACTGCACCTGGCCGAAGGTTTTAGTTTGGTATGAGTTTCCTGTCCCAACAAACCAGTTTACTGGTTTAATTAATAATCTTTACTTCTCAAATATCCTTCAACCCAAGATATTTCTTCCCTCAGTGAGAGTCCTAATTCTATTATCACTATCCTCCCTCTCTACCAAATGGTATTTTCCTTTAAATACATCACTGAACGACTAAACTGTTGTCCAAAACTCTTTTTCCCTGTATCCATGTCCTTGACCATGTTAATTGTGTACCATCGTACTCTGACTCTGAATTTGGTCATGAACTTGTTTTGGTTATTGAGATGGTAGCAAACATGACCAAAGGAGAGGCCTGTGTGATGGGGCTTGATGCTTCTGTACCTCTGCCACCACCATGAGAACACGGCCAGGCTAGCCTGTTGGGCATGGCTCTGCATCCTCCAGCGGACGGACTGCAAGGCATGAGAGTAAGCCCAGCTGAAACAAGAATAACTACTCAGTCAAGTTCAGCCTAAATCATCGACTGTGGAGTCACGGGCTAAATAAATACTTACTGTTTTAAGTCACTGAGCTTTGAGGTGGTTTGTTATACAGCATTTCTGTAGTGATGGATAACCAATATAACCAATACAATGCGGGCTCACTTACAGATCTCTTCCAACCATGAGATACTAGATCCTTTGTACTTCAGGATGCCCGTCTTTCCAGTCCCCATCTTCAGAGAACTTTTAAGAAAAGGCTGACTAAAAGCAACCCTTTTCTCAAACGATGGAATCTATTTTCATTTGCATATACGTATCTGAACACCATATTTTAATACTGTCATCTAAACTCCACTGGGTTACTCTTTTTCTCCCATTCTGCATTTTCATAAAACACACTAGATCATACTGAATGGAATATAATTATGTTGTAATAAGTCATCAACAAAACGCAATATCGAAGACCTTGTTTGGATCCTAATAACAAATCGACTCTATACAAGAAAAATAAACATATACTGGATAACATTAAAAAATTACTGTTTATGTATGTATTACTGTGGTTATAATTTACAGGTGAAATATGACATTTAACATTTGCTTTTAAAAGCAAATAAAAATACTGTGGTATATCTGTACAATGGAGAAATAAAAAGGAATGAACTGATACAAACAACTTGAATGAAAGTTATATGGAATGAAAAAGGCCAAATCTCAAAAGAGTACACAGGATTTCATTTATATAACACTCCATGAAATAACATAACTACAGAGACAGAGAATAGGTTAGTGATGGCCAAGGTGAGAGATGTTGGATGAGGGTGAAGATGGATGTAGCTATCAAAGGGGTAACATGAGGCAGCCTTGTGGCAATGCTATAGTTAAGCATCCTAATTGTGGTTATAATTACACATGTGATTAAACTACAGAGAGCTGGCCAGGCGTAGTGGCTCATGCCTATAATCCCAGCACTTTGGGAGGTCAAGGTGGGCAGATCACTTGAGGCCAGAAGTTTGAGATCAGCCTGGCCAACATGGCGAAACTCTGTCTCTGCTAAAAATAAAAAAAATTAGCTAGGAATGGTGACGCACGCCTGTAATCCCACTTACTCAGGAAGCTGGGGCACGAGACTTGCTTAAGCCCAGAAGGCGGAGAATGCAGCAAGCCAAGATTACACCACTGCACTCCAGCCTGGGCAACACAGCAAAACTCTGTCTCAAACAAAAACAAAAACAAAAAAACTGCACAGAGCTATACAAACAGACATGCATACACAAATAAATGAATCCATAACTGGCAAAATCTGAATAAAATATAAGGATTAGACCAATGTCAATTTATTTGGTATTGTACTACATTGTGTAACATGTTAACATTGGGGCAGACAAGACAGTATACAGAATTCCTCGTATATGTCTTTGCAATCTCTTGCAAATCTAATTATTTCAAAATAAAAAGTTAAAAGGAGTCAAAACAATACTTTGTACTAATGAAGTGATTAAAACTCTTACCTTTGCTGCTACTTCAGCACTAATCTCTTCTTGAGTTTCTGCTAATCTTTTCTTGGCCACTTCTGTTCTACGATCACAATCTGCAATGAATGACTGCAGATGATCCATGGCCTACAAAGTTTAATTAAAGACAATTACTGTCAGAAAGTCGACTTTATTCAGAAATATCTTCATACAAAAATCACACTTTGCTTTTTAAAATGCTACCATGATGGGGCACGGTGGCTCACATCAGTAATCCAAGCACTTTAGGAGGCTAAGGCAGGCAGATCACTTGAGGCCAGCCTGGCCAACTTGTCAAAATCCTGCCTCTACTTAGAATACAAAAATCAGCCAGGTGGGTGGTGCATAACTGTAGTCTCAGCTACTCGGGAGGCTGAGGCAGAAGGAACACTTGGGCCCAAAGAGGTTGAGGCTGCAGTGAGCCCTGATGATGCCACTGTACTCCAGTCTGGGTGACAGAGTGAGGTCATTAAAAAAAAAGCAGCAGCAGCTGGGCGCAGTGGGTCTCGCCTGTAATTCCAGCACTCTGGAGTTTGAGACCACGCTGGCCAACATGGTGAAACCCCGTCTCTACTAAAAATACAAAAATTAGCCAGGCATGGTGGTGCGCGCCTGTAATCACAGCTACTCAGGAGGCTGAGGTGGGAGAACCACTTGCACCTGGGAGGTGGAGGTTGCATTGAGCCAAGATCGTACCACTGCATTCTAGCCTGGGTGACAGAATGAGAGTGTGTCTCAAAAAAAATCACTTGAGGACATGGAGAAATGTTCAGGATTCATTTGTGAATAAAAAGCAAATTATAAATGTTATGCAGTAAGATCCCAATTTTGTAAAATAAAGACAGAAAAATCTGCTGCAAGTCTAGATCTGAATGGACAAAAATATGGAAAAAATGGAAAACTATACAAAATGCTAACAATAAGCACTTCTGAACATTTTTACCCTTTTTTCTTTTAATTCTCCAAACTGCTTTATAATTTTTTCTTTTTTGAGACAAGAGTCTCACACATCAGGAAAACTTATCTTTTTTCAGAGAATAAACCATTGAGAATTTTAGCAGTATCTACACTATAAAAATTCAATATTTATATGAACAACATTTGTGAGGCACATATTAATGTCCATAATTAATAGTTCATTTAAAAGTAAACTTTAAGAATTCATTCTCAAGTTTGGACTTCTAAATCTTACTGTACAGAAATATAACTAATTCAAGATACAAATTTTTTTTTTTTTTTTTTTTGAGACGGAGTCTTGCTCTGTCGCCCAGGCTGGAGTGCAGTGGCCGGATCTCAGCTCACTGCAAGCTCCGCCTCCCGGGTTCCCGCCATTCTCCTGCCTCAGCCTCCCCAGCAGCTGGGACCACAGGCGCTCACCACTTTGCCCGGCTAGTTTTTTGTATTTTTTAGTAGAGATGGAGTTTCACCGTGTCAACCAGGATGGTCTCAATCTCCTGACCTCGTGATCCACCCGTCTCGGCCTCCCAAAGTGCTGGGATTACAGGCTTGAGCCACCGCGCCGGGCCAAGATACAAATGTTTAACAAAAATACAAATTTATGGGGCTGGGCGTGGTCTCAAAAAACAAACAGAAAAACCAAATCTATTTCATTAATTCTAAAGGCTTTTATTTTCCTGAGGTGCTAAGAGTTCTCTACCATGGTTTCTTCTGGCATATTTTGACTTCGTTTTATAGACTTTTCGGATTTATTCTGGTTTAAGGAATTGAGACATGGATCTAGTCACCCCCCAACCCGACACAGCTACTTAGTCACCCAACACTATTTGCTAATTAGTCCATCTTTTCTCTCAGTGCTTTGAGATGCCACCTTTATCTTTACGTAAGGAAATTTGAATAGATTTCTGTTGTGATTTAAAAAGTAAATTTCAAATTCATTAACTATTTTTATGTTATCACAGATAAAAGCTTTTTTAAAAATGATCCATATTGCTTTTCACATTGAAGAAATTCTTGGGTTATCCAGCTATTGGTTGGGTTATCCAGTCTTGCTCTGTCCCCCAAGGTGGAGCACAGTGGCACAATCTAGGCTCACTGCAACCTGACTCCCGGGTTCAAGTGATTCTCCTGCCTCAGCCTCCCAAGTGGCTGGGATTACAGGCACCCACCACCATGCCCGGCTAATTTTTGTATTTTTAGTAGAGATGGGGTTTCACCATGTTGGCCAGGCTGGTCTCGAACTCCTGACCTTAGGTGATCCACCCCTGCCTTGGCCTCCCAAAGTGCTGGGATTACAGGCGTATGAGCCACCACGCCTAGCTATAGATGTGTTAAAGATTGATAAATCAAGACAATATAAATATAAAAGTACTCCGTAAGGCCAAAAATCACCAAAAAAGTAGGGAAAATTTGTTGTAAATTGTATTTCCAAAAACAATTTCATTTCCATTAGCAGAAATTTTTGGATATTCAGAAGACAGGAGGACCTGTTTACTGGTTTATCTCCTAAAAACTAAATTTAAAACATCTATTATTTCACTAATAAAACGTATAAGATTATGCACATTAGTATGTTTTATGTAATGCTGATTGTTATGCTTTATATATATGCAAAAAAGGTTTATTTTTATGCAAATGATTTTCATGTAAAAGCAACAATATAAAGTTACATTTCAGGCGCTTTTAGGTATCTAAATGGTGTCTTCCATTGCTTGGTTTTTCATTAAAAACATCGTCCTTGATATCCCCCAAACAGCCGGGTGCGGTGGCTCATGCCTGTAATCCAGCACTTTGGGAGGCCAAGGCGGGCAGATCACGAGGTCAGGAGATCGAGACCCTCCTGGCTAACATGGTGAAACCCCATCTCTACTAAAAACACAAAAAAATTAGCCAGATGTGGTGGTGGGCACCTGTTGTCCCAGCTACTCGAGAGGCTGAGGCAGGAGAATGGCACAAACCTGGGAGGCAGAGCCTGCAGTGAGCCGAGATCGCACCACTGCACTCCAGCCTGGGTGACAGAGTGAGACTCCGACTCCAAAAAAAATAAATAAATAAAATTCCCCCCAAACACCTGTATGCATGTCCCTCACTATCTGTGCGAGATTGGTTCCAGGATACCCAGTGGATACCAAAATCCATGAATGTGCATTTTTTAATATAAAATGGTGTAATATTTGCATATAATCTCCCATTACACAACCCTCTCATATACTTTAAATTGTCTCCAGATTACTTATAATACCTAACACAATGTAAATGCTATGTAAACAGTTATACTGTAATGTTTGGGGAATAACAAGAACAAAATGGCTGTACATGTTCAGTACAGATGCAACAATCCCTTCCTTCTGCTAAATATTTACAATCCCCAGTTGGTTCCTTCTACAGATTCAACGACAGATATGGGGGGCCAACTATACATACATGTATATATATAAGTAGATACAAAAATAAATATGAATGTAAAAACTCAGTATATTACTAAAGATATGTCCTTATATACACTATTAATTAGTTGCTTACATTTGCTTGATATTTCCTTAATCATTACTACTTTGTTGGGAAGAGTATGCTTAATTTTCAAAAGAATTTATGAATCATATGACTTTTACACATTTTCTTAAAATACAGTCTCACCTCATATTTTTAAAAGAGTTGTCAAGAAAGTACATGATCTTACTTGAGTCTTACCCTTCATATAACCACAGAGGATAAAATGCTAAGAGTTTTTCTTATTAAGAGATATTAATCCACATGTTTTACAGCAAAAGATAACAACAAACCATTAAAGCAAAATCACATACGTCAAGTTCAAAGAAAAAATCTTGTTCTTTGGATGCAATTTCATAATCTGCTCTTAAAGCCAGGTCATGGACTTTCAGACATTCTCCAAGATCCATTCTCTGGAAGGGAAAAAAGACATAATATTAAAACAAAAAAACATGTTTTTTTTAAAAAATGCATCAACAACCACAGTTCTTTTCAGAATACGTATTAAGTCATACAAATGCTTTTTTATGTAGGGGCTTCCAAATTACAAAATTTCATAGACAAATATAAAACGTGGTGTCAGAAGAAAAAAATGGCACCAATTCTGTCTACCAACAGATGGGAACAGGGATCACTTGTACTTAACAATAAATGGATATGGAAAAGCTTTTCAGAATCTGAGAAAAGCTTCTAGCTTCTATATCACAACATAGTTCATTTAGCTCCACAACACAAAAAAGATAAAGTTAATTTTAAACCAAACTAAAAGAATATATAAAATTGAATCGTTGCGATGTCAATGTGCTTTGAAGAACATCCTATTTTTCAAATAAAGATGGAGTCCTCAAAAAACAGACTGGTGGCTGGGCATGGTGGCTCATGCCTGTAATCCCAGCACTCTGGAAGGCCAAGGCAGGAGGATCGCTTGAGCCCAGGAGTTTGAGACCAGCCTGGGCAACACACTAAGACCTCTCTCAATTTTTAAAAATAAAAAATAAATTTAAAAAAACCCAAAACAAAACAGACTGGTGACTTTGATAGTCTTGTCTGGGGACAAGACTAATAAACTAGTAAAGAGATGATTTACTAATAATACCCAATATAAGTGCACAGAGAACAAGCATTTAACTCCACTTACAATAAACATGTATCAGGGAAATACTCTTACTGAACCTAGGGTCCTTCTACTTGGAAACTCCAATTAGGTGTTATTTACCAAACCAGAGGCTTTTCTCGTATCTGAGACAAAATATCTAAAAATCTATCCATTTGTACATGTATCTAGGCAACTGATAAGATCTTTCATGAAACTTTTTTGGGGGAAAATATGAGGAGAAAAAATTGGCAAGATGCAAGGATCATTACAGTTATGATTAATCAGTGATCAAAGCAAGGCAGAGATTTTCCAACTGCAGGTGTGACCACTCTTGGAATACCTCAAAATCTCTGGAGGGTTGGTAAAAAGGGAGTACAAGTCATTCTCCTTCCTTTGACTATTAAGGTCCCACTTGTGGCAAGCACTATCTTAGGTGCTAGGGATATAGAGTTAAGTGACAGAGACAGTCTGACTTCATGGAGCTTACATTCTATCTGAGGGGAAACAAATAACAAGAATCATGTCTATGAACAAAGTTAGATGATGTAATAAAATAGCAATGCTTCCCATTATTATGGGGAGCTACTTGGGATGAGCTAGTCAGAGAAGACCTTTCTGAAGAGGATACAATTAAACTGGATCTCAAGAAGGAAAAGCAAATGAATCTTAGGAAAAGGCAAAAAGTAATGTTCCGGGTTGTACAGAAGATTTAGAAGGCAGATCTTTAAAGTGTTTACTTATTTATATGCCACTATTAATCACAGGGAAGTTCATGGTAACAGGGAACAGGAATAGAGTACGGCACACAGGTCTGAGTCTTAGCTTTGTATACAGTATCTAAAAATGAGTCTGCCTATTTAACTTGTCAACAATCTAAATATGTATAAAACAAAAGTATAATTAATTTTGTAAAATATCCCAACTAAAAAGCATAGTTAATTCACGAGATCAAGATTCAAAAGTATTAACAGACCAGATAAAATTTAAAAGAAATAAATATGAAGTCCTATAGTTACATATCCAAGACAATAAATGTACAAATAAGTAGGTATGAGCAGAGAATCAGACAATTTAAAAATTTAAGTAGTCAAGAGTAACGGTTACAGTACGGCAAAACTGAGAAAAACCTATATTGTCTAAAACTAACTCCAAGAGGACACAGTATAAACAAAGTAGGAATTCTCTACTGAAGGCTGGTTTTAAAAGCAAACCACTGCTCTCCAAAACACACATTCTATGTACTAACACATTTCAAAAGGAGTATAAGAAAATTAGACATAAGTATCTCAAAACCAGGCTATACAAAAAAGCCAGAGAACAGAAATAAACAGAGAAGACAAAAATAAGATTGAACCAACTTCAATCAACTGAGGAATTTTTCATTAAGCAGCAGAAATAGATTTGTTTTATTATGGGGCCAAAGGGACTTCAGTGAGTCAGACTTTTAACTCTCTGAATACTTGTTCTTCTTTTTTTGAGACAGAGTCTCACTTTGTCACCTAGGCTGGAGTGCAGTGGCATGATTATGGCTCACTGCAGCCTCCACCTCCCAGCTCAAGCAATCCTCCCATCTAAGCACCCTTCCCTGACAAGTACCTGGGACTACAGTCCCCCGCCACCATTTCCAGCTAATTTTTTTTTTTTTAAGTAGAGACAAAGGGTGCTATCTTGCCCAGGCTGGTCTCAAACTCCTGAGCTTGACTGATCCTCCCACTTCAGCCCCCCAGTGCTGGACTACAGGCATGAGCAACTGCACCTGGTCAAGAAAATATTTTCAATAATCAAAGTTTTCCGAAGGTAGAACAAACATCCTCAGAGTTAGTGAGTTCCCAGATAAGTGAGGTGTTTAAACACTGTTTTGACAACTCTTTTACCAGGATATTAAGGAAAGAATTCAACCATCAGGTAGTTTTTTTCTTCCTTTGGACTCTTAGATGTTGTGACTATTAAAACAACAACAACAACAAAAAAAAAAAACCAACGTTTCTGGCCACAGTGGCTAATGCCCGTAATTCCAGCACTTTGGGGGGACCAAGGTGGGAGGATCGCTTGAGCCCAGGAGTTCCAGACCAGCCTGGGTAACATAAGACGACCCCATCTCTACAAAAAGTAAAAAGGAAAAAAAAAATTATCCAGGCATGGTGGCCCATGCTTATAGTCTCAGCTCCTCAGGAGACAGAGGCAGGGGGATCACTTGAGCTCTGCAGGTCAAAGCTGCAGTAAGCTGTGATCATGCCACGGCATTCCAGCCTGGGTGACAGAGCTAGACCCTGTCTCAAAAGTGAAAACAAACAGAAAATGTTTTTCTATAAAACTCTATTACCTTCGGTTCTTAATTACATAATGGAATTAATGGGAATGTATAAATTCTGCCCCCAAAGTTATCCTTTGGGAAATAATGAGGACTCATCACTGTTATAAAAGTCCTCATCATGCTTAGTGGTATTAAAGTACTGTACTATTACTGAGTATGCTGAGATTTTTCCAGGCTCCAATCCTTACCTCCAATTCATTAGTCTGGTTTAACAAGCTAAGGAGTTTTTCAGTGACAATAAACAAAAAGTAAAGCTTTCTATGGATGTGCAGAAATTCAAATTTAAAAGGTGCTCATTAAACAACAATTATTAAGAAAACGCAGAAAAACTTAAATATTCCTAAGAAAGAATTCCAGAAAACATGGTAGGAATGAAAGAAGCTAATGACAGAAGGAGGCTGTCATTGTCTCTGATATGCCAGGCAGTAGGTTTCTGAAATTAACAATTTCTAAACATCAATCATGACAACAACTTCCTTACTATTTTACTTCCACAGCTATAGCTGTTCACACACTACATTTTATTTCATAAAATGCAAGATGTCACAGTTGGAAAGGCTTTTTGATCCACTGTGGTTCTCAACCTAGACCTGGGGAACTTTTACATAATATTGATGGAAGCTTTTTTTTAAAAAGTCCCAATTTCTACCTCCCAAAGACTGACTGAATTGTAAAAGCCTCCCAGGTACTTTTAATGTGCAGTGTTGAGAACCACTCACTAATCTACTTTTATTCCCATTCTTTGCACAGAAAGAATGACTTGCTCAGGGTGCTTATCAGAAAATCTCGTTAGACTGATTCCTAGTCTAATATTGCTTCCACTTTACCATGCTAGTTCCGGTTATTTTAGTACTAACTTACCTTCCAATATTTTTCAGTAAGTCATTCCCCACAACATCTAAAAAAGCTCACCACAGAGATTCAAAGCAGCTGTCTACTTCCTTTCTTCTGTATCTCCTTTACCTTACTTTCATCAGTTCCCTGATCAACTACATTTCCAATCGTATTCAACAAAAACTTAAAAGTAACACATAAATTTTGCCTGTTTTTAACCTAAACAATCTGTCTCTATTGCAAGAATTCTAGGCTCCCTGCCTCCACATCTTTAAAGTTACATCACACAACCAATCAAAGGAAGAAAAGCAACTATGTAGACCAAGAACAAAATGAACACAAGAAAAGATACAACTTTACCACTATAGCAGAGGTGGACTTCTCAGTGAGAGTAGCCTTTTGGCGAAGGCATGCCATGGGGAAGATTTATGAGAGGGGTAAGATTAACTCACTAAAATGTGACTTCCATAGAGCAAGAATTCTTCTGTTTTATCTACTATGCGCCTGTGCTGAATAAATCAAACTGAAAAAAGGGCAAAGAACATTTGGCACAGGGGGGCTTATTAACAAGCCAGTGTTCAAGATGAATTCCAGATGATCTGAGCTCCTGGAGGGGAGGTTCTCCTTAGCCTCTCCTTGGATTATCTCCTTTGCTTGGACTCCTTACTTCTTAAGTGTTTTGAGCTACTCTTCTTTTTTCCTCCAAGAGGCAGGGCTTGTCACTTTCTGAACTATGAGTCCTTGCGAGTTTATAGTCTAGCCTGCCTCACCACAAGCCCTAGGACAAAGGTCCTAATTATAATAAAGAAGGCTTTTTTGTATGTGGAATATCCTCAGTCGTTATCTCTTCAGGGACCTAGTGGGACAGTAGGTATAGCCAAGGCAGATTTTCAGAGTACGAGGCATCTATGTTCCTCTGTCCATACCATGATGACTACTAAGCATCTGCTCTGGCACTGTGCTATGCACATGAGGAGTATTTAAAATTTAAAACAAGGTCAGATGCAGTGGTTCACTCCTGAAACCTCAGCACTTTGGGAGGCCAAGGCAGGCAGATCACTTGAGGTCAGAAGTTCGAGAACAGCCTGGGCAACATGGTGAAACCCCATCTCTACTAAAAACACACAAAAAAAGCTCGATGTGGTGGCAGGCACCTGTAATCCCATCTACTCAGGAGGATGAGGCACAAGAATCACTTGAACCCAGGAGGCAGAGGTTTGCAGTGAGCCGAGATCGTGCCACTGCACTCCAGCCCGGGAAACAGAGTAAGACTCTGTCACAAAATATATGTGTGTGTGTGTGTGTATATATATATATATATACATGTGTGTGTGTGTATATATATATATATACACATGTGTGTGTATACATATGTATTATTTATTTTTACTTTTTCAGAGACAGGGCCTCACTCTGTCCCCCGGTCTGGAGTACAGTGGCATGATCTCAGCTCACTGCAACCCTGCCTCCCAGGGTCAAGCAATCCTTCTGCTTCAGCCACCTGACACCTGAGTAGCTGGGACCAATAGGCACACATCACCATACCTGGCTAATTTTTTGGAGATGGAGTATCACTCTGTTGCCCAAGCTGGAGTGCAGTGGCGTGATCTCAGCTCACAGCAACCTCTGCCTCCCAGGTTCAAGCGATTCTCCTGCCTCAGCCTCCCCAGTAGCTGGGATTACAGGCATGCACCACCACACCCAGCTAATTTTTGTATTTTTAGTAGAGATCGTGTTTCACCATGTTGACCAGGCTGGTCAAACTCTTGACCTCAGGTGATTCAACCACCTCGGCCTCCCAAAGTTAGGATTACAGGCCTGAGCCACCATACCTGGTCTTAAAACTATTTTTTAATTTAACAAGCAGCTGCTGGGAGCGGTTGCTCACGCCTGTAATTCCAGCACTTTGGGAGGCCGAGGCGGGCAGATCACTTGAGATTAGGAGTTCGAGAACAGCTTGACCCAACATGGAGAAACCTCATCTCTACTAAAATAATACAAAATTAGCCAGGCGTGGTGGTGCATGCCTGTAATCCCAACCAACTACTCGGAAGGCTGAGGCAAGAGAATCGCTTGAACCCAGGGGGCAGAGGTTGCAGTGAACCAAGATCACTCCAGCCTAGGCAACCAGAGCGAAACTCCATCTCAAAAAAAGAAAAACAAAAAACAAAAAAAACCAGGTAGCTTACTTCATAATTAAATTCTTTCCACAAGTTTATTCTTGGTTTTTAATTTTTACATCTAAATGCTTAGATTGTAGTTTTTTTTTTTTTTTTTTTTAATGCTTATTTGTAATTAAGTTCAGCTCTGCATTTTGTCTTCTCCATTCTGAATCCATTACTCCATGAAATGTTGACCAAATAACTATAGCTGATCCTGGTAACTTATAGCCCCACAGCGTTTTATACTGTTTTACCAACAAAGGTAACAAAGCTAAATCGTCAAGAATTTTTAACTTTTCTTTTGAAATTCCAAAAGTGAATGTTGTTTCCCCAAATAAACTCTAAGCTTCATTAGAAAAACCGTCTGTTTCTCTTACTTATCCCTCCAAGAAGACCAAGTTTTGCACAAACCATGACTATTGAATAAACCTGATAATTTGACTAAGGAATTCTATTTCTAAGGAATTAATAGTGAAATAATTATAAAAAGATAAGTGGAGAATAAAGTTTAACAATGTTTTTTGGAAAAAAAGAAACATTTTAGGAGCCTCTCAACAGAAGTTTGGTTGATTCAGCTATGGAACAGCTATACAGTGTCTATTTAGTCTTTAAAAATGATGTTCTTGATATACCAAGTGGAGAAAAGAGAAGCTGACGAAGAAAGACGTTAATAAAATATGTATTTTGGAATTTACAAATCTGTATTACTATGAGGGTTGTTTGAACTTTCTGGTACCGGGTGAATTATAAGCAATGAGCATGTATTATTATTACAATTAGAACAATCAATGAAGCCACACCAGGCGTGGTGGCTCACACCTGTAGTCCCAGCACTATGGAAGCCTGAGGCAGGCAGATCACTAGAGGTCAGGAGTTCGAGACCAGCCTGGCAAACATGGTGAAACCCCATCTCTACCAAAAATATAAAAATTAGCTGGGCATGGTGACATGCCTGCAATCCCAACTACTCGGGAGGCTGAGGCAGAAGAATCACTTGAACCTGGGAGGCAGAGGTTGCAGAGAGCCAAGATCATGTCACTGCCCTCTAGCCTGGGTAACAGACTGAGACCAGACCCTGTCGCCTCCTCCAAAAAAAAGAAGCCAATTTAATGTTAGAGACAAAAAAATTGAGAGGCATGTGAAAACTATACATTAAAATTAATGAATAGAAATATTACGGTAGAGCAAATCAAAAGGTTGATTCATACATTTTGAGTGTACTGCAAGTGTAAATTAATAGTAGTAATATGTTAATATATAAACGATAGAATTTGGCATAGTAATAGCTCCTAGTAATTGTAAATATACCTGCTTTGCTATGTGTTTGAACATTTGTTCAGTTCTATGAACCAGATCGTGAACAAAATTACAGAACAGCATGAGAATATAATTTCTACAACCAAGGAATTTATATTCACAATAGAAATCAAGACATTAAAGCAACAGCTGTAAATGTCTACAAAGATGTACATACAAGGATTGGACTGCCACAGTGTACACCAAAAACAGAAACAAAGACTATAAATACTCACTGCATATAAAGGATAAGAGAACAGTCACACTACAAAATATTATTCAGGCATTTTTAAAAATGCAGACAACTGATACGGAAACCTCTCCAAGACAAGTGAAAAAAAATTCAAACAATAACGCCATCTGTTAAAACACACAACCTTGTGTAAATGCATAGAAAGGAGAGTGAAAGATGTACAGTAAATAGTTGACAAGGTTTAGATCTAAGAAGGAGGGTGAGGTATAATTGGAAACATTCATGTTTTATGCTTTATTCTCTTGTACTTAAAAACTACATTGTCTAAGTAATAAGACAGACTAGGCCAGGCACAGTGGCTCACGTCTGTAATCCCAGCACTTTGGGAGGCCGAGGCAGGTGGATCACTTGAGGTCAGAAGCTTTGAGACCAGCCTGGCCAATATGGCGAAACCCCACCTCTACTAAAAATACAAAAATTAGGCGGGTGTGGTGGCATGTGCCTGTAGTACCAGCTGCTCAAGAGGCTGAGGCAGGAGAACCACTTGAACCCAGGAGGCGGAGGTTGTGAGCCGAGATGACGCCACTGCACTCCAGCCTAGGGGACAGAGTGAGACCCTGGTCTCCAAAAAAAAAAAAAAAAAAAAGAAAAGAAAAAGAGACTGGGAACTGGACCATATCAAAACACCTCCCTTTACCTTGTATTATCCATTTGATCCTGAGAAATTCGCTTAAACTCTGAACTTCCAAGCTAGAGTGCACTGGCACGACCATAGCTCACTGTGGCCTTGAACTCCTAGGCTTAAGTTATCTTCCTGCTTCAGTCTCCTCAGTAGCTAGGACGACATGTGCATGCCACACCGAGTTAATTATTTTTTTTGTTGAGATGGAAGCTTGCTGTGTTGTCCAGGCTGGTAACTCCTGGCGCCTCAAGTGATCCTGCCTGTGCCAGCTGAACTTCTGTTTTCTCAAGTACTTCAGGATTGCTGTTCAGATCAAGTAAGATGTTTCTAAAAGCACTCTGAAGGCAGGCTGTCAACCTAGTTATTTTGCATATTGATTGCAATGGGATATAAGCTCAACGAGGGAGGAACACAGTCTTTCTTGATCATTGTAACAGCCCCAATCAGATAACACTGTTCACCACATAATAGGTACTCAATATTCTGTTATATAATATGACATAATATTATATTACAGCTCAATTATTTGTTCAGTGAAGAACTTATTTCCTTGGCTCATAACTTTACATACTTCTAATGCTTCCATTTTCAAGTGAATTCACAAAAGAGGGCTATCTTTATTAAATATCAGTGTGTATGAGGAAGTTTCTAGGACAAGTGAAGATAATTTACACAGAAGACACAGAACAGAGGGAAAGAGCCAGAGCAAATGCTTCAAGGGAGAATACAATATTTCCTATCAGGAAAATAAAGAGGAACAACTTAACGGGAACGAGATGATTTCTACTAGAAGATAAAGGAAAATGATGGGGGGGAAAGAGGATGTAGGATTATACTGGCCCACAGGCCACTAGTTTACAGCCTCTGACTAGATTGTGAAAGAGTCTGAAAATGAGTCAAAAAAATGTAGAATTTATTCTGTAGGAAAACAATGCTTGACTACTTAGGCAGAAATATGACACAATAAAATCCATGTTTCAGAACAATTAACACTAGACAGATTGACTAGAAGAAAGAGACAAAGGGCAAGAGAAGATATTACAAGAACCTAGGAATAAAGCCACTGGCGTCAAATTAGAACAGAAACGAAAAAGCAGGTGACAGAGATATATCAGACTGCCAAAGAATTAAAAAAACAAACAAACCCCCCCACACACACACACAAACCAACCAACCCACAAACAAAAAAACCATTTAAAAAATGTGAAGTGTCTCTGGAATAATGAATCCCATCACACCTTCTTACAAATGCAGAAATCAAGACTCAGATCAACATTTGCCTAAGATCATAAGCTAATGGCAGCAGAGTAAAAATCTCAACAGGTCTTTAATATAGCTCAATATTCTTTCAATAACACAATCACTTGCAACCTACAGGTATTAGCTAAATGGAAATTAAGTGTGGAAAGAAAGAAAAAGTCAGGCGTCTTTTCAGGGTTTCAAGCATTTCAAACATGAGGAAAATGATGCCACCAAGAGAACTGACTAAATCAAATGGGAAAACTGTTCTATGAGGAAAAATGTCTTGCTCTGGACAAGACGATTTTGATGTTGTAACAGGAAATCTAAGTAGCAGCATCTAGTATGATACAGATATATGACTACATTCACTACGGGCTTTCTTTATTCAAGTTTTCCAGGGTGAAAGTTTTACATATTCCTCCCCAGAGTTACAGCTCAAGCATTTTTCCAGAAGACCCTCTAACAAATTACACAAGAACACAGAGTCTGACCTCCAAGTCAGACTATATACCTTAGACAACTATACCTTAGACATGAGTATAGGGTGAAGAGAAATGGGGCACATTGTGCATATATAACGTTGTTGGTTTTCTACCACTTCCCAATTTCTTAACTGCCTCTTTCCACTTGTATATGTTCCACCTCCAAACCTATGTTTCCCAGAGTAAAGATAAATCATGGTATTTTTCTACTTTTTTATAATTTTTTTAAGAACGAAGGAAATATTTTGTATCCATTTCTGACCCTAGATGTGCAAAGAAAACTAGAAAAAGTTAAAACAAGAGATCTTGTCGCACAAAGACTATGGTGTACTACCTAACTGGAAAGAGAGAAAATGAGACTATATACACAAATGAGATAAATAACACATTTTTTTTCAGTAGTACAGAAAGCAGGTGCCATACTGGGGTTGAGAGGCTAAACTGCTATAGGGTAAGGCAATCACATATAGTAAGCCAGACAGGATTTAAATTTTTAGTGAGGAGAAAGAATATTGCAAGCAGAGGAAAAGTGTATAAACAAAAATGAGAAGCATGCAAGGGAAAGAAAGGAGTGAGACGACAATAAGCAAATCAGTTTGGTCAAACGAGGGAACCAGGCCAGGCACGGTGGCTCACGCCTGCAATCCCAACACTGTGAGGCCAAGAGTTCCAGGCTTCAGTGAGCTATAATGACACTATTGCACTTCAGCCCTGCGTGACAGAGCAAGATTCTGTCTCCAAAAAAAAAAAAAAAAAAAAGGAAAAGAAAAAACAACTTACACTATTTAGTCATTCAAGGGAGAAGTATCCTGGGTAAGTATTTTAGATTTTTCAGTACAGGTATAAACAATAGAGAACTACGACAAGTTTTGCGTAGGAAGAAAATGACAAGTTGATTCCCACTCAGAAATGACTACCTTCTTCTCCACATTCGGATCTCTTCAAATGTCACTTCATCAAAAATTTTCTCCATTAAGAAACAAGAGTTCTCATATAAAAAATAAAATAAAAATTTTCAGCCAGGCGCAGTGGCTCACACCTATAATCCCAGCACTTTGGGAGGCATGGGTCACTTGAGGTCAGGAATTCAAGACCAGCCCGGACAACACGGTAAAACCACGTCTCTACTGAAAATACAAAAATTAGCTGGATGTGGTGGCGCATATCTCTAGTCCCAGCTACTCGGGAGGCTGAGGTAGGAGATCACTTGAGCCCGGGAGGTGGAGGTTGCAGTGAGCCGAGATCGCACCGCTGTACTCCAGCCTGGGAGACAAAGTGAGACTCCGTCTCAAAAAAGAAAGAATTTTATTTTATTTATTTTTTTATTTTTTGAGACGGAGTCTCGCTCTGTCGCCCAGGCTGGAGTGCAGTGGCCAGATCTCAGCTCACTGCAAGCTCCGCCGCCCAGGTTTACGCCATTCTCCTGCCTCAGCCTCCTGAGTAGCTGGGGCTACAGACGCCCACCACCTCTCCCGGCTAGTTTTTTTTTGTATTTTTTAGTAGAGATAGGGTTTCACCGTGTTAGCCAGGAAGGTCTCGATCTCCTGAACTCGTGATCCACCCGTCTCGGCCTCCCAAAGTGCTGGGATTACAGGCTTGAGCCACTGCGCCCGGCCAAAAGAAAGAATTTTAAAAAGTAAATAAAAATTTTCTCCAACAACCCTGCCAGAGTAGCTCCTTGGCCTTGGCCCCCTCTCCCACCCCATTCCCACCCTGAATTACCAAACTATGCTTTTGTGTCATAACACTCATTACTACCTAAAATCACAGTATTTGTTTTCATATTTGGCTGTGTGCCTCCCACATTACAATGTAAACTCCCACCACTGGAAGAGAAACCCAGGTCCACATCTGTATTCCCACCACCTACCATAGCACACATAGTAGGTACTCAAGTATCTGAGTGAGTGAATGAATGACTGCTAACTTCTGCCATCAGCAATACCCTCAGAAAGAGAAAAAAAATTACAAATTACTTCAATGAGTAATTTGAAGTAATTTGTTAAAGTAATTTTTATTAGATTTTAAATGTAAAAGCCAATTTACAATTAGTCTTTATTTGTTAAAGTTACAGTCACATGGGTATCTGTTTATGATGCGACTTCAGAAATTACAAAACAAGTACTGTGAATTATCTTTACTTTCTCTATTCAGACCTTATTAATCTGATTCTTGCTCACCCTTTTCTATTTCTTCCTCTGCTTAATTCCAATTATCACTTAAATTTGATCACTCTAAACATTTTTGTAATAAATATAAGGAGAAAAACACAAAAACTTATCTAATCTCAGAAGTTTTACAAAGTCACCAGGCGTGGTGGCTCATGCCTGTAATCCCAGCATTTTGGGAGGCTGAGATGGGCAGATCACAAGGTCAGGAGATCCAGACCATCCTGGCTAACACAGTGAAACCCTGTCTCTACTAAAAATTCAAAAAAATAGCCGGGCGTGGCGGCGGACACCTGTAGCCCCAGCTACTCGGGAGGCTGAGGAGGTGAATGGTGTGAACCCGGGAGGCGGAGCTTGCAGTGAGCCGAGATTGCACCACTGCACTCCAGCCTGGGCCACAGAGCGAGACTCCATCTCAAAAAAAAAAAGAGTAAGTTTTACAAGTCATATTATCTGAGTAAAATCAACACACATCTTTATTTTTGATCCTGTAAGCCAAAAAAGTTTGAGACCATTTATTCTCAAAATGCTTTGGCCAGGCACAGTGGCTCATGCCTGTAATCCCAGCACTTTGGGAGGCTGAGGTTGGCAGATTACCTGAGGCCAGGAGTCCGAGACCAGCCTGGCCAACATGGTGAAACCGTCTCTACTACAAATACAAAAAATTAGCCGGGCATTGTGGCACGTGCCTGTAATCCAGCTACTTGGGAGGCTGAGGCAGGAGAATCACTTGAACCCAGACGGAGGAGGCTGCAGTGAGCTAAGATTGAGCCATTGCACTCCAGCCTGGGGAACAAGAGCAAAACTCGGTCTCAAAAAAAAAAAAAAATTAATCCTTTAATCCTATACAGGTTAAAGTAAAACACCAATGAGCTTTTAGAAGTTCCCTTAATGAGTAAGAATCAACTAGAAAGCATGTAGGTCCTGCCTAAAGGCAGAACTCATCACATGTTAAAAATATTTCCAGTGACAGAGAATTTGTAATTCTTTGTAAATTTGTTTGATGTTTGTGGTTAATCGCCTATATAAACAATATTTTTAGGCTGGGCACAGTGGTTCAGGCCTGTAATCCCAGCACTTTGAGAGGTCGAGGCAGGTGGATTACTTGAGGCCAGGAGTTAAGACTAGCTTGGCCAACATGGCAAAACTCCATCTCTACTAAAAATACAAAAATTAGCCAGGCGTGGTGGTGGGTGCCTGTAAATCCCAGCTACTCGGGAGGCTGAGGCATGAGAATCACTTGAACCTAGGAGGTGGAGGCTGCAGTAAGCCAAGATTGTGCCATTGCACTCCAGCCTGGGAGACACAGCAAGACTCTGGTCTCAAAAAAAAACTTATCGGTTTCAAGTTTTCATTTCTTACTATTGTGTTCAATGAACTACATCCTCCAAACGATGCATTTATAACTCCATATTCCCTTTTTCAACAAACAGTTTCAGAGAACACGCTTGTTTCCTTAGAAGTGTTAAAATACAGTTAATAAAACTACTTATCTCTAAAAAACATCTGGAGGGTCCAGGAAATACTAAGAGAATAATTCCTGATTCTTAGCTAATAAGCATTTATTGAGACTCATTGTACAAAGAAATCAATGTGATACTGAAATATATTAACCAGTACTAGCCTATGAAAAACAATCTGCTTCAATGACTCCCAGACCTCCTACTTTATTTGGGAATAACTGGTCTTTACTACTCTCTTTAACTTCAAGAGTCATCCTACGGCTGAGTACAGTTGTTCACACCCGTATCCCAACACGTTTGAGAGGCCCAAGCATGAGGATCCTTCAAGGTCAGGAGTTTGAGAAGAGCGTGGACAACATGGCAAGAGTTTGTCTCTACAAAAATTTAAAAATTAACTGGGCATGGTGGCATGAGCCTGCTGTCCTTGCTACTTGGGAGGCTGAGGCAGGAGGATCACTTGAGCCCCAGAGTTCAAGACTGTAGTGGCTATGATTATACCACTGCACTCCAGCCTTGGTGCCCGAGTGAGACCATTTCTTTAACAAAAAAAAAAAAAGTCGTCCTAACTGATAGTTTCAAGACTTTTGAAGATGTACTTCAAAAAAAAAAAAAGCTGCAGGGGGAATATACGTGATTATAAATAAAATACAGTAGTCTGTGTGTAAAATATTTCCTGAAGCTGGCTGATGGGTACATGGAAATTCATTAAATAAACATCAACACAACAGTCCACCATACCCATATGAACATATATCTGTACTTAATCATTAATACAAGTAATACACAAAAGTGCTAACAACCCTCAACTAGAAACAAAGACTAAACCAGAACAAGGTATTACTATACACGGTTTATGGGTCACCGTGGGGAAAAATATTACCTACCTCCATAAGCCTGAATTGTACTATTTTAAATAGTATATAAAATAAATGATCTAAGATTATTCAGACTAGAGCCAGATATGGTGGTGTGCATCTGCAGTAGTCCCAGCTACTTAGGAGGCTGAGTTGGAATGATCACCTGAGCCCAGGAGTTCAAGGCTGTAGGGCACCACGATTGCTCCTATACATAGCCACTGCACTCCAGCCTGGACAACACAGTGAGACCCCCAACTCTTAAAAAAATAATTATTATTCAGAATGACAGAAATGGACTATTTCCAAAGGGCGTAAGTACCACAAGTTGAATATTTGAGTATTCTTGTTCCTATTTGCCAAAAATGCTTTAAACGATTAAAGCCTTGGTTTTAAGATTTAATAGTAAAATTTTAATTATTCACTGACAATCTTTTAAAGTGCTGTTAACTTTCTGGGCACCAAATGCATTTTTTATTTAGACAGTCTCTAGAAACAGTTAAGAGAATGTATATTTTTGTAATAGACTGAGAACAATAAAATACAGCAAATCTGCTTAAAGTAAGAATACAACACACTTCAAATCTAAATTTGGAAATTAGCTGGTCATGGTGGCGCAATCCTGTAATCCCAGCTACTTGGGCGGCTGAGGCAGGAGAATCGCTTGAACCTGAGAGGCAGAGGTTGCAGTGAGCCGTGATCTCGCTACTGCACTCCAGCCAGGAGTATATATGAAATATATATCATATATATATACATAACCAAATATCAAGCCAATAATCAGGGTTAAGGCCAAAAACATCAGACCTCCACATTCAGATCTCTTCAAATTTTAATCTTAGTTAAATAATACTTATACCTTTAAATAATAGCAAGGCAGCCCAAAATAAACTATTTATGGGAAAAGATTTAAACAATTTACAGATTGATTTTTCACACTTGCACAGGTAACCACTGGTATCATATTTTGATAAGAACTCTAGGCCAGGGTCAGGCGAGGTGGCTTACGCCTGTAATCCCAGCGCTTTGGGAGGCCAAGGTGGGTGGATCACTTGAGGTCAGGAGTTCGAAACCAGCCCAGCCAACATGGTAAAATCGTCTCTACTAAAAATACCAAAAAAAAAAAAAAAAAAAAAATTAGCCAGGCATGGTAGCAGGCACCTGCAGCCCCAGCTGCTCGGAAGGCTGAGGCAGGAGAATCACTTGAACCTGGGAGGTGGAGGTTGCAGTGAACTGAGATCACGCCACTGCACTCCAGCCTAGGCGACAGAGAAAGACTCCGTCTCAAAAGAAAAAAAAAGACATCCAGGCCGGGCGTGGTGGCTTGCATCTGTAATCCCTGCCCTTTGGAAGGCCGAGGTGGGTGGATCACCTGAGGTCAGGAGTTCCAAGACCAGCCTGGCTAACATGGTGAAACCCTGTTTCTACTTAAAATACAAAAAATTAGCCAGGCATGGTGGTGCGCAGCACCTGTAATCCCAGCTACTGGGGAGGCCGAGGCAGGAGAACTGCTTGAGTCCGAGAGGCTGAGGTTGAAGTGAGATCCAGCTTGGGCAACAAGAGCAAAACTCCATCTCAACAACAACAAAAAAAGGAAATCCAATAAAACCAAGATACTCTCCAGCTCCGTATCTGTTAAATGGTAATCCCTTTGCCATTAATGATTGTTAATTTTTGAAATTCAAAGTTGGTTTTTGAAATAATTTATGTAGCAGTCTACTTTTGGGTGGACTGATCATTCATCTGATACAATAAATAGACCCTGTTCGAGATGCTTTGGATACAGCAGTAAACAATACAACCAATGTCCCCGCCCTTATGAACTTACTAATTCTAGTGGCTGGTTGAGAAAATTTTGTGCAAGTCTACTTCTCAGCACTTATTCTGTATTTCCATATTCTCATGGCTCTTTTATATGTACTATCAAAGATATCTCAGGGCCAGGAGTGGTGGATCATGCCTGTAATCTCGGCACTTTGGGAGGCCGAGGTGGGCTGATCACCTGAGCTCAGGAGTTTGAGACCAGCCTGGCCAACCAACATGGTGACACCTCACATCTACTAAAAGTACAAAAATTAGCCAGGCATGGTGGCATGCGCCTGTAATCCCACCTACTTGGGAGAGTGAGGAAGCAGAATTGCTTATACCTAGGAGGCGGAGGTTGCAGTGAGCTGCGATCACACCAGTGCGCTCCGACCTGGGCAACAAAGCAACACTCTTTCTCCAAAACAAAAAAAGATACTTCAGCAGTTTTTAAAGTTTGGGTTTGTATGTACCCACGTAGCTGATTTTCAGATCAGGCTTTAAAAGAGAGTCAGGGAAGCAATAAAAAAAGGAGTTTCAAACATAAAAGGTGCACCTGGGATAAAACCTGGAACCACCATAAAATTCGGCTGGAATATCTGACAACCAGTAATCCCATCCAATCACTTCAAATACGCAAATAAATTCCTACTTTAATGACTTTCAGCTGGGCATGATGCCACACTCCTGTAATCTCAGCACTTTGAGAGGCCTAGGCTGGTGGATCCCTAGAGCCCAGGAGTGTGAGACCAGCCAGGACAACATGGTGAAAGTGAAACTTCGTCTCTACAAAAATAACACAAAAATAAGCCGGGTGTGGCTGGGCATAGCTGTTGTTCCAGCTACTTGGGAGACTCAGGCAGGAGACACTTCAACTCAG
This sequence comes from Piliocolobus tephrosceles, assembly GCF_002776525.5. Taxonomy (NCBI): domain Eukaryota; kingdom Metazoa; phylum Chordata; class Mammalia; order Primates; family Cercopithecidae; genus Piliocolobus; species Piliocolobus tephrosceles. Next base: position 128,540,001 of record NC_045441.1, on the reverse strand, counting down.
GAGGCAGAGGTTGCAGTGAGCTAATATAACACCACTGCACTCCAGCCTGGGCGACAGGGAGAGACTGTCTCAATAAATAAATAAATAAGACTGTGACAATATCAAAGTCTCCAATAAAAAATAATATTGACTGTGACAATATCAAAGTCCCTAACCCTATCTGTAAGTATTTTTCAAGATTGGTTCTTTTTAGGAGGCTGAGGCAGGCAGATCACTTGAGGTCAAGAGTTTGAGACCAGCCTGGGCAACATGGTAAAACCCAATCTCTATTAAAAATACAAAAATTAGCCACGGGCGGTGGCTCACGCCTGTAATCCCAGCATTTTGGGAGGCTGAGGTAGGCGGATCATGAGGTCAGGAGATTGAGACCATCCTGGCCAACATGGTGAAACTCCAACTCTACTAAAATACAAAAATACAAAAAATTATCAAGTCCTGGTGGCGCGCGCCCGTGGTCCCAGCTGTTCGGGAAGCTGAGGCAGGGGAATCACTTGAATCTGGGAGGCTGAGGTTGCAGTGAGCCGAGACTGTGCCATTGCACTCCAGCCTGGTGTCAGAGCAAGACTCCACCCCGAAAAAAAAAAATTAGTCCGGGCGCAATGGCTCATGCCTGTAATCCTAGCACTCTCGGAGGGTGAGGCGATCATCTGAGGTCAGCAGTTTGAGACCAGCCTGACCAACATGGCGAAACCCCGTCTCTACGAAAAATACAAAAGTAGGCAGGCATGGTGGTATGTGCCTGTAATCTCAGCCACTTGGGAGGCTGGGGCAGGAAAATCACTTGAACCCGGGAGTGGGAGGTTGCAGTGAGCCGAGATCATACCACTGCACTCCAGCCTGGGCAACACAGCAAGACTCCAGCTCAAAAAAAAAAAAGACTAGCTGAGCCTAGTGGCACACATCTGTAATCATAGCTACTTGGGAGGCTGAGGCAGGAGACTTGCTTGATCCCAGGAGGCAGAGGTTGCAGTGAGCCAAGATGGCATCACTGTATTCCAGCCTGGGCAAGAGTGTGACCTTGTCTCAGTAAAATAAAACAAAATAAGTAAAATTCCAGTTGAAACAGAATGAACTAGCCTACTCCCAAATCCTTAGTGCATGAGATGCCTCCAAGGATGTTTCAGAAACATCTGAAAGTCACTGCCCTAGGTAACTGAATTACCTAAAAAAACTAACAAAAAATTGTTTTAAGTATTTCTAGATTTAAGATTCCTAAATGGCATAGAATACTGTGGTTTTTTTATTGTGAGACATTTAACAGCACAATTTCTCTAAGCCTTAGTTTTTCTCAACTGTAAAATGATGACTTTACACTAGAAGATATGAGGGTCTATCTACGGTAAAGTTACACTATGATGAGGGCTACAATAAAATTAGTGGTGCTGATTTCTGAATTTTGAACAGGCATACTATGAGAGTATACATTTTCCACATCCTCAGATCTTAATTTCAAGTTTCTGTTAACATCTTTGCTTTATATTTAAAGCCTTCTATAAATTATTCGTCATGTATCTTTTTTCAAGATGACAAGGAACTAGATGGAAATATTTTTTAAAGCTATCAATTTCCTTATCTTTCCTCAGGGAAGATATGTACCAGAAGAAATGTGTTGGGGAAAAAAATGACAACTTGGTTTAGGTTTTTCTGTTTTGCCTACATCTGAAAGGGCATACTGCCTACAGTGAATTTAGCAGGGAGAAAGTGGGCCAAAATGAGGAAAAGAGAGAGACTACAATGTGAAAATATTCTAGAAGAATAGAAAAGTAATCCAAGCTTTTTATTTTTTCTTTTATTTATTTTTTTAAACAGAGTCTCACTCTTTTGCTCAGGCTGGAGTGCAGTGGCACAATCTCAGCTCACCGCAACCTCCACCACCGGGGTTCAAGTGATTCTCCTGCCTCAGCCTCCAGAGTAGCTGGAATCACAGGCACCCGCCACCATGCCCGGATAATTTTTTTGTATTTTTAGTAGAGACGGGTTTCAACATGTTAGCCAGGCTGGTCTAGAACTCCTGACCTCAGATGATTCCCCCGGCCTGGCCTCCCAAAGTGCTGGGATTACAGGCATGAGCCACTGCAACCAGCCACAAGCTTTTGAAGTATAGTAACTTTCTGAGATAAAGAAAATATTCATATTTCTTATAAAAATCATTAAACAGCCAGGCGCGGTGGCTCAAGCCTGTAATCCCAGCACTTTGGGAGGCCGAGGCGGATGGATCACGAGGTCAGGAGATCGAGACCATCCTGGTTAACAGGTGAAACCCCGTCTCTACTAAAAATACAAAAAATTAGCCGGGCGTGGTGGCGGGAGCCTGTAGTTCCAGCTACTCGGAGGCTGAGGCGGGAGAATGGCATGAACCCAGGAGGCGGAGCTTGCAGTGAGCCGAGATCTGGCCACTGCACTCCAGCGTGGGCGACACAGCGAGACTCCGTCTCAAAAAAAAAAAAAATCATTAAACATATAATTATTTTGATCCTCTGTTCTGTCTTACTTCCTCTGATTAATTTATTATTTATTTATTTATTTAGAGACAGTCTTGCTCTGTCACCCAGGCTAGAGTGCAGTGGTGTGATCTCGGCTCTCTGCAACCTTTACCTCCAGGGTTCAAGTAATACTCCTGCCTCAGCTTCCTGAGTAGCTGGGATTACAGGTGCAGGCCACTACGCCTGGCTGATTTTTTATATTTTCAGTGGAGATGGGGTTTTACCATATTGGTTGGTCAGGCTGGTCTCAAACTCCTGACCTCAAGTGATCGGCCTCCCAAACTGCTGGGATTACAGGCGTGAACCACCACACCCAGCCCTAATAAATTTATTAGTTTAAGAATTAGTTATGCCAGACCAGGCACGGCGGCTCAGGCCCATAATCCCAGCACTTTGGGAGGCCAAGGCGGGCGGACCACCTGAGGTCAGGAGTTCAAAACCACCCTGGTGAACTGGGTGTGGTGGCACATGCCTGTAATCCCAGCTACTCAGGAGGCTGAGGCAGAAATCGCTTGAACCCAGAGGTGGAGGTTGCAGTGAGCCAAGATTGTGCCATTGCACTCCAGCCTGGCCCAAGAGAGTGAGTCTCTCAAAAAAAAAAAAGCATTAGTTATACTAGAGTAATGAAACGTAAAACGTTTTACGTGCATTTTCATGAAACTCAGTTGCAAAAAATTCCAAACTAACTGTCAGTTATGAAGAGAATTTTTAGAAATCACACTCTCCATTTCTAAGTGCTTGATATAAAGTTCCAACCTCTTTACAATGAAGAAAAGGCAGGAAATGTATTTCTGGATACTTTTTTCCTTTGTGACAGTCTTACTATGTTGTCCAGGCTACATCTGAAATCCTGAGTTCAGGCAATGTTCCCCACCTCAGCCTCCAAAGTAGCTGGGGCTATAGGTATGTACCACCATGCCTGGCTTTTCTGTATTCTTTTTCTAAATAATCTAAAATACTGGTAAATCATATTCTGCTGCAAGTGACAGATCTTAGACACAAGGTCCAGAAAACTAAGGGGCTACCTTTAGTCATACGATCTTTAGGTACACAACAAAGAAAAAGCATCATAAAGTCAACAGTTAAGGCCAGGCACAGTGGCTCCTGCCTGTAACCTTAGTGCTTTGGGAGGCTGAGATGGGAGGATTGCTTGAGTTGTGAACCTTTCAGAATTTAAGCAGAGATTTGAGGACTAGGTAAAGGATGCTGTAAGACTCCAAAAGTGTCATACAATGGTGTACTTAAGGACCTGAAAAACTTAACAGTTCACCCTGTGTACAAATAGCTTATAATTACAGAGCTATGGCTTTGTAGCAGTCATTCCCTATAGAACAAATGCTTTTTGGGACAGAGTGTGATAGTTCACACCTCTTTATGTTCAAGATTCCTATTTCTACTCTGCTGTTCAAATGAAGAATGAAAAACACTGAATTATAACTGTTGATTCTTATTTCCTTTTTTGTTTTGTTTTGGTTTTTTTTTGAGGCAGGGTCTCACTCTGTTGCCCAGGGTAGAATGCAGTGGTGTGATCATAGCTCACTTGGAAGTCTTGAATTCCTGAGCTCAAGCAACCCTCCTGTCTCAGCTTCCCAGACAGTTAGGACTTCAGGAAATACCACCATGCCAGGCTATTTTTTTTTTAAATTCTTTTTATAGAGATGGGGCTTCACTATGTTGACCAGACTAGTCTCAAACTCCTGGCCTCAAGTGGTTTTGTTAATGTTGTTCTCAAAATTTATCTCAAGTGGTAATTTAGCCAGTAAATAAAAATTAAAAGTAAATTTTTAAAATAACTTTAACAGTTAAATTTTATACAATATTAAACATGGAGACTCACAGTATACTACAGACAATCATAGATTTTATAGATTTCAGATGCAGTATAGCATGGTATAAAATAATTATGAAAATGTTAGAAAGTAGACAAGGGAGTTTATTATGGCTGGGTGCTGTGGTTCACGCCTGTAATCCCAGTACTTTCGGAGGCTGAGGCAGGAGGATCACTTGAGGCCAGGAGTTTGAGACAAGCCTGGGCAAAATGGTGAGACCTAGTCTCTACAAAAAATACAAAAATTAGTCGAGCATTGTGGTGCGCGCCTGTAGCTCCAACTACTCAGGAGGTTGAGGTGGGAGAAACTCTTAGAGCCCAGAAAGTGGAGGCTGCAGTGGGCAGTGTTCACAGCCTGGCTGACAGAGCAAGACTCTGTCTCAAAAAAAAAAAAGCCAGGTGCGGTAGCTCACGCCTGTAATTCCAGCACTTTGGGAGGCCAAGGCAGATGGATCAAAGGTCAGGAGTTCAAGACCAGCCTGACCAACATGGTGAAACCCCATCTCTACTAAAAATACAAACATTAGGGCTGGGCACGGTGGCTCATGTCTGTAATCCCAGCACTTTGGGAGGCCAAGACGGGTGAATCATGAGGTCAGGAGTTCAAGACCAGCCTGGCCAACATGACGAAACTTCAGCTCTACTAAAAATACAAAAATTAGCTAGGCATGGTGGCAGGTGCCTATAATCCCAGCTACTTGGGAGGCTGAGGCAGGAGAATCGCTTGAACCCAGGAGGCAGAGGCTGCAATTAAGCCAAGATCATGCCACTGCACTCCAGCTTGGGTGACAAGAGCAAGACTCCATCTCAAAAAAATAAATAAATAAATAAAAATAAAAATACAAAAATTAGCCGGGCATGGTGGCACACGCCTGCAATCCCAGCTACACCAGAGGCTGAGGCAGAAGAATTGCCTGAAGCCAGGCGGTGGAGGTAAGAGTGAGCTGAGATCACACCACTGCACTCCAAGCCTTGGGTGACAGAGCGAGACTGTATCAAAAAAAAAAAAGTTTAGAGTTTATTATATTTATTATCTGCCATAGTCCTTCCAAATTCCTGTTCTCAGAAACTGGATTTCTTGCCTTGTAGTATTATACCTTTTTTTTTTTTTTTTTTTTTTTTTGTGATGGGGTCTCGCTCTGTCGACTAGGTTGGAGTGCAGTGGCGTGATCTTGACTCACTGCAAGTTCCGCCTCCTGGGTTCACACCGTTCTTCCGCCTCAGCCTCCCAAGTAGCTGGGACTACAGGTGCCCGCTACCATGCCCGGCTAATTTTTTTTTTTTTTTTTGTATTTTTAGTCGAGACGAGGTTTCACCGTGTTAGCCAGGATGATCTCGATCTCCTGACCTCGTGATCCACCTGCCTCAGCCTCTCAAAGTGCTAGGAGTAAAGGCGTGAGCCACTGCACCCGGCCAGTATTATACTTTAAAATAAACCTAGGCTCTTTTTTCCCATTAACATAACACAGTTTCAACTCTCTTTCCTACTGGAAAAAGTCAAAGATGTTTCCTGTTGCATAGGCCTTGATATATATCTCTTTGGAGCATGTCCTTAATTTTAACTCTTCCTATCAAAGAAGACACCACTCATTTGGCTAAGAAACTCACTGCTTCTGAAAAGGCAAGTCAGAAATCTTTCTTCATTTCAGTCATTTCTGACAAATGAAAACTAAAGCCAGCTCAAGGTTTAGCCCCTACTAGCTCCCCACCAGCATCAGATGCAGCTATGAAGGGAAGCTACTTGTAATCATTTCAACCAAACCCAAAAGTCAGAGAATCAAATTCTTTGTTCCATATTCCAACAGGTCCATCATTATGCAGTTTATCTTCCAAATTAAAACAATGATACTCTAAGATCAACATCTCTGCAGACATAGAATCAAAATTGAGCTTTACATTATTAGCAGGAGCAATATTTTAAGTGATAATACTCCCAAATTAAGCTGTGTGGATATAAGTATTTAGTAATATATTTCTCCACTGATTCCACAATATAAGTGTGTAAAAATCTTAACAAAAATGTATACTGTACTAGAGAAAAGTCTACTCTGTCTAACAGTAAAAGGAATTACTTTAAAAATAATTTTATTTCTGAACTAACAGTACAAAATGCTATACAACTACCTCTGTATTCCAAATAAAACATGCTTTTAAAAAATTGCTCTAAAGAATGGAAAATATTATAAAACAAAACATAGCAACCACTTTTGTGAGGAAACCCATTACTGAAGATTTAAGTAATCATCCTGAATAAACAAACAATAAACGATGCAAATCCCCCCTCACAAGTCAATTCTTTTGACAGAATTAAAACTTTATCAAGTAGTTCATTACTGCAGCATATCAGTAATCAAACAATACATTTAGTAAATACATACAGTTCCAGAAAGGACATCATGAGGACAACAGTTGAGAAGGTGACTCTTGCATACTCTGTCATCACTGAATTTGATTCGTTGACGAGTAGTATCTCCTGTAATATAGAAGAGTTAATAACATTCAAGGTTAGACAACTGGAAAGTATTATTCTGAGAGCCCTACTATTACTAGCTTTTTATGTGTGGCTCTATACACACATTATAAATCAGCTCAAGAGGGATTAGTTTTTATATACATCCTATAGAAAAACTATTTTAGACAACATGCAGTTGCAGTAAGTGTACTGCATACATAATTCAAATAGTCAAAGTGAGAAAGCAATGCATTCTGTTAAACAGAGTACTTCAGAAAAGCATAGGATTTTAGAGCAGGAATGGACTTTAAAGATTATCGAGTCCAACTCCTTCATACTGCAGATGAGAAAACTGAGGCCCCGAGTGGTTAAGCAACTTGCAGACCCACTAAGAGAGTTTATACTGGTATACAATGTTCCCTTCTTGACACTAAGCATTGATATATTTTTATTTACAGTAATTGAAAAACATAAAAAATAATCTTGCAAACATTGCATACACACTGCGAATCCCCACTGAACCCCAGACGCCATTTCTTCCACTATTTTGTTCCAGCTGAAGTGTCTCCCTTTTGCTGCTGGGAGGAGTTAGAGAGGGTAGAATAACGCGTTTAAGAGCGTACAAACCTGGAAGAAGGACTTACACACCAGTCAAACAAAGGCACATTGCCTAAAGAAACGTTAACTTTAATGTGTCCAAAGGTTCCATACCTTCAAGTTTTATGTAGTCTGAGCTTTTCTATACTGCCAAACTGAGTATATTTAAATTCATTCTGTCTTCATGTAACACAATACACCTACCTCCTAAGCAAAAGAAGCATCCAACCTGCTTATCAAATATGGCTATCTACTCAAAACATTAAAGAATCTAAGAAAAAGAAAGGTAACTAGCTCCAATAACAAAATACAGATGTTAGTTACAATTTTTTTGCTTAGAATCTCTTCGGAAAGACAAAAGAAAAAACTCATAAGGATGTTTCCTTTCTATACAGAATAAGCCCTAAGAAATGTAGGTGTTTTATCTTAGCCTTAAACTGATATACTATCGATGAATGAAAACCTACTGGTGAAATACTGAAGCGAGAACTATTGGTGCCAAAAGAGATATAAATACCTCTGTACTTCACATGATATGCCTGGAGCACTGCAAAAACTTTCGTGTAGGATGTGATTCAATCATTTAGTTTCTGTATTTTCACATGTAAGTAACAAAAAAGATTAAAATTTTACCCCTTTATATGGTCATATACTAAAGAGCTTAACTTAAATTCAACTAAATACTATCATTTTTAGATGGGGTAAGATTTTGTTCAAATTGTTTTAACTTGGTTAAAGATATTTTCAAAACATTCTAATTTGCAACCAGGGTATATAAAATTTTAACTACAGTAATTTATAGTTAAAATGATGGCTTCAGAGCAGTTCAACAATAGGTTTTCTAGAAGCTCGTCTCTAGTAGGTTATTTTTGACACAATTTGGAATATTCAGTTTAGTGTTTACGCCTGCTACTATAATGAAAGTTATTTTGATGGTCCTTTTTCCTTTTAAACACAACTGCTTTTGTTCCACATTCATTAACACATCTGAAAAGTTAGCGATAACTCACGGCTTGGCGAATGCGGGGCCTTTCTGACACTCCCTTGCAGATTGAGGTAGGCAGGCATAGATACATTGAACCTTTACAAATAAAACAAGGGGCCAGATTGTTCATTTTGTATAGAATAAACTCTGCCAGCAATTTCAATACAGCATCTAGAAGTACATGTTGACTGTAAAGATTCTTTTATATAAAAACAAAAGTGAACAAAATCAGGGTGTTTCATTTTTAAAATACTGACTTAACAAGCACAACCCCAGATAACTGTATGACTGACTACAGGTAAAAGTCCAAAGCTGGAGCTCTGGACAATGTCTTTGAACCAAGTGGGGTTTTAAAAAATTATGTCTTTAAAAAGTATGTTTCATCAAGACTTTGGTGAGGACCTCAAGCTCATGTTAGAAAGGTACTATAAGCTCATATCAGAATGTCAATGCTATTTAATTACAGGCGTTTTGCTTCCTACCATTTAAGAAAAAATTTCATTTTAAATCTGTACCCTAATTATATTAAGGAATTTTAAAATGATAAAATTTTAAAGTTGAAACAAAAAACAAAACAAAACAAAAAAACCCTTATGTATCTATTAGTTTTCCTGCTAAAAGTATCTAAATGTTTTGGTAATGCAACAGCAGAATCATTTCAGTGCTCTGTTAAACTAATGGCTCAGGCCTTAGAATAAAATCAGTATTCATGAAGTTTTACTAATCAAACATTTCATCAACTAGAGAAACTGATTTCTGCTTAACAACTTACATTCAAATATTAAATTAATTGTGCCCTGAAGACACAGCTATCAGTTAAAACATGAACAATTCCTAATAGGAATACAGCAAACCAGCAAGTATCCCTAGTGAGTTTTTTCGTGTTTTTTTAAATTTTTATGGATACATAATAATTGTACATATTTTCCCTGGTGAGCTTTTAAAATCAGAATCTGTTTCTATAAATGCCAAAAAGCATTTTAAAGTAACTCCTCACCGCAAATGAATGGGTGCTCCATAAATATTTGATAACTGTAGCAAACACAACAAATACAGCTATCAAACAGCAGCCATTATAGAAATCTTTAAAACAATGATATAATAAAACGCTTAATAATTTGAGATACAGAAATACTCTGAGAAGGAATAGCAACTGACTGTTTAATGATATTTTTAAAGTTCTGCTCAGGGACTTTAATAAAGGTTGACATTTTAAAACAATCTGGCTGCATAACCATGCAGTACTTAACAAATTTATTTGGGCTTATTCCATGGAAGTACAATTCAGCTAAATCAACAATGATTTTTAAAAGAAAAATGCTGGTAATTTGGTTTCTGTCAAGATATCTGGCCCAAACCATGTTTTTCGTAAGAAACTAGGTAAAACAGCGCCTACTTTATAAAAAGAAGAAGAAAGAACTGCAAATAGGAACCAAATCACCTTATAATACAAGAAATTATTTTCAATTTAATGTGTTTTATCTTTGGGTTTTGTGGGCATAAAGTCATATAAAAATAACCTAAATTATGGGGGGAAAAAGTATCCTGTCACACTGACACTGGATCCAAATCACAGAATCAAACCTATCAGTGACCACATCTGCGGTGCTAGGCAATGGAATTACAAAGGGGCATATAAGACAAGCTCTCTCTCCACAAGGAGCCAATGATTTTGCTAAAGAAATAGGACATATTAATTTTTTAAATTTTTTAAATTTTTTTGTAGAGACAGGGTCTCACTACGTTGCCCAGACTGATCTCCAACTCCTGGCCTCAAATGACCCCCCCTCCTCGGCCTCCCAACATGCTGGGATTACAGGCAGGAGCCACTGCACCCGGCCGAGGATATATTAATGGAGTAATAAGTTATAATACAAGATAACATGATCCAAGTATCAAATGTATGTTTCAATTAGGTAGTACTTCAGGAATTCTTAGACTAAAATTACCACCAAGAATGGAGATACTGGGAAAAGCTTCATGCAGTAAGTAGCCAAAATTTGAAGGAAAGACAGGACTTAGATCAAAGGAAAGTAGACAAACAAGCACTACAACCTGGAGTAATAACTTTGACAAAGCTTATAGAAACAAGGTTTGGGGGAACAGTCCTAAGTAAATCGTATTTGGCTTTGGCAAATGGCTTCATGTAGAAGAATTGCAGAGTTGGGATCAGAACAACACTTTTTGAGTAACATTTGATTTCTTACAATTTTCAGTTTTTAATCAAAAATTTTAGTGTATAAACAAAAAAAAAAAATTCAGAAATCAGACGAAGTTACTTCTGTCAACAACAAAAAATATCCCACCTATAAAACCATGGCGATCTCTCTGTTCTATAACCTCTGCAATAGTTAATCAGGCCTTGTATATAACTACACAGCCAAGTTTTTAGAATTAGAAACTTGATTTAGAACTCTAGCAAGTGTTTTTCATTTTAATAGAAACATCAACTTTTCTATTAATTCCTATTTCTACCAAGTTCTCTACCAAGCAACAACTCTCTTACTTCCCTCTTTTGTTCAACCCCTTCATGAGTTTCATGAATTACAATCTTTGAGAACACCTGAGTCACAAGTACACAATAAAAATGAGGATGCATATTATTCATCTCCAGGTCTGTCACCAATGTATCAGGGCCTAAGGTGGTACTGAGGCAGTCAGTTCCACTCAGGGAATATGGACAAGTCACTTTAAAAAGAGGCCTCCTCTCTAAATTTGACTCAAATACTGCTATTCTCAAAATCCCCTTCCGTATGTCAGGAGGGAAAAAAATAAGCCCACTGTAATTCCCAACACTTCCATTCTATGGTCCTGCCTTTTCTGAAACTTATATTAACACTTAAATTTTATTAGTAACATGACAACCTTAGCCTAGGTAGTATCTGACATGATTTTATACGTTGCATGCTATCTTCCCAATATCCACCCCCTCCCCCCAGTACTACCCACCCTCTCCCTCCCATACAAACAAGAAACCAAATCAACTTTCATAGATTTAGGTGCTATTTTAAAAACATCAAAATTTTACTTTACCCATTCTCTCCGATGCTCCCTGTATTTTTTTAAGCTGTGAGTGGATGACCATGCTATGTGATCAACAACTGTGAAGGCTAAGCAAAAGTGAACTGAGTTTAGTATTGTAATTTCAAAAGAACCTTAAAGTTTGTAATATTTGACATATTTAACGGTATGCAGAATCCTATTTTACTGTACATTATCAGGCATTCATGGCAAGCAATTTATAAAAACAATCAGTATTTATTTTGCACAGAATTAGCTTAGAGCTTAACTTAGGAAAAACAAAGAGGGAAGAGAAAATGCAACAGCATACAAAGCAATGGAGACACTCCCATGTCTATAAATGGGGGCAGGGGAAGGGAAGCCCTCCCACATTCTCTAGTGTGGCAACTGAAGCCCTCCCCACAGGTACACTAGTTAAGGGTCACGTGTCACAGTGGGCTTGGGACAGGACAGTTTCCTTCCCTCTGAAATAAGATCCATAACCCTTCAGTGAAAGGAAAGCTAGAGCTCAAGAGGTGTACAACCAAAAGCTTAAAGCTTGTTTTCCTGACCCCCTGAATCCCTAAATGCAGAGAATGTTCCTCCCTCTTTTTCCCTCCAATTTCCTCCCTCCATTTCTTCCAACATAAGCTGCTGAGTTCACATAATAATGTGGGAACTGTATAAAGATCCACGGCCAATTTCTAGTCTAGCCCAGGGCAGGAAGAGATCTAAAGCAGTGCACAAGTAAAACCTTGTGTCACTGGGCACGGTGGCTCATGTCTGTAATCCCAGCACTTTGGGTGGCCAAGGCAGGCAGATCACTTGAGGTCAGGAGTTCAAGGCTAGCCTGGCTAACATGATGAAACCCCGTCGCTACTAAAAATATAAAAATTAGCTGGGTGTAGTGGCACATGTCGGTAATATCAGCTACTCAGGAGGCTGAGGTGGGAGAATCACTTGAACCTGGGAATTGGAGGTTGCAGTGAGCTGAGCGCGCCAATGCACTCCAGCCTGGCCCACAGAGCAAGGCTCTCTCTCTGAAAACAAGCAAACAAAAAACCCTTGTGTCTTCATGTGGAATCAAAGTAAAAGCAATGACTACTGCTGCACAGTAACTATTATACTAAGGAGCCGATCTGATCATTTTTACACCTTCCTCAAACTTTCTCACCCACTCTACCAAATTCTCCCACCTACCTTTGTTGTTCCTTTAGAATTCAGCTCAAAATCCACCTATACAAATCCTTTTGTAATTAACCTTTTAAAAAAACATTACTCCCTTACTACATGTTCCCTTGTTCATACATACACTCAGTTTAACCCACTGTATAATTAAACAGTCCAAAATATAGGGTTCATTTTACAAAAGGACTCATCACCATGTCTTAACATGATAATACAGATGCTTTGAAAACATTTAATATGTCTTGATCTATGTAAAACTTTCCAGGCATATATTTATTACATAAGGGAAGAAAGATTACTATGCCAAAGATGGCAATGGGAAAAAACAATTATGACAGTCTGCCTTCCAAATGTGACATCAAGTAATTTCTAAAACAAAGCAGCTTTCCTTTCCTCCAGAAAACGCAAACACAAGGGTGCCATACAGCTCAGAAAAGCTATCCTTCTTAATCTTCTGGTTCATATGGTCCCACAAGTTTATAATCAGAAATAAGTACTAGTATCACCCCCCACCATAATCCCCACGACAAGCCGAACATTTTAAAAATGCAATGCCCATTATAGAAGAAATTTCCAGAACAAGTTCATTCTTGCTGGATAAGATCAAAGATTAATAACGTTTTTAAAACGTTAAAAATCTGGCCCACTTGTCTGTGAAAATCCGTATCACAAGATTATAAAGAATGAGACTGGGAAACAGCCTTGATAGTAGAAGAAAAAGCTTGTAGGATCTTTTGAAGCTAACCAGAATGGTGATGATGAAAATGTGAGAACAGGAATACTAAAGAATCTCCATTCCAAGGGCTCTATTCCATGCCCTGCACCTATCTTCTCTCACTGTATTAATACAAGCAAAAGGTCTTGGCAGCTGGCAGGGATCAATGCCATCATGTTTTGGGGGGTACCTGCTTTAGGAAATCTATCAGCTTATTTCTCTTCTTAAATTTACAAGAGACATCAGAAAAGCCTGAATAGTTACTTTAAGTCCTAAAATGGGTTATAAAGAATTGAAGATACATAGCATAAAAAGTTGCGGCCTGCTAAATTTTTTATGTTGATACTTACTTGCAGAGCTGCAATTCTGATATAGTAACAACTGCACTCTGGATAGCTGGTGCCTTCTATCATCCAGAACTTTCTATATACAAAATTAGAAGTAATGAAAGCTATCTTTTGGCTACCAAGCAATAGCTGAAAAGATTCAAAGAAAAAGTGACTGACTGATTTATCTATTAAAAAGGACAAGTTCTCATGAGCTGGTGATAGTTACAGAAGCCAACTAGAGCCTCCCCAAATCTAAAAAGAAATAAAAAAGAAAAAAAAAAGATGAGGATATCAAAGGACAGAGGTGATAGACAACCCAATGATAAAGGAAGAAGTTAAAATGAAAAACAGATTACCATGAAGGAGACGTGCGCCTTAAAACTAAACAACACAGCAGAAATACCGCATCACAGTGAATATACAACAAATTTACGAAAAGGGTTGCCTCTGGGGAAAGGACTGAGATCGTGAAGGGGACCACAAAAGACTTTATTTGTAATGCTTTATCCACCTCTTCCTAGTTTTTTTTTTTTTTTTTTTTTTTTTTTTTGTGAGACGGTGTCTCACTCTGTCGCCCAGGCTGGAAGTACATCGGCACCATGTCGGCTCACTGCAACCTCCGTCTCCTGGGTTCAAACAATTCTCCTGCCTCAGCCTCCCGGGTGGCTGGGATTACAGGCACCCACCACCATATCCAGCTAATTTTTTAATTTTTAGTAGAGACGGGGTTTCACCACGTTGGCCAGGCCGGTCTTGAACTCCTGACCTCAGATGATCCACCCGCCTTAGCCTCCCAAAGTGCTGGGATTACAGGCGTGAGTCACAATGCCCGGCCGCTTTATCCACTTTTTAAAATTTGACAGAAATATGCAAAATAACATTTGTTCAATCATATAGATGCTTGTTTGACCTCTGTACTTTTTAAAACTTTTTTTCAAATGCAGACACCTATAATCAGTATCATAGAACTTATTAAACATTCAAGTGTAATTATTCATTCCCATTAGATTTTTAGTCAAAAGATGACAGAAGCAAATTATGTCTATAATTGCTAAGAAAAGGAAATAAAGATATAACTAAAGCAACTCAGGAACCTGGGGATACTATGGAAAGGTAAGAATCTATTGCTATAAATAATTACTATACCCTAAAGCACACCAACCAATAAATATATATAAAACACCATGTGCAGGGAAGCATTCCCTCTAACACAGTGGAGTAAATTAAATTGTAATAGGACTTTTTCAAATATTCATACATGGTGTCCAGACTCAGGTGAATCGACTGCTTAGTCCTAGCAACATGCCCTGCAGCTCTGCTCCCGTCCGTAATGCAGACTCACAGCCACTTCCCCTAGCATTTCTATCAGGCCTCTCTTTGATAAGCAGCTTCTCCCACAGCGGGGCACCTTTTACCATTCCCATTGTGGAACCAGTTGGTGAAATCCTGTGGAACCATCGACCCCTGAGGACCAAAGCACTAAAGGAGAGGTGAGAAATTGAGCTAAATGAGGTAATTTCACCCTGGAGGTCTAGATGGACCTCTCTAGAGATCTCCTAGATCTCTCTGTCTCACAGGCTTGTATTTCTGTCCAGTCATTTCTGCTTACTGGCTTGGGTATATATATAGTTCAAACAGCTTTCCTTTCACATGAATACTCTATGGAACAGTAATTTCCAAAGTATGAGATCTGCACAAAAGATGACTTTAAGTGTTACATGATTTTGCCAACATAACGTTTAAATACCACTCACTTAGAAAATTATTAATCACAAGTCAAGAAAAAAAGTTCCCATTTTGCAACAGTACTTGTTTAATAAATTTAACAACTTCTAATTTTTAGCACAGGAACCCTAAGTGACAAGAGTCTAGTTAACAAAACACAATAATTACTATACTTTAGGGTATAGTAATTATTTTGTTTTCATTGTATTTATTTTTATGGTGGTATAAACTTTCATTTTAAAATTAACTTAACATTTTTAGAAAGTGAGTTGACATAAAGGAAAACATTAAATAAATAGAAAACAGTAAAAAATAAGAAAGGCAAGGCCAGGCATGGTGGCTCATGCCTGTAATCCCAGCACTTTGGGAGGCCAAAGCAGGTATATCACTTGAGGTCAGGGGTTTGAGACCAGCCTGGCCAACATGGCAAAACCTCATCTCTACTAAACATACAAAAATTGGC
The DNA here is from genome assembly GCF_002776525.5 of Piliocolobus tephrosceles. Taxonomy (NCBI): domain Eukaryota; kingdom Metazoa; phylum Chordata; class Mammalia; order Primates; family Cercopithecidae; genus Piliocolobus; species Piliocolobus tephrosceles. The sequence continues at coordinate 128,524,236 of NC_045441.1, read as the reverse complement.
AGGGCGTAACAGTGCACACCTGTAATCTCAGCTACTCAGGAAGCTAAGGTAATCACCTGAACCCGAGAGGCGGAGGCTGCAGTGAGCAAAGATCAGGCTGTTGCAGTGAGCCAAGATCAGGCTGTTGCAGTGAGCCAAGATCAGGCTACTGCACTTCATGCCTGGGTGACAAGAGACTCTGTCTCAAAAAAAAAAAAAATAAATAATAATAATAATAAAGGCAATAAGTGTGACAAACATTTGGGAAACATTTATCTAGAAGAGGGTTTCTCAAACTTTTAATGTGTATCAGAATCACCTGGAAGGTTTCTAAAAACATAGATTACTGGGGCCTATTCCCAGAATTTCTGACTCAGTAGGAGGATCCAAGAATTTGCATTTCTAACAATACAAGGTGATGCTGCGGTGATGTTGATTTGCTGGCACTTTGAGAATAACTAAACTAGAACAGTGACCAACAAGCTTTTTGTTAAAGAGTCAAATGGTAAATGTTTCAGGTTTGCAGGCCATATGACTCTGTTGCAACCATTCAACTCTGTTGTCATAAGCCAAAGCAGCCACAGACAATATGTATATGAATCAGCACGGCTGTGTTCCAATAAAACTTTATTTACCAAAAGCAGGAGGCCATAGTGCCAGTCCCTGATCTAAAACATACCCTCAAGTAACTTTAACTATTAGTTAAACTATTAGTTAAAAGTTACTTTAAGAGAAGAGTCAACCGTTTAAACAAATAGCAGGGCAGAATACAGAAAAGAACAGCCAGGTAATTACTATAGATACTATCCAATAATTATCAGTTAACTCTTTAAGAAAAAACTGGGGTCTGCAGAAATCTAAGGTATTAAGAAGATTAAAAACAAAAACCATTTACCATATTCAGGAGACAAGATTCAGCAAGGGCAGCTGGTTAAATTCCTTTCATGTTGAGTCAAGTAAGTCAAACATCAGTTGTACATGGTTCACAACTACATTGGAACATATGGGTCAATACTGAGTGCTTTTTGGAAAAGAAGTTTCAAAGATTCTTTTCTATGCTAATAGCAAAATATGACATTTATTCCGTTGAATGGACTTCATGTTACTTTCTGACGGCTTTGACTTCTGACGGCTAAGACTTCTCCTAAGTTATTTAGTTCAAACAAAAACATGGAGCTGCAGATGATTTGTTTTTACAAATTACTTTTCTCTATATCCTCAATAATCTTGCAAAACTGATCTATTTTGGCCCTGCCTCCCAATATCTACTCTAGCTGCTGCTAGTGCATGAGAACCTAAACAAAAAGGAAACAGAACAGCTTTTCTGCAAGTTCTGAATTCACAAGATGCCAGTCAGAAACTTACCCTCATTTACTCCCTCACTCTTTTTCCAGCAAGATGTTCCAACGTCCTTCATCTTCTTCTAGTTTCTTAGTAGACTGATTAGTAGTTATGTCAACTGCTTGTTTCCTCAAGAACTCTACATACTAACAGCAGCAGGCTTTAAGGATTCAGTCCTTTTCAAGCACTTTTCTGGAACTCCATCTTTGGGGAGTACCTGCCTCCTTTAACTAGTCTTGCCCACTTACTGACCTTTAGTTTTAAACCATCTGCCTGTCTTCCCAATCCTCCTGCTTGCTGAACTCACAGCAACTTTAAGCTTCAATGCGTTGTATGAACCACCTGTTACTGAAGATTACCTGATTCACTAAACCTGACCTTGATCCATGACACCTCATGGCCACTGAATTCCTATTGCCCATCTTGAACATGTAGAACACTACCGTCTATCCTTATATGACAACATCCAACCTAAACGAAAATAAAGAATTTACTTGCTCCTTATAGAACTGATGCAGAAATAGACAAAATGATTTTTCTTTGTTTTGCTTATATTTACCTGAAGTAAAAGAATGTCTCAGAAGCATATGCTTACTTGAGGAGAGCTAAACAACTGTAGAGAATCCAGGAACGATGCAATGTTATATGAAGTGATACTTTTATTGTTTTCTGGGCTGCTGTGTAGATAGAAATATTATTCAGAGTTCAAAATGCAAAATGAGGAAAACTTTTATTTTTTCATTGATTCACTATGCAGGTGCTTTCAGTGTTTTGGATATACCTGAAACTCTGATAAAGTTAAACAGTTAACTGAAACTCACAGAAACTACTGTTTAATCCTATAGAATTCCTTATATTAAAGAATTTACAAGCTCTAGACTAAGAAACATCCTGTTATTTCAAAAATGTCTGCTTATACATTAAAGGCTCCGCCTCCTTCACTTAAAATGAACAATCCAAGTGGAATAAAAGAATGGCTTATAACTGACCAAAAAATGAATATGGTTCATTATGTTAATGAGAAAAAATTAAGAGAAAATGTTTTCAATGTTGATGAAAAGTCAAGGAACACAGATTACAGTACAGATGATTTTATAAATAAAATCCATTAAAGAACGCACTACTTCAAACTTTGGTTCAGTAATTTTGCAGAAAGGCACAAATGTCATACTATCCTACAGATTATATGGGTATGTATTACTAATCTTACATTAGCAACAGGTAAATGGCTTTCCTAACTGTATTTTCCTGGGTATGAGGATGAGTGTGAGTACCCTTTCAGTTTTATATCCCACAAACTATAACTACTGTACAACTGATCAGCAAAAACATTATGATTAATATATTAAATGAGGAAGTATATCCTACAATTTAGAAAGATTAACATTTAAAATAGTTAAAATTATTCAAAGTTTTAACTTGCCCAAAACAGTCCCTAACCATAAGGGACAACTAATGATGCTATAAAATTCTATCTAACGTTCCTAGTCTACTTGTTGTTTTGGAGGGCAGGCTCCCATTTCTGGCCTATTTTAATCTTTCAAAGGTGGTCTCTGCTCCCATTTAAAGGTAAAAGCAATTAAGAGATACAGAACCCTCAGAATTACCTTCTGTAACTTACCTAATTTCTAAGCTTAAAATGTAATCTAGGCTGGGAGTGGTGGATCACCTGAGGTCAGGAGTTCGAGACCAGCCTGGCCAACGTGGAGAAACCCCGTCTCTACTAAAAATACAAAAATTAGCCAGGCGTGGTGGTGGCCACCTGTAATCCCAGCTACTCGGGAGGCTGAGGCAGGAGAATCACTCGAACCCTGGAGGTGGAGGTTGCAGCAGTGAGCTGAGATTGTGCCACTGCATTTCAGCCTGGGCGACAGAGACCCTGTCTCAAAAAAAAAAAAACCAAAAAAACAAACAAACAAAAAAATGTAATCTAAATCCACGGCCTCAATTTTATTTAATTCTTATTGCATGCATCTTCCTAGACTTTGCTGGGATCAAGACCAGAGACTTATGACCAAACCATATTCTTTGGCAAAGGGGCTTTAGCTAAGGAACATCCTTGCAATTAATCCAACTAAGCAAAAATGATCCTAATCTGTGTGAGGGGACTGGGTTCTTCCAACCGTCACACAGACAATTCTCAAACTGTTTCTTGGATTTTCCTGTGCACCTCCTTCCTGCTTTCAAATAGAATGAATATGTTTAGGGAAAACAAATTATCCCTCTCCCCTCTGCTAATACTAACAACTAAAACAGAAAGATATTTATAAAATGTAATGAAGCATAAATAAGATAAAATAAGATACCAGTAATTACTATCTACTTACAGCTCCTCCTTTCTAAAAAAACTTAAAATATATTTATTTTTCAACATTTCTGAGTATAACATAGGAAATTATTTGGTTTCCCATATAACAAATTACAGATTTAACTTGAGGCAAAAAAGGTTAAGTAAGTGACTTACCCAAGGTTACAATTAGAGGTACAGCTGGGGCTAGAAACCAGGTCTCCTGAGTCTCAGCCCAGTGCTCTTTTCCTTAGCCCATGATGCCTTATCAGAAAAATCCAAATACAGTCAGACCCCCAGTTATATGGGTATGAGTTACACTGATTCACATATACAAACTTTATATAGTGTGACCAATGTTTCAACTCACGCGGTACCCTGCTTCCATTTATGCAGTATGCCAGGCATCGGCACGATTTTCAGTGGCACACAGGCGGTTGCCACCACCAGGGCCCTAGGCAAAATTGCAAAGAAGGCAGAGTTTGTCTTTGGCCCTCCCACTTCCCTTATGCATTCCTCTCCCACCTCCTGGCAGTCCCCCTGCCCAGCCTCCCGGCACCATCATGCTGCCCTCATATCGTCTAAAGCCCCCAACTTCCACCACTCACCCAGGAATGCCCTTTCTTATAGTGCCCAGTGATCCAAAATTACCTCTCCAATTCTCTGCTAACAAAATTCCTACTCCTAAGGATTCCAGTGAAGTTTCGGTAATCTAAATGATTAACTGCTTTATGTAATTCAAGTTAAGGTATATTTAACAGACTTAAATCTCCAATGAATTTTAAAAGGAACTAATTAAAAATTGCTGGGAAGGGGAAGGGGAAGAAACCTTGAGGGAGTGAGGAGGTAATGTTTTCCCAAAGCCCCAGGACTCTGTGCCACTTCAGATTCCTTCACAGACAGGACACTAAGGGCTGAGGGGGTCACCGCCACCTTGAACCCCACTACCAAAAAAGAGAGTAGCTGCTTTATAGTCTCTGGAATTTTTTTTTAAAAAAAGGACAGAGTTGCCTTAAATACCCTCCTACCTACCTTTTCCATCTCTCTCCCACCTCCTGGATCCCCATTTCCACCTCTTAGTGCCAAAGACACCCAACAGCGTTCCCATAAGCTGTTTGTGTGTCCAATACAAGGCTTCCCATTAAATGGTTTCAAATTACATGGTGTTATTCAGGGGACGTTTCCATGTTCCCCTATCCCTGGGTAACTTGAAGTTGACTGTATGCTAAAAAAGAACAATCCTAATTATTAAAAGTCCTGAATCATAAAATGATATATATAAACTCATTAAATGGTAAGAAAAAAAAAAGTTCTGATTCTTACTTTGCATATATAGGATTTTGATATCTAAAAAAAACTCCACTCAATTATTTTTCCTTGAAAGTAGAATACTTTTTACTTCTGACCCAATACAATAGTGAAAATCCAGTCATTTCAGCTAAACAATACTGTGGACTCGTAAATATGAGTTCAATCATAAATCCTCTAAGTCTGAAGGTCAAAAAAAAAAAAAATTCCAGTAACAGACACATAAAAAAATACACAAAGCGGATTTTAAGAAATCCATGTTTCTGCTGACTACACACACAGAAATATATATATTTAAATTTAGCTTTGCAATACTAGACGGGCTGCCTAATTCAGAAACTTATCAGGAGATGGTTTACCTTGATCCATCTACCCTCCCAGTAAAACTAAGAAATCCAATCCATGAACAAGATCCCAAAAATGGTATCCATCAAGGATTAAAAGGATCATGTAAAGCAAGTCTTAAATAATTTCTTTAATTTTATTACACAGATTAGTTATTCTGTTAGCTAGGATCCAATGAAGCCCGTTCCCAATACCCTCTCTCATGTTGGAAAAGGAGGAACGTTAAGACATGCTGCAGTGATAAAACAACCATTCTTATCTAAACGTGAGAAATGGTAACAGTTAAAAGTTTCTCCAGTGGCATTTTAACTTAATGTTAACTTTCCATACAAAACTAATTTCCTTCCCAATCCTTCCTCTCTACACAACAAGTAGGTTTGCCATCTACACCTATTTGTCCATATGTTCTACAAAGAAAAGTTCCCAATATGGGTTTTTATTAAAACTGAAAATGTGAACACTGAAAAGCCACTCACTCTATGCGCTGCTGAAAGATTTGAATGCAATGAAGTTTTTAAAATCTACTCATATTTTGCTGTAAAGCACTCATGTAAACCAAAAGAGTAACTTAAAAACTAAATTTAAGATGTGCCTTTTCTCTTAAATCAATACACTTAAATAACCTGTCAAGAAAAAAAGCATTTCCTAAGTGGCTAAGAAACTATCTGCCTCAACAAACAACACATAAAAACTACCAAAGATTTTGCTGTGTTAAGAAAGTAATGAACTAGACCTTTCCTACATATTTAAATGGATTTAAGTTGAATTTGAGAGTACATTACTAATTATCATCACCAAAAAAGCAACAGCATTTCATCATTTTATTTAGAAATTCTCTTTATGACAAAGAATAATCCAGCAATTAAGGGCTCTCTATACAGAATCTAAACTAAGCGCCTGAAAGGATCTTTGTTCTCCTCAATTCTACTTCACTGGGTACCAAATTTTCAAAATCGTTCTATTTGGGGCACATGCAAGATTTGTCAATATTTACTGAACAAAGCCTCTATTAAATTGTCTAACAAAATGGAGGTCTCTCGGAAAAACAGGCCATAACATGTTCCTTCTCACAAAATGGGGCCAAACACACCCACTTAAGAAACCATGGTTTGGGTCAGATTTTCCATAAAAATGGTTGTTTCTGTGGGGCTCGAGGGTGCATCTCTGGGACTGGGTTAGTAATAAAGGTTTCCTCCTGACCCAGGAAGAGGAGGAGGGGGAAGCTTCTCTCTAGGTACTCTGGAGGACGGCGGCGAGGGATGATCCCAAAGCTCTGGGTTAAGGAATCAGATCGGGGGTGGAGGCCTTAGCCGTCCGCAGGTACCTAACCAGCGACAAAACTGGCCCCCCACTACGCAAGAGAGACGCGGGCTCTCCCATCCCAGCCAAGTCAACGTTAAAAGCACAAACTCTCCTTTCTGCCTCCAGGCCCCGCCTCACCCCATTGGCAGTAGTTCCCGCCAATCCGCATGGTCACCGCCCCCCATGCCCGCCTGCCAAGCCCTGATTGGATGGGACGGGGGCCGGGGACCTCGTGTTACCAATCTGGGAGCCCCTTACTCAGCCACACGCGCGCGCCCAGGTGCGCCCTCGGAACCCCTTCCATTCGCCGTCCCCGTCCCCTCCCCCACCCCCGGGGCCCTGGCAGAGACTTACCGTCCCGGGAGGTGCCCATCAACTGGTCCAGCATCGCGCGCATCTGGGCCTGCGCCGACATGGCGGCGGCGTAGCGGGCGGACGGGCGGGGGTGGGGCGCAGACCGAGCCCTTTTGGGCGGGGGAAGAAGGGGAAGGGATGGGGGAAGGTGCGCTGCTGTCTCAGTGGCCGCCGCCGCCCCGAGGCGTGCGGAAAGGGAGCCGGAAGGGTTGCGAGAGAGTCCGGACTGCGCTCCTCACGACGACGTGTACGTGGAAGACGACAGCCCCCGACAGCGACCCTCTGCCCTCACTCTCCGTCCGGTTCTTGGGACAGAAGCGACACAGGCCAAACGAGCTCTCGCCTTCAACACCGCCACCCGCCAGAAGCCGTCAACCCCCCCTTCAAGCTCTGACGCTGCTCGCCGCCACCGTCGCCACGACGGGAGCGCGCACGCTCCTCGCGCTTAGTCGTTTCCCGCGGGGTCTCCACCAACTGGCATCCAGCTGTATCGCTCCGCCCGCTCCTCCCGAGTGGAGTTCCACCCTAACGGCTCTGGGCGCGTGCACGCGCGCTCCTCCCGCTCCTTTACCCTGGATCTCGCGATATTCTGGTTCCTTAACTGACTGTCCAAGCCGGATCCGCCCCGAGGCGCCAAACCTTAGGCTCCCTCCGGGCTGTAGGGCTGGCGGCTAAGACTGCGCGGCCCGCGGTGATGGCGATTCAGACCCAAATTAGCAAAATGCGCTAGAGGCTTAGCCTGGGCAGAAAGTAAGTAGAGACCATGCCCATTGCAGACCCGACTGCGGTCAGCCTCCTTGGCGTCTGAGGTGGGCGTGCTCGGGCCGAACGCCCGCCCCGAGTGGCGTGGACGCGTCCTGGTTCTCGTGCGCCTTTGCCGGCCGGGAGCAGCTCTGTCTCGCCGCCGCCGCCGCCGGGGCCGCGTTCCTTCCGTTGCGTGGGGCTTTAAGGCTCCTCGGCTGGAAAGTGTCAACTTCAGGAGAAAGCATCCGAAAGTAGTACCCTAGGGAACAGGCGCGCCGACCCATTCGGATTCATCGTTACCTACAAGGTCGCTAGCGGCTTAGTCTGAATGTGAAACCATCAAAACTCAGCGTATTCTGACCTGGGGAGGCGATCTCGTGGAGCAGGGAGCCAGCGGCGCTGACCGCGGGGAAGCCTGGGTTCTGAAGCCCGGCCCGTGACTGACTGGGGCCTTGGCTTTAGTTCTACCCCTCGTAGGATTCGTGGAGGTGGTCACACGTCTCCTATGGCTTGGCTGTGAGAACAAACTGGAATAAAATACTTAGCCCAGAGCCTTTCCCTGGTGTTTCTAAAATCTGTTTTAGTGAAATATTTATTCCTTGCCGGGCGCGGTGGCTTACGCCTGTAATCCCAGCACTTTGGGAGGCCAAGGGAGGCGGATTGCCTGAGGTCAGGAGTTCAAGATCAGCCTGGCCAACGTGGTGAAACCCTGTCTCTACTAAAAATATAAAAATTAGCCGGGCGTGATGGCGGGCGCCTCCCCAGTTACTCGGGAGGCTGAGGCAGGAGAATCGTTTGAACCTGGGAGACGGAGGTTGCAGTGAGCCGAGATCACGCCACTGCACTGCAGCCTGCGCGACAGAGCAAGACTTCGTCTAAAAAAAAAAAAATTCCTTAAGTAAGACATATAGGTCAGTGTGCAGGAAGAAAAGTTGCTTAAAAAGAAATTTAAAACGGTAAGAAAAATTAATGAGTTAATAAAATCAAATGTTTAAGAAGACAAGCACTTTCTAGATACTTTGAAAAGAAATAATAGAGATTTGTGTTCCGTTAACATTATATATTCATCGCCTTGGAACTGTTATTAGCAGATCAGTAAAAAACATGAATAGTAGTAATAGTCCCAAAATTCCTTTAAATGTATATTGCAGCTGGGAGCGATGGCTTATGCCTGTAATCCCAGCACTTTGGGAGGCAGAGGCGGGCGGATCAGGAGTTCAAGACCAGCCTGACCAACATGGTGAAATTCCATCTCAACTAAAAATACAAAAATTAGCCGGCATGGTGGCGCGCGCCTATAATCCCAGCTACTCCGAGGCTGAGGCAGGAGAATCACTTGGACCCAGGAGGTGGAGGCTGCAGTAAGCCGAGATCATGCCACTGCACTCCAGCTTGGGGATAGAGCAAGACTCTGTCTCAAAAATAAATGCGTATTGGGCCAATAAAAATTTCTGAGGCGAGACGTGGTGGCTCACACCTGTAATCCCAGCACTTTGGGATACCAAGGCGGGTGAATCATGAGGTCGGGAGTTTGAGACCAGCCTGGCCAACATGGTGAAACGCTGTCTCTACTAAAAATAGAAAAAATGAGCTGGGTGTGGTGATGTGCGTCTGTAATCCCAGCTACACGGGAGGCTGAGGCAGGAGAACTGCTTGAACCCAGGAGGTGGAGGTTGCAGTGAGCCAAAATGGCACCACAGCACTCCAGCCCGGGTGTCAGACTCCATCTCAAAAAAAAAAAATTTTTTTAAATCACGTTATCTTTAGTGATAGACAAAATAGCTTCTCTCCAGTTATTCAGAGAACTCTGAATTCCAAACTCCGAATACTAGGATATCCTTTGGGAACTGATTACAATAATAGAAAAATGTGGAAATTAATATGTCTTAGAGGGATGCACTATTATGTACACAATGTGATCTGACCCTGAAAAACAATGTATTTAGGGAAATACACTAAAACGAATAATTATGTTTTGGTGAAGAGATTTGAGTTCCTGTTTATATTTCAGATGTCTCTTATAAATAGCATATAATTGGGGATTAAAAATAGTCTATACAATACGTAATGATCAAAACTGAGGAGTGAAATTGAGGAACGAATTAAGTGATGTTCACTCTTTGAAGCATTATTTATATTCATGTAATTACTCCTGCGTTTGGGTTTAAAACTCTTATTTTTGTCTCTTTGTCTCACCTATTTCTTATTTTTGTCTATTTATCTCACCTATTTCATGTTTTTCTCATCTTTCCTGCCTGATTTTTACTCATTCCAATTTTTTCCACTCTAGTAGTGTGGAAGTTTCATTTTATTATATTTTTGTTCTTTCAGTGATTACCCTAGAAGTTATAATGTGTATCCTTAAGGTATTAAACTCTAATTTAATCAATACTTTTATAGCCCCCTCCCCCAAGAGAGGTAATACAAGAAACCTAGAAAACTAACTCCATTTACTCTCATCCCAAGTTACATGCTCTAGTTATCAGGTCTTATTTTTTAAAACCAAGTTTTATATAATCAGTGTTCTTTATTTACCACTTATTTTGCTCTTCATTCCTTCGTAAATCTCTGGCTGTCCATCTGGGATCATTTCCCTTTTGTCTGAAAGTTTATCCTTTGGCACAGGAGTCAGCAAGCTACGGTCCACAGGCCAAATGCAGCCCACGGCCTATTTTTGTGAATAAAGTTTCATTCGAATACTGCCAGGCTCCTTCATTTACGTATTGTTATGGTTGCTTTTGCCCCACAGTAGAGTTGAGTGGTTTGTGAAGGATCCCATACTGTGTGGCCTACAAGACTCAAATATTTACTATCTGACTCTTTTTTTTTTTTTTTAAGACGGGGTTTCACCATGTTGGCCAGGCTGGTCTCAAACTCCTGACCTTAAGTGATCCACCCGCCTCCGCCTCCCAAAGTGCTGGGGTTACCGGGGTGAACCACTGTGCCCAGCCTGACTATAAAGTTTGCCTCCCTTGCTTCAGGGTTTGCTTTTGTGTTGGTCAGCTAGTTGGGAGAAAGCTCCCATTTTGTTTATCTAAAAATATCTTTATTTTGCTTTAAATTCTAGATGGATATTTTTATCAACTAAATCCGAGGTTGGAGGTTCCTTTTTTTTTTTTTTTTTTTTTTTTTGTGATAAAGTCTTGCTCTGTCACCCAGGCTGGAGTGCAGTGGCGAGATCTTGCCTTGGCTCACTGCAGCCTTGGCTTCCTAGGCTCAAGTGATCCTCCCACCTCAGCCTCCCAAGTAGCTGGGACTGCAGGTATGCACCACCACACTGAGCTAATTTTTAAAATTTTTCTTGTAGAGACAAGGTCTCCCTATGTTGCCCAGGTCAGTCTGGAACTCCTGGGCTCAAGCAATCTGCCCACCTCAGCCTCCTGAAGTGCTGGGATTACAGGTGTGAGCCACCGTGCCCAGTGGTTATTTTCTTTAGGCACATACGTTCTACCTGACCTTTTACCCTCCACTGCTCCTAAGAAGTTAGTTCTATTTTTCACTCTTTTAAAGATAGCTGACTACTTTATCATGCTATGGACTCATTGAACAATGAGCCTTCATTCATTCATTGAGAATCCATCAACTAACATCTTTTGTCAATTTAGGAAATTCTTAGCTCTTACCTCCTCAGATATTGCCTCTCTCATCAACTTCTGGACATTCAAATACATGCATATTAGATAGTTTTCACTGTATCCTCTCTTATCTCTTTACTCTCAGTTTTGCACTTTTACCTTGGTCTTTCAAAGCTGATGCCTTTTTCTGACAAATTTTATAGTTCACTAATCTTATTATAGAGCTGTATCTAATTTGTTAAATCCATCAATTGAATTATTTTTCAGTTCTAGAATTTGTATCAGGTTCTTTATCAAACCTATAATGTCATTTTATAGTTTCTGGTTCCCTGATGAAATTTCCAAGCTTGGCTGCTGCTTTTTTTTTTTTTTTTTTTTGAGACGGACTCTTGCTCTGTCGCCCAGGCTGGAGTGCAGTGGCCGGATCTCAGCTCACTGCCAGCTCCGCCTCCCGGGTTTATGCCATTCTCCTGCCTCAGCCTCCTGAGTAGCTAGGACTACAGGCGCCCGTCACCTTGCCCGGCTAGTTTTTTTTTTGTTTTTGTTTTTGTTTTTTTTTTTAGTAGAGACGGGGTTTCACTGTGTTAGCCAGGATGGTCTCGATCTCCAGACCTCGTGATCCGCCCATCTCGGCCTCCCAAAGTGCTGGGATCACAGGCTTGAGCCACTGCGCCCGGCCTTGGCTGCTTCTTTGACCTTAGTGAACAATTGTTGTGTAATCTGGGTTGGCCAGTTCTAAGGTTTTTTGTGGTCTGTTTAAGGTTTAAGGTTTTGTGGTCTATTGTTCGTGTTGGTTCTCACATATGAAGTCTTTTCTTGTGTGTCTGGTTTTCTTTGTATGCTGAACATGTATTTGTAAAAAAAAAAAAAAAAAAACAGGTATAGAAATAATATAAGCCCTAAGGATATAATCCTTTCTTCCTCCAGAGAGGATTTTTATTTTACTTTGTTAGGTAATTGAAGAGATTACTAGTCAGGAACCACCATAATACAGGTTCAACGCCTCATTTTCTCTTGACCAACAAATGACAAAAATCTGCGCAGAAAGTCTGGCTACGAGGCTGGGTGGGCACCATGGCTCACACCTGTAATCCCCACACTTTGGGAGATCCAGGCAGGAGAATCACTTAAGGCCAGGAGTTTGAGACCAGCCTGGGCAACATGGAGAAACCCTGTCTCTACAAAAAGTAAAAAAAAAATAAAAATTAGCAGAGCATGTTGTGCGCCAGTAATCCCAGCTACTCAGAAGCCTGAGGCAAGAGGCTCTCTTGAGCCCCATGTGGTCAAGACTGCAATGAGTCATGACCTTACCACTGCACTCCAGCCTGGACAACAGAGCAAGACCCTGTCTCAAAAAAAAAAAAAAAAAAGGTCCGGCAAGATTTTTTTGTTTTGTTTTATTTACTTCCAATTCACATTTGGGATTGAATTTCCGGGTCCAAGCTTAAAGTGGGTGTGATTTATTAGAGTCCCTACCTTCGTGAGCCTAAACTGCTTTTTTTCTCTCAGTCCTACAGCCCACTCAAAGTGCAGCTCGGTTTCAATACTGAAGCTATTTCTACTAAATTGACAAATGCTGGCAGAGTGTGGTGGCTCATACCTATAATCCCAGCACTTTGGGAGGCCAAGGCCAGTGGAGAACTTGAGGTCAAGAGTTCGAGACCAGCCTGGCCAACATGGTGAAACCCCATCGCTACTAAAAATAAAAAAAATTAGCCAGTTGTGGTGACGCGTGCCTGTGATCCCATCTACTCCGGAGGCTGAGGCAGGGGAATCGCTTGAACCGGGGAGGCAGAGGTTGCAGTGAGCCAAGATAGTGCCACTGCACTCCAGCCTGGGTGACAGCGAAACTCTGCTTCAAAAATAAATAAATAGACAAATGCCATCCAGCCAACAATGTGTCTTTGTGTGCAACACTACTTGTCTTGGTTGTCTTCTCCTATGTTCTGACCCAGCATTTCACTACTAGTTTTATTAGCTCTTTAATGATTTTAAGAATTTAAAAAAATTTTTGACCTTTTTTGCAGTTGTCTTCAACAGAAGGGTCACTCCAAATTACCTAGACTGCCATTAACAGAATTGGAAGTTTGTTCTCCTGTTTGTACATTTTTTCAATTTTTTATTTTATTTTACTTTTTTGAGACTGAGTCTCTATCGCCCAGGCTGGAGTGCAGTGGCGTGATCTCTGCTCACTGCAACCCCCGCCTCCCAGGTTCAAGTAATTCTCCTGCCTCAGCCTCCCGAGTAGCTGGGGTTACAGGTGCCAGCCACCATGCCCAGCTCATTTTTTGTAATTTTAGTAGAGACGGGGTTTCACCATGTTGCCCAGGCTTGTTTCAAACTCCCGAGCTCAGGCAATCTGCCTGCCCGCCTCGACCTCTCAAAGTGCTGGGATTAAAGGCGTGAGCCACCATGCCTGGCCTTCAATTTTTTTTTTTTTTTTTTTTGAGACAGAGTCTTGCTCTGTCATCAGGCTGGAGTGCAGTAGCGCAATCTAGGCTCACTGCAACCTTCGCCTCCTGGGTTCAAGCAATTCTCCTGCCTCAGCCTCCTGAGTAGCTGGGACTACAAGCACCTGCCACCACGCCCGGCTAATTTTTGTATTTTTAGTAGAGATGGGGTTTCACTATGTTGGCCAGGATGGTCTCTGACCTCGTGATCCACCCGCCTTGGCCTCCCAAAGCAAAATTTTTAAATGTTGTAACTATGTATTCATCTTAGCATCTGAAAAAGAAAAAAAAATCTCTGTATGTCTATGTCTACATTTTAGCAATGATAACCATTCCTCTTCCAGGAACAAGGTCTCAGAGGGAAACAAAATCATATAAAGTAGGGTTGAACTATACATTTAAAACTGGGTAATTAAAACAGAATAGGTACAAGTAACATGTTTTGCTAGCTGTCCACAACAGACAACTCTTCAATTTATTGTAATTTATGAACGAAATATGGTAAATAAAGGCTATTTCATACAAAGTAATATTGCAGTTATATTTGGGACATCAGTACATACAAATTTTATAAACATGGTGCCTATTAATTTTTGAGGCAGAGTCTTGCTCTGTTGCCCAGACTGAAGTACAGTGGTGTGATCTCAGCTCACTGCAACCTCTGCCTCCCAGGTTCAAGCGATTCTCCTGCCTCAGCCTCCCGAGTAGGTGGGATTACAAGTGCCTGTCACCAAGCCCAGCTAATTTTTGTATTTTTAGTAGAGATGGGGTTTCACCATGTTGACCAGGCTGGTCTCGAACTCCTGACCTCAGGTGATCTGCCTACCTCAGCCTCCCACAGTGCTGGGATTACAAGCGTGAGCCACCATGCCCGGCCGGTGCCTATTAATGTAGATTTTAAAGTTCAAATTTTTTGAAAATTACTATCTTTTAGTCAGATTAAATTAATACTTACTTTACAGACTGCCTTGGATTAACCTGCCTTTAGTTCAGAGCAACACAGATTACTTTTCCCACCACATAATCCTAGTATGTGAACATCTTGTTCTTATCACATGTTCATATTTGTATATCTAACACTTAACCAGACAAGGCACTCAATACTTTATAACCAGAAACATCCTGAGTTCTGGTGAAAATGTATTAATATCTGAAGCTTGTAGAGAGGAGAAATGACAAGAGCCAAACCTAAACCAAAAGAACTAGGTAATTGGCTTATTCAAGACAGGGGAATTAAAATCAGTAAGCATACAAACTATATTGCTTGAAAGAAACTTTTTAAAATAATTTATATCTTTGAGATGGGGTCTTGCTCTGTCACCAGGGTGAGTACAGTGGCACAATCATGGCTCACTGCTGCAGTCTCGACCTCCCATCCTCAAGGGATCCTTCCACCTCAGCGTCCTGAGCAGCTAGGATTACAGGCATGCGGCACCATGCCCAGCTAATTTTTTTATTTTTATTTTTGTAGAGAAGGTGTCTACTTATGTTGCCCAGGCTGGTCACAAACTCCTGGCCCCAAGCCATCCTCCTGCCTCAGCCTCCCAAAGTGTTGGGATTAAAGGTGTGGGCCACCATGCCTGGCTTTTTTTCTTCTGTAGAGATGGTCTTTCTCTGTCACCCAGGCTGGAGAGCAGTAGCTATGATCATAGCTCACTGCAGCCTCTAATTCCTGGGCTCAAGTGATCTTCCTACCTCAGCCTCCTGACTATTGGGGCATGCCACCACACCTGGCTAATTTTTACATTTTTTCTAGAGACAGGGTCTCATGTTGCTCAGGCTGGTCTCAAACTTCTGGCCTCAAGCAATCCTCCTATCCAGGCCTCCCACTGTGCTGGGATTACAAACAGGAGCCACCTCCCCACATGTTTGTTTTAAGAGTGAAAAGGTAAGGGTAGCTAAGGTAGTTTCACTCATATAGTAGACATTCATAAATCTTTGTTGAAGAAAAGAGAGAAAGTGAAATTTAACCTGAAATCCTGAAGAATGAATAGGAAAGAGCTACTGAAGGGGAGTATGATTGGAAGAACTTTCTCTGTATAAGGAACAGCAAAATGTTGAAATCAAGACCATGGCTCCCAATAACTGAATTTCTGTATTGAGTTCTAGCTGGACTGTCAAACACAGAGAATAGAGATGAAGCTGAAGAGGTCTGGCAAAGGCCAGGCCCTGGAGGTTCTTGTTAAAGTCTTACTTTGAAGAGTTCTGAGTAGAATGACAAGATCAGATCTGTGTTGCACAGGGGAAAATGGACTTGAAGAGAGCACAATTGGAGGTAAGAGGGACCAATTAGGGAGGGCAGTGGTTAAGGGAAGAGACGTAGGAGGTCTATACTAGGATAGTAGCGACAAAAATTGAAGGCCTTGTTAGGAGGTAAAATCTGATTTAGTGATTGTTTAACTGAAGATATGAAGGAGAGAAAGCAGTAAAGAATAACTTAGATTTCTGGCTTCAGGGACTGAGTGAAGGTGTCATTGAACTGATAGGGAGGGAATACCAGGAGAGATTTGTAGGGGAAGACGAGGAGGTTCCATTTTGGACACACTGAATTCGAGATATCTGAGTTACCTAAGTGGTGTCATCTGCCAGGTCATTGGACATCCAGGTCTTCACCATGCCAGAGGAGCCTGAACTGGAGTTATCAGCATTTTGAGAATAACTGAAGTCATGAAAGTGGAGGTGATCGCTCAGGGGAAACCATGTAGAGTGTGACATAAGGACCTTGGTCAGGACCCTGAGGAATACCCAACATGTAAGGGATACAGAGAACATGACTGAAAAATGACTAGAGTAAGAAAAAATACAGAAGAATATGGGCCGGGCACAGTGGCTCACACCTATAATCTCAGCACTTTGGGAGGCCAAGGTGGGCGAATCACAAGGTCAGGAGTTGGGAGACCAGCCTGACCAACATGGTGAAACCCAATCTCTACTAAAAATACAAAAATTAGCCAGGTGTGGTGGTGGGCACCTGTAATCCCAGCTACTCAGGAGGCTGAGGCAGGAAAATCACTTGAACCCAGAAGGGGGGAGGTTGCAGAGCCAAGATCGCACCACTGTACTCCAGCCTGGTGACAGGGCGAGACTCCATCTCAAAAAAAAAAACAAAAGAAGAATGTGGTGTCATCAAAGCCAAGGGAAAAGCAGGGAATTGCCCATAGTGTCAAATGCTCCCTAGACAACAAACAAGATAAAAAATAAATAGGATCCACAGGATTTGGTGTCCTGAAGGTCATCTGTACCGCTGGGGGGCAGTTTTGATGGTAGTAGAGGGGTGGAAACCAGACTACAGTGCATTGAGGATGAGTAAGTGGTGAAAAATGGATACAGAACAACAACATGGATTACTAACAAGATAAAGTGGCCAGGCGTGGTGGCTCACACCTATAATCCCAGCACTTCGGGAGGCCGAGGCGGGCAGATCACAAGGTCAGGAGATTGAGACCATCCTGGCTAACACAGTGAAACCCCGTCTCTACAAAAAATTACAAAAAATTAGCCAGGTGAGGTGGCGGGCGCCTGTAGTCCCAGCTACTCAGAAGGTTGAGGGAGGAGAATGGCGTGAACCCGGGAGGCAGAGCTTGCAGTGAGCCGAGATCACGCCACTGCACTCCAGCCTGGGTGGCAGAGCAAGACTCCGTCTCAAAAAAAAAAAAAAGGTTAAGGCTCAAAATCAGTATGCTCAACAAAAGAAGCTGCCTCAAAAAAGTGCATACTGTATGGCTGCATTTGGATAAAATACTAGAACAGCCAAATCTACAGTGACAACAAGCAGGTTGGTGGTTGCTGAGACCAGGTGTGGGGAAGGGGAATTGACTGCAAAGGGGCACAAGATAACTTTTGGGGGTGATGAAAACGTTACATTGCTTTACTGGGATGTTTATGACACAGGTGTATGCATTTGTCAAAATTCATTGACCTGTACACCTAAAATGGGTATATTTGTTATATGTAAATTTACCTCGATACAACTTATTTTAGAAGTTTCAAAAATATAGTAAGTGAATATAATTCATTCAAGTCTTTGAATAAATTCATTCATTTGTGAAGAGGAACAGTGGGTAGTAGCTGAAAAAGCATTTGAGATAGAGGCAGAGTACTTTTTAGAAGGAAAAGCCTTAAGCATATTTAAGTACTATTAAAGGAAAATCCAGAGAGGGGGAGCAGCTGACATTAAAGGAGGTGAGCAAGAGACAACAAAATGAAGAAATGCAGTAAAGTACTTACCACTAGTGCTTTATCACTTATCACTAGACTAGTAACCAAACCTCAGGATTCCCAGGCTGGGACCTTCCAGTATACAAAGTTTACTGCCAATACAGTTTGTGTTCTAGAATCAATTCTAATACTGAGTTCAGCTGATTATTGATGGTGCACCTATGAATAGGAGGTACAGGTTGGTTATAATGTGAACAGAAATGGCCTGAGAAAATTATTTAAACCATAACAACATAATATGTATATACTTCTGAAGACTGGTGGCAGTAGGGCTTAGAAAAGGGTTCATGATAAAAGGAATGAGAGTAAAGTAAAAAGATGAAAACAGTAAGATTTTCTTTTTGTTGAATACTCATTATGCACCATGCAAGTGTTTGACTTTTTTGTTTGCTTGGTTTGTTTCCAAGACAGTCTTGCTTTGTCGCCCAGGCTGGAGTGCAGTGGCGCCATCTCAGCTCACTGCAACCTCCGCCTCCTGGATTCAAACAATTCTTGTGCCTCAGCCTCCAAAGTAGCTGGGATTACTTGCATATGCTACCACATCTGGCTAGTTTTTTTTTTTTTTGGTGGTTGTTTTTTTTGAGATGGAGTCTCGCTCTGTCACCCAGGCTGGAGTGCAGTGGCGTGATCTCGGCTCACTGCAAGATCCGCCTCCCAGGTTCACGCCATTCTCCTGCCTCAGCCTCCCAAGTAGCTGGGACCACAGGCGCCCGGTACCACACCTGGCTAGTTTTTTTGTATTTTTGGTAGAGACGGGGTTTCACTATGTTGACCAGGATGGTCTCAATCTCCTGACCTCAAGTGATCCACCTGCCTCAGCCTCCCAAAAGTGCTGGGATCACAAGCGTGAGCCACCAGGCCCAGCCCTAAGTGTTTTATATAAACATTATTCTCATTTATTACAACCACCTTTTTGGCCTTCCCATTTAATATAAGAGGGGAAAAGCACAGGTCAACTAAACTGCCCACGATCATACATCTGGTAAATTATAAAAGAAGAATCACAATGTAAATATTTCTTTTTTTCTTTTTTTGAGAGACAGTCTCACTCTGTCACCAGGCTGGAGTGCAGTGGTGCGATCTTGGCTCACTGCAACTTCTGCCTCCCGGGTTCAAGTGATTCTCCTGCCTCAGCCTCCTGAGTAGCTGGGATTACAGGCATGCACCACCACGCCCAGCTAATTCTGTATCTTTAGTAGAGATGAGGCTTCTCCATGTTGGTCAGGCTGGTCTCGAACTCCCAACCTCAGGTGATCCGCCCACTTCAGCTTCCCAAAGTCCTGGGATTACAGGCATGAGCCACCACACCCGGCTTGAACTGCTTTATGAATAGTTCTGTTGCGATTGCACCTCTCCGAGTGGAGCTAAGTTATGTATTCAAAAACATTTAATACATGCAATGTGTAAGTCACTGTGGAAGGTGCTTTGGAAACTGCAAAGATCATGAAGGAGACATAGTCCAGGAGAAAAGAGGTTATCTATCTACCAGAAGAAACTGACATATACCATAAAGGAGCCAAAGGTAAGTAAGTGTTGGAAATTCACAGAAACAGAATGATTTTTGAGGAAATAAGGATATAAGAAGCAAAGGGACTCTTTAGGAGACTATTTTATTGGTTCAGCCAAAAGATTCTCAGTGCTTGAATTAGGACAGAGGCAGTGGACACAGAGGGGGAGAAGGTTATTAGAGCTATTGCAGAAGCTGAAATTGCTGAATAATTGTGAAAAATAAGGGGAGAGGGGAATACCAAATGAAGCCCAAGTTTCTGTCTTGGTTAGCAAGTGCATGGTGGAGCTATTTGCCCAGATAGGGAGTTCAAGAGGAGGAACAATTTGACAAGATTAGGAGACAGAAAGAGATGTCAATGTACTAATCCATCCCCCTCTGTGGATTATAGCTGAGCTGTGGCCATGTTCCTCAACCCAAGGGCCTGCACTGGTCAGGCCTGGGGAGGTGAGAACTCTCCACTAGAGAGTCTCTCTTTACCTATTCTGGTTTGGGCCCTGCCCAATTAAAACTAAAAGATAAAAAGACCTCTCTACCACTGAGAACCCCTAAGAGCTTCACCATCTCGACCTTAATTCGCCCACACCTTTATGTATCCCTTTAACTCTTCTCAATGGCCCTATTTGAGTGTGCCACCTATTTCCTGCCAGGACTGTAACACATCATATTTATGTATTTTTAAATGAAGTTATGTATGTATGACTGTGTATGTATAGGAAAGATCTGGAAAGACGCACATCAAACTGTTAGTAATAGTGACCGCCTGGTAATGGGGACAAGGGAGGAGGAACAAAGGAAAAGAGGGCTTCTCTTATTTTATAACATTTGAATTCCTTAAACAAAAGGCTTGTACTACTTTTTTGTTGTTGCCCAGGCTGGAGTGCCAAGGTGCGATCTCGGCTCATCGCAACCTCCGCTTCCTGGGTTCAAGCGATTCTCCTGTCCCAGCCTCCTGAGTAGTTGGGATTACAGACATGTGCCACCACGCCCAACTAATTTTGTATTTTTAGTAGAGACGGGGTTTTTCCATGTTGCTCAGGCTGGTCTCGAACTCCCGACTTAAGGTGATCCACCTGCCTCGGCCTCCCAAAGTGCTGGGATTACAGGCGTGAGCCACCGTGCCTGGCCAAGGCTTGTACTACTTTTTAAATTAAAAAAAAAAAAAAATTTAAGTAGAAAAACAACATTAGTCTAGTACAAAAAGTTCAGTAAATTCACTGAGAGTAAAGATGAAACCTCCACTTAATTCCCGTAAGAACTAGTAAACAAAATTACAAAGAAAAATCTTAAACTTAAAAAAAATTTAATGGTAAATACATATTGATAGAAATTATTCAGTTCTCCTATGAATGTAGCATCCGAGGATACTCTCCACGTTCACGGCTCCCAGCCCTTCCCTCCAGGCTGACAGGGCAACGTGAGACCCACCAAGCCAGCAGACTCCTCCACTGAGCGCTCACCCTTGCCATGAAATTCCTGATGTAAGGTCACATGTTCCCGGATGCTACGCAGGAGGCAGAGATAGGTGGCAGCTTGGAAATGAAGCTCATGTTGGGCTCTGCACAACTTTTCACTGGTGACCTAGAGAAGCAGCAAGTCAGAAACTCTTCACCCAGCTACAGATACAGGTCCACAGAGACAGATTTAATAAATAAGCATTCACTAGAGTGAAAGTAAATTGCACAGAGGAAATACAGACATGTATGTATATACACATATACTTAATACATCTATAAAGGCACTCTATAATTATTAGTAAAGCTGACCTCTACTACATCTATAAAGGCACTCCATAATTATTAGTAAAGCTGACCTCTACTTCGGATTTTTAAAAGGAGTTGCATTGAATGTTCCTGTATTCAGTCAGTACTGCAAGAAGTCATCTAGTTTCAATTCCTTCATTTTACAGATGAGGAAACTAAAGCCCAGAGATGCTCAGAGGTTGGTTAATGGTAGATATGGAAATTATAATTAGGTCACTGATCATTAATGTCACCTAAATAATATAATGTAGAACTTTCTCCCTTTCAAGCAAATAAAGGACTGCTTTATTTATATTTGTGACTTTAATTAATGTGGCATATACCTTTCATTACAATGAAAATTGAAAACTTGGCCGGGCGTGGTGGCTCACGCCTGTAATCCCAGCACTTTGGGAGGCCGACGCGGGCAGATCACGAGGTCAGGGGATCGAGACCATCCTGGCTAATACAGTGACAACCCCGTCTCTACTAAAAATACAAAAAAAAAACCCAAAAAAACAAAATTAGCTGGGGGTGGTGGCAGGTGCCTGTAGTCCCAAATACTTGGAAGGCTGAGGCAGGAGAATGATGTGAACCCAGGAGGCAGATCTTGCAGTGAGCCAAGATCAGGCCACTGCACTCCAGTCTGGGCGACAAAGCGAGACTCCATCTCAACAACAACAACAACAAAAAGAAAATTGAAAACTTACTTTGTCTGAAAAATGATAGCTTTGTGCTAAATAGTAACAAATGAAGGTTTTATGTATAAAAGTAGTATGCTTATGTTCATATTACTTATTACAACTGGCCCTCCATATCCATGGATTCTGCATCTTTGGATTCAATCAACTTCTGATCAAAAATACTCAGAAAAAAATAAAAGGATGATCATGTCTTACCAAACATGTTTTATCATTATTCCCTAAACAATGTAGTATAACAACTACTTACATAGCGTTTACATTGCACAAGGTATTATAATCTAGAGATAACAAAGTATACAGGAGGATGTGCATAGGTTATATTGCAAACACTACAGCATTTTATCTCAGGGACTTGAGCATCTGTGGATTTTGGTATCCCTGAGCGGGGCTGGGGGGTGTCCTGGAACCAATCCCCAGAGTTACTGAGAAATGGTTGTTCTTGCTCTCACCATTTGCTTATCCATCTGAAAAATCTGGACTCATGACTTTAAGAAGCTAGAAATTCCATATCCATTCCAAAGTCCCCAAATGACTCCAAACCTTTTTTCTTCATCATACTTATGAGATTCACTGCACTCTCTTTGACTAGCTCTGTATTCAAGGCTGTGAGAAAGGGGCAGGAAAAGTGAGATGGGGATGTGTACATAACTCTGAGTGACTAAAGGAGCCATGTCCAAGTGTGGATTAATCTGGGCACCACTGCCTACATAATCCCCTCCCCCACCTTTTTTTTTCTTAAGACAGAGTCTCACTTTGTTGCCCAGGCTAGAGTGCAATGGCGTGAACATGGCTGTTGATCTCCCCAGCTCAAGTGATCCTCCTGCCTCAGCCCCGCAGGTAGCTGGGACTACAGATGCGTGCCACCATATCCGGCCATTTTTTATGAAAACAGGGTTTTACCATGTTGCCAGGCTGGTCTTGAACTCCTGGGCACAAGCGATCCACCCACCACCTCCTCCCAGACTGCTGGGATTACAGGCGTGAGCCACCGCTACTGGCCTAATCCCCTTTCTCTATTTGAATATCTAGTGTTAGAATCTGAAAACTAGAATGTGTGTGGCTTCTTGGTTTTTGAGACAGAGTCTCGCTCTGTGGCCTATGCTGGAGAGCAGTGGTATGAACATGGCTCACTGCAGCCTTGATTGACTTCTTGGGCCCAAGTGATCCTCCCACCTCAGCTTCCCAATTAGCTGGAACTAGAGGATGGGACACCACGCCTGGATAATTTTCAAATTTTTTGGAGAGGAGGTCTCACTACACTATATTGCCCATGCTGTTAGAATGTGGGTTTTAGGATCTGCAGATCATGTTGAAAGCAACATTTGTTAGCTGCTTAAAAACATTATTAATCTGCTTTAATACAAATTTAACTTTTTAGTAATTAAAATTTTATGAGAAATCAACACCAATATCAAGCATTAACAAATCATAGCATCCATTTCTATTAATATATAAGCCTAAATGTGTGGAATTTGACATGGGAATTCTAGGTTAACGTAGGATAGAATACTGCCCTTGATTTGGTTGAGCCTGAATCATGAGGACAGAAGAGTCAGCAATAGACAGGAAACAGTAAATAGATCACAAGAACATAAAAGAGATCAAATGAAATAGAACACTGCATTTTCCCTATGAAGGGAGGTTTCTCCCTAATAGAATCCCTTCTCCAGAGGGAAAGGATAGAGAAAATGGGATGGTTGAGTTAGCTCTGAGCCTGAAGGAAATAGAAACCATATCCTCTATGCTCAAGTGCATTCCAGAGTGGTATTTCCGGAATGTACCATAAATTTCAGAACCATTACCAAGTCTCTCTCAAGGGTAATGTTATCCCCATAAGGTACAACTATAATCATGTCATCTCCTTAAAAATCTTAGAATGGGGCCGGGTTCGGTAGCTCACGCCTGTAATCACAACACTTTGGGAGGCTGAGGCAGGCGGATCACCTGAGGTCGGGAGTTCAAGACCAGCCTGACCAACATGGAGAAACCCGTCTCCAAGAAAAATAAAATTAGCTGGGCATGGTGTCGCATGCGTGTACTACTTGGGAGGCTGAGGCAGGAGAATCGCTTGAACCTGGGAAGCGGAGGTTGCGCTGAGCTGAGATCGCAATCTTAGAATGGCTTCCCATTACACTTACAAAAAAGTTTAAATTCTTGTTCAGCCTGCCACCTCATCTACCTCCACTTCAGCCACCACACCCCAGGGCTAAACCACTCTCAATTGGCAATTGTTCTCCCCTTTGGCTTTCAATTGTTTAGCTTTTAAATCTGGACCCTAACCCCAATTTACTTGCTAACTCCAAATTAGCCTTCAGGTCCCTGATGAATTTCCTCCGGAAAACCTTCCCTAACTACCCCTTCTTTATACCCCAGCCCCTGTTGTCTACACCTTGAGCACTTATTTATCCTAAGTGCTTTACTGTATGGCTCCTCAGGTGGGGAGCAAGCTTCTTAAAGGACAGGACCCATGTGCATCTGATTCTTCCTATTTAGACTAGGTTCCTAGCACAGCCCCTAAGTTGTCACCTTTTAAAAACTAGGTGAATTTGAGTTCTAAGAGTTTACATTCTGACGTCCATGGCTCAGAAATTCGACAGTTGATCGTTCTCCCTTTCCCAACATTGCTCAAGGGCAGCAAGTTTCCTTCCCTAAAGCCCAGTTTTTCTTTTCCGTCTCAAAAAGAAATGCTTCTTGGAATAACTTTTCTAGGGGACGGATGAGGAGATTGTTGGCCAGATGCTGTGGCTTTAAATCTAGTGACAGTACACCCTTCAAGTCCATCTTCATTCTTTAACCCCCAGCATTTCCTCTATTCCACTTTCCTGACTTTACCCTCCACAAAGGCAACAGACCAGCCAATGAAATCCTTCGGGACGGGTCCGCCCCTCTGCAAGACAGACTGACGTCCCCAGAGCGGCTCTGCGCCCCCGCCGGTCCTTTGGTCCCCGAGTTTATGCCAGAGCATGGAGCCTAGGGCCTGGGTTGGTTTGGTCAGAACCAGGGCTCCGTGGGAGGGTTGGCTTCAGAAATGCAGGAATTAGACACCGTGCTCCCCAGCCCAGCCCAGACCCGACTCTTCCTCCCTCCCCAGCACGTGGAGAACCTGGGACATGGCTCCCGTACCCGATGTGCACGGAAAGCCTTCACAAGGTACCGATAGGCCGCAGTGTCGCGATAGGGTCGGCCGGTGGCCGCGCTCAGGTAGCGCAACTCCCGCAGAAGTCCTCGCAAAGTGCGCGCCGGGGACCCTAAGGCCGCCATTTTCCTGTCCTTCTCCAAGCCTGGTGCCCGACAGCGTCCTACGACCCTGCAAAACCCCTCCTCCCGCCCAGGCGCCTAATGGTACGGTCGGACAGACTACAGGCTCCTCCTATCGACTGACTAGCAGTGAAACCGCTCACTTGTCCGTTGTATCAAGCCTTATTAATCGAAGGCCGAGGGGCGCCCTAACAAGAAAAGCAAACGAAACCCGAGCGTTAACTGACGCTACCAGGTCCTCTAACCCAGAACAAGGATTTGGGGAAATAGGGGCCTTTCTTCACAGCGTCATTTAAGATGCCCGTTAGCCGACCAACCGCTGAGTCGCAGGAGGAGCGGGCCCGGCGCGGGGTGTGGGTGTGGATTTGATACGGAACACGCTGAGAAGACATTTTAAAATGATTTATAGAAGGGGTATCAAAAGTCAACGTATTGACGTTTCCCCAAATCCCAGGGCACCTGCGGCTCAGAGAAAGGACGTGGGAGTGTGCAGATTCTCGAAAACTGCAGCTAGTAAAAACACAAACACACGCGCTTCCCATGTAAAAAAAAAAAAGTAAAGTTGGCATATTTCGCTTTGTTTAGAAAGGGAAAAAAGTATTTTAAAGGTCAAAAAACTTCAGGCCACCCCAGATGGGACTCGAACCCACAATCCCTGGCTTAGGAGGCCAATGCCTTATCCATTAGGCCACTGGGGCTTCTGTGAGCGACGCCCTCAAACAACATATTCAATTATTTTCGTCTTTGGTACGTCATCGTCATTTCACTTTTGCCTTACCCTATCCCACGAAACCACACCTAGCGCCCACGTGAGAGGTGACGTATGCTGGGACTTGTAGTTACAGAACAAAAGTCCACATTACTGTGCCAAACGCTTTACCCTCGAAACTGCACCGATGCTCCGGACGTTGAACGGGAGCACGCACGCGTCTGCCTACGCGCTTGCCTGTGCAGTAGTCCCCGCGCCTGCGCAAAAGCAGGCATGCGTCGTCGCGGAGCACAGCGCGCTGGGCAAATTGGCCGGATATTCGAGACTCGCCCTCTGAACGTCATCTCTGTTGGGTTTTTACCGGAAACAGACGGACCTTTTCCGGTGTTGCGACTTTCCGGGTGGAATTTGCTCCAGCGGCCGTTAGGTGGTGCCTGCCGCGGTCAGTTTCTGCTTCCGGTTGAAACGTTGAGGCCATTTCCGCAGGCGGAGCGCGGTGGTTTACGCCTGTAATCCCAGCATTTTGGGAGGCTGAGGCGGGTGGATCAGCCTCGGATCATCTTAGGTCTGGAGTGTGAAACCAGCCTGACCAACACGGAGAAACCCTGTCTCTGCCAAAAATACAAAATTAGTCGGGCGTGGTGGCGCATGCTTGTAATCCCAGCTACTCAGGAGGCTGAGGCAGGAGAATTGCTTGAACCCTGGAGGCGGAGGTTGCAGTGAGCCGAGATCGCGCCATTGCACTCCAGCCCGGGCAACAAGAGCGAAACAACGTCTCAGAAAAAAAAAAAAAAGGAAACATGTGCCGTGTCCTTTGAATTGGTGGGTCAGCGATAAACATGGGACAGCGGGGAAGTAATAGTACATTGATTAGGAATTAATTTTTTAAATTAGCAGTTCAATTTTTGGTTCCGTTCCTAATTGTATAACTTGAACAAATCACTTCAGAGTCCCAGTAAACTTACCCTTACTTACAGTATCACAGGGGCTTCCCATTGTCCGTACGTTCAGACGACATAAATTGATCCTCGCTTATATCTTAATCTTCTTCTCTCACTTCGCTTCTTGTCACCCTCTGCTCCAGGTATCTCCACTTTCATTGTCTCTTCCCCACCACACACCTTACATGTTACTCCCTCTGCCTGAAACTTAACCATTTCTGTTAATATGCCTCTTTACCCTTTGGGCTTCAGTTTACTCCAGAAGTCTAGGTTAGACGCATCTCTAGGCCCTTGAGGTCAATATGGCGAGGTGAAAATTACTCGTTTCACCTCCTCTGGTCCCCTGTTGCTCCCTTTATTTACTCATCATAAATAACTCTTAATGTAGGTCCATGGCCACCACTCCGTGCTGTAGTTGTCAGTCTCCTCCATCAGACTGGGAAATTGTTCAGCTCCGAAAGCCCTGTGCCTAACAGAAAAGCCTGTTTCTTCACCAGGCTTTACTCCTTGGTAGGATAGTCATAACAACTTAGTCTGAAGCTCCTAAAGGAGTTGGCACTGTCTGGCCCCAATGGCTAGGAGACATAAGCTTCTGAGCAGGAATGACAAACAAATGGAACATCAATTGTTCATTAATGAGGAAAGCTGACTTGGTTGGAAATCTGGTGAACTGGACAGCACCTAGCCCACCTGTCCAGGGGCCAGCCATTACTCACCTCCACTGATTGTTGCCATTTTAGGAAAGCAAATCCTTTAAAAAAATTATTTTTCAGGAAACTCTGGAAATCTGTTTTAATGCTATAGCTTTCCTTCTAAATATTGACTACTAATGAATACTTTAAAAGTACTACATGCCGCTGGGCACGGTAGCTCACGCCTGTAATCCCAGCACTTTGGGAGGCCGAGGTGGGCGGATCACCTGAGGTCAGGCGTTCAAGACCAGCCTGGCCAACATGGAGAAACCCCATCTCTACTAAAAATAAAAAATTAGCTGGGTGTGATGGCGTATGTCTGTAATCCCAGCTGCTTGGGAGGATGAGGTAGGATAATTGCTTGAACCCAGGAGGCGGAGGTTGTGGTGAGCCAAGATCTCGCCACTACACTCTAGCCTGGGCAACAAGAGCAAAACTCTGGCTCAAAAAAAAAAAAAAGTACTGCATGCCAAACAGAACAGCCCCACAGACTTCTAGTCTGTAAAGAAAGAAGGAAGAAAAAAAAGGGCGGTAGGATTCAACGTTAAGAAAAGGTAAAAACTTGGTGTGCCTACTTTGTGGGAAAAAAAGCTGCTTTGATGATTCTGCCTTTTTATTTTTTCTTTTTAGAAAAATTTTTAAAACTTTATTGTCTTTGTAAGTTTTTAGATGATTTTCTTCTTTCCTGTCATCTCCTTAGCCTGATACCCTGCTTTATCTTTAGGAAAAAAATGCTCCTGATAATAAATACAAAATGTAGTAAACTCATTTGTATTAACATGTAAGATTCTGTTCAAAACCCAGTCTCATTATAGGTCACTCTTCAGCACCCTCAGCTGATTACCACACTGGCTAAATTAAGGAACTTTAACATCTTAAACAGCTTTCTCAAGATTACCATTTTAAATGTTCCCCACTCTTGGCCGGGTGCTGTGGCTCATGCCTGTAATCCCAGCACTTTGGGAAGCCAAGGTAGGCGGATCACTTGAGGCCAGGAGTTCAAGAGCAGCCTGACCAACATGACAAAAATACATTCTCCACTAAAAATACAAGAATTAGCTGGGCGTGGCGGTGCGTGCTTGTAGTCCCAGCTGCTCTGGAAGCTGAGGCAGGAGAATTGCTTGAACCTGGGAGGCAGAGGTTGCACTCCAGCCTAGGTGACACAGCGAGCGCAAACCTGTCTTAAAAAAAAAAAAGTTCCCCGCTCTTACGTATTTTCAGATACTCAGGGTTTTCGGATAGTACTTTTTGGCTAGACACACCAACTAATTATTTAACTGAGTGTACAGTGATAGCCAGCAGCCTGGGCAACAAAGCAAGACCCCATCTTAACAAAAAAATAGATCGCTGTATATATGGTGGTGCATGACTGTAGTTCTAGCTACGTGGTAGTTTGAGGATCACTTGAGCCCAGAAGTTCCAGGCTGCACTCAACTATTATCTCTCCACTGCATGGCACGCTAGATGACAGCGAAACCCTATCTCTAAAATAATAATAATTGTTATTATTATTATAACAATAATCCCAGCACTTTGGGAGGCTGTATTCCCAGCCTGTAATCCCAGCACTTTGGGAGGCTGTAATCCCAGCCTGTAATCCCAGCACTTTGGGAGGCTGAGGCAGACGGATTGCTTGAGCTCAGAAGTTTGAGACCAGCCTGGGCAACAGCGAAAACCCACTTCTACAAAAAAAAAAAAAAAAACTTAGCCAGGTGTGGTGGTGTGTGTCTGTATTCCCAGCTACTTGGGAGGCTGAGGTGAGAGAATTGCTTGAGCCTGTGGTGAGCCTTGATCACACCACTACACTCCAGCGTGGGTATCAGTGGGACCCTGTCTCAAAAAAAATTTTTTTTTCTTTTTGTGAAGGTTTTTCTGTTTTGTTTTGTTTTGTTTGAGATGGAGTCTCACTCTGTCACCCAGGCTGGAGTGCAGTGGCACGATCTCAGCTCACTGCAACCTCCACCTCCTGGGTTCAAGTGATTCTCCTGCCTTAGCCTCCCGAGTAGCTGGGACTATAGGCGCATGCTATCATGCCCAGATAATTTTGTTTTGTTTTGTTTTTTGAGACGGAGTCTCGCTCTGTCGCCCAGGCTGGGGTGCAGTGGTACAATCTCGGCTCACTGCAAGCTCCGCCTCCCACGTTCATGCCATTCTCCGGCCTCAGCCTCCCAAGTAGCTGGGACTATAGGCGCCCCACCACCAAGCTCGGCTAATTTTTTGTGTTTTTAGTAGAAACGGGGTTTCACCTTGTTAGCCAGGATGGTAATTTTGTGTTTTTAATAGGGATGGGGTTTCACTATGTTGGCCAAACTGGTCTTGAACTCCTGACCTCAAGTGATACACCGGCCTTGGCCTCCCAAAGTGCTAGGATTACAGGCGTGAGCCATCACACCATTTTGTTTTTTCTTTCTGAAGTGGTTTATTTATTTATTTTTGAGACAGAATCTCTCTCTGTCACCCAGGTTGAGTGCAGTGGCGCAATCTCAGCTTCACTGCAATATCCGCCTCCCAGGTTCAAGTGATTCTCCTGCCTCAGCCTCCGGAGTAGCTGGGATTACAGGCGTGCACCACCACACGCGACGAATTTTTGTATTTTTAGTAAAGATGGGGTTTCACCATGTTGGCCAGGCTGGTCTCGAACTCTTGACCTTAAGTAATCTGCTCACCTTGGCTTCCCAAAGTGCTGGGATCACAGGCATGAGCCACTGTGCCAAGCCAGAAGGTTTTAAAAGAGTAAAAACATTAAAACATAATAAAATAATAATTAAAACAAATGAATTAAATTAAAGCTATCACCCAGAGAGTTTGGTACCTATCTGGGTCATGATGATGATGTAAT
The DNA here is from genome assembly GCF_002776525.5 of Piliocolobus tephrosceles. NCBI lineage: Eukaryota > Metazoa > Chordata > Mammalia > Primates > Cercopithecidae > Piliocolobus > Piliocolobus tephrosceles. The sequence continues at coordinate 128,493,941 of NC_045441.1, read as the reverse complement.
ATAGCTCCCATGTGGAGCTATGTTCTTTGGGGCTGGCCCTGGAATAGTTGATCTCCACGATAGAACCTGCAAAGTGCTGTTAGCTTTGTTTGCAGATGGTCCACCATTATGGAATATGTCGTACCTGAGTGATGATATCTTGAGACAGCTCTCTCAGTTGCCATCATTTTTCCAGTAATTGTCAAATAGAGATGGCATAGAACCTCCAGGGGGACAGTTTTTCTGAGACTCTTAGAAATGCTGGGCACGGTGGCTCATGCCTGCAATCCCAGCACTTTGGGAGGCTAAGGCAGGCCGATCACCTGAGGTCGGGAGTTCAGGACTAGCCTGACCGACTGACATGGAGAAACCCTGCCTCTATGAAAAAAATAAAAAATTAGCCAGGCGTGGTGGTGCATGACTGTAATCCAGCTACTCGGGAGGCTGAGGCAGGAGAATCGCTTGAACCCAGGGGCAGAGGTAGTGGTGAGCCGAGATCGCGCCATTGCACTCTGGCCTGGGCAACAAGAGTGAAACTCCGTCTCAAAGAAAAAAAAAAAGAAAAGAAAGAAAGAAACCTAAACAGTTTACTTCTTTAGTTCCTATTTGCTATGCTGTTTGTAATAAGAAGACTTGAGGGAAAGTATATGATTTACTGAGGTGAAACCTGACTATCAGGTTGAATGCACCTAGCATGATGAATTTAATGACAATCATTTGGTACAGTCACAATTCTGAATTGATTCAAATGACGTAGAAGTGACCTTGGAATTCATTTAGGTGCTACTTTTATTTTATGTGAGAAATCTTAAGCTCAGTGAATTACACAAATTCATCCTGCTAGTCATTTTTTAGTGCATTTTTGTTGTTATGGCATGTGACTTAAGATATCATAATGGAAGCCAGGTGCAGTGGCTCACACCTGTAATCCCTGCACTTTGGGAGGCTGAGGTGGGTGGATCACCTGAGGTCAAGAGTTCGAAACCAGTCTGACCAACATGATGAAACCCCATCTCTGCTAAAAATACAAAAAAATTAGCTGGACGTGGTGGCGGGCACCTGTAATCCCAGCTACTCAGGAGGCTGAGGCAGGAGAATCACTTGAACCCGGGAGGTGGAGGTTGCGGTGAGCTGAGATAATGCCACTGCACTCCGGTCTGGGCAATAAGAGCGAAACTCCATCTCCAAAAAAAAAAAAAAGGTGTCATTATGGTATAAGATGAGTGTAGGAATGGTCTGCCACGGCATCTTGGCAACCGTGCATGTCTCCATGTAGGCCACATATATTGCAGTTAGGCAGCCCCAAAATCTACTTCCCCACTTTTCAGCAGAAAGCCCTGTGATTGCTCCTGATGCAAAAAGGGGATATGCCTGGTAAGGAGCTACTGTAAGGCAGTTTCTCATCCCTATTTTTTGGGAGACTGCTACAGGGCCATTTCTCATCAACTTCTCTAATGTCAGTTAAACACAGAACTTTCCACTTTATTCTAACTTATGGTACAGCTGCAGACTTCTGCATAAGTTTATAAAATGCCTTGGCTGCAGCTGGATTGGCTCCATGGCAGAGCAATCCACCACTTAAGCTATCATTTGCTTTCTGTGATTCATCATCATCCTGCTGGACTGGGGACATGGGAGCAGACACCATCTTGCTTTTGCTGTCTGTGTAAATAATAAACTATCTGAACCTATTGGACTCATTGTCTCCTTCTTGACTGGGTCTGTGGAAGTTTAGCAAGTCAGTCTAGAAACTGCTGCAGTGTTAGGCACTGAGCTGTCGCTTAGCGACTGCTTGACCACTTGAAAATGAGGTGAATATAAAAGAAATGACATCACATTTGGAGTCATACTCAATGTGTGAATAACAAACTCATTAAAATGTCCATCAACAGGGATGGATAAATAAAATGTAGCATATCTGCAGTGGAATACTACTCAGCAATAAAAAGGGACAAATTACTGATGCATAACACGGATGAATCTAAAGTCATTATCCTGAGCAAAACCAGACACAAAGCCTGCATACTATATGATCCATTCATATGAAATGCAAATCAATCTATAGTGACAGAAATCTCATTTGGGGTAGTGGTTTCAGTTATATAAAAAACCATTAAATTGTATACTTTAGCCGGACATGGTGACTCACGCCTGTAATCCCAGCACTTTGGGAGGCCGAATCAGGCGGATCACTTGAGGTCAGGAGTTTGAAACCAGCCTGGCCAACATGACGAAACCCCGTCTCTACTAAAAATACAAAAACTAGTCGGGCTTGCTGGCGCATACCTGTGATCCCAGCTACTTGGGAGTCTGAGGCACAAAAATCACTTGAATCCAGGAGGCGGAGGTTGCAATGAGCTGAGATTGCACCATTGCACTCCAGCCTGGGTAACAGAGCAGACTCTGTATCAAAAAAAAAAAAAAAAAAGAAAGAAAGAAAAGAAAAAAGGCCAGGAGCAGTGGCTCACGCCTATGATCCCAGCACTTTGGGAGTCCGAGGCGGGTGGATCTGGAGTTCAAGACCAGGCTGGCCAACATTGTGAAACCTCGTCTCTACTAAAAATACAAAACTTTGCCGGGCGTGGTGGTGGACACCTGTAATCCCAGCTACTTAGGAGGCTGAGGCAGGAGAATCACTTGAACTGGGAGCCAGAGGTTGCAGTGAGCCAAGATCGCACCATTGCATTCTGGCCTGGGCAAGAAGAGCAAAACTCCATCTCAAAAAAAATAAATAAATAAAAATTGTATACTTTAAGCAGATGAAGTCAGGTCAGAACACTCTGTGTATATCAGTTGTCTTCTCTTTCTGAACTGATTTCCTATATGTATTAATTATAGGCTAAACTGCTATAACAAAGAGACCTCAAACACAGTAGCTTAAATTAAAAATTAAATAAAAAATATTTATGTTGCATAACAGTCTAGAAGTGGTCATTCCAGGTTAGTAGGGCAGCTCTGCTCTAAAAAGTCATCTAGGGACTGAGCTTCCTTTTGTAGCCGTGGGACAAGCTCAAGCTGATTAACCATTGTTTAAGTTGTGACAGGTGACATGGAGCCAAAATTGTCCAGGCATATGCAATAGAAAGGGCTGTAACCTCCTAATTGTTACCACCACTAGCCTGGCAGACCAGCTGCATTGGTATCACCTCGGACGAGATGGCCAGGCCATAAAAGCTGGACACACCTGCAGACTGGAGAGACAACCTTGGCTGCTGCCTCCCTCCTATCTCCTTGCCAGTTGACTTGTGATAATAAAGCTTTTTTTTTCCCTCAAAAACCAGTGCCATAATATTGGCTTCTATGCAGCATTCCCCAGCACATTATGGGCTTTTTCAAACCATTGTAGTTTCACTCTGTGCCGATTCAGTAGTTCCCCCTTATCCGAAGGCTGTACGTTCCAAGACCCTCAGTGGATGCCTGAAACTGCAGATAGTACTGAATCCTATATAGACTGTTTTTTCCTATACACACATACCTATGACAAGGTTTAATTTATAAATTAGATACAGTAAGAGACTAATGACTAATAAAATATAACAATTATAACAGTATACTATAATAAAGTTTATGTGAATGTGGTCTCTCAGAACATCTAACTGTACTGTACTCACCCATTTTCAGACATCGGTTGATAGCAGTAACAAGCTGAAGGTGAAACCTCAGTGAAGGAAAAACTGTATTCCATTAGATCCACTTTTCTTTTCTTTCTTTTTTTTTTTTTTGAGACAGAGTCTCACTCTGCTGCCTAGGCGGGAGTGCTGTGGCACCATCTCAGCTCACTGCAACCTCTGCCTCCTGGGTTCAAGAAGCAATTCTCCTGCCTCAGCCTCCCAAGTAGCTGGGATTACAGGCATATGCCACTGCACCCAGGTAAATTTTGTATTTTTTGGTAGAGACGAGATTTCGCCATGTTGGCCATTGAGGTCTTGAACTCCTAACCTCAAGTGATCCACCCACCTTGGCCTCCCAAAGTGCTGTGTTTACAGTCATGAGCCACCATGTCCAGAAGATTCACTTTTATTTATTATTTGTTTGTTTGTTTGTTTATTTTTGAGATGGAGTCTTGCTCTGTCACTCAGGCTGGAGTGCAGTGGCACCATCTCCGCTCACTGCAAGCTCTGCTTCCCGGGTTCACACCATTCTCCTGCCTCAGCCTCCCGAGTAGCTGGGACTACAGGGGCCCGCCATCACACCTGGCTAATTTTTTTGTATTTTTAGTAGAGATGGGGTTTCAGCATGTTAACCAGGATGGTCTCAATCTCCTGACCTCGTGATCCGCCTGCCTCGGCCTCCCAAAGTGCTGGGATTACAGCCGTGAGCCACCGCGCCTGGCCCAGATCCACTTTTCAACAGAGTAGCTCACTCACAAAAAACCCTCTCATCCTTTCTCCACAACCCTCCTAATTGCCTGCCCTGGTTTGAGTGGAGGGGAAATACTTTCTCTTCCTGAAAGCCATGCCTCTGTTGGGAGAGGAGAGAGGTTAGATTGAGTCCATCAGCAATGGCCAATGGTTAAATCAGTCAGGCCTACATATGACTGTGTATGAAACTGCCACTAAAATTTCTATACCACAGGGTTTTGGGAGCTTCGGGGTTGGTAATGCATTGAAGTGCTAGTAGGGTGGTATACCCAGAGAGGGCACAGAAGCTCCACTTATCCCGTCCCCATACTTTGCTCTATGCATTTCTTCCATTTGGCTGTTCCTAAGTTGTATCCTTTATAATAACCTGACGACAGTTAGTAATGCACTTTCCTGGGTCCTGTGAGTCATTCTAGCAAATTATCAAATCTGGGAGGACTGTGGGAACCCCTGAATTTATAGTTATGTCAGACAGAAGTGTAGGTAAGTTGGGGACCCAATGCTAGAGACTGGCCCAGGTCGTATAAGTGAAGGCAGTCTTGTGAGACTGAATGCTTCAACCTGTGAGTCTTATAGTAACTCTGGGTAGTTACTGTCAAAACGGAATTGAATGGTAGGATTCTCGGTTGGTGTCTGGAGAGTTGGAGAATAGGTTGGTGTCAGGAAGGGAAAGAAACAACTACCCTCAATTGGTGTTGAAGAGGTGTGAGAAAAACCCAACAGTGGTATTGTAAAATGGTGCAACCGCTATGGAAAACTGTATGGCAGTTCTTCAAAAAATTAAAAATAGAACTACCATAAGATTCAACAGCCCCGGCCGGGCACGGTGGCTCAAGCCTATAATCCCAGCACTTTGGGAGGCCGAGACGGGCAGATCACAAGGTCAGGAGAGCAAGACCATCCTGGCGAACACGGTGAAATCCCACCTCTACTAAAAAATACAAAAAACTAGTCGGGCGAGGTGGCGGGCGCCTGTAGTCCCAGCTACTCAGGAGGCTGAGGCAGGAGAATGGTGTGAACCCAGGAGGCGGAGCTTGCAGTGAGCTGAGATCCGGCCACTGCACTCCAGTTTGGGTGACAGAGCGAGACTCCATCTCAAAAAAAAAAAAAAAAAAAAAAAAGATTCAACAGCCCCACTTCTGGGTATATATCCAAAAGAATTGAAAGTAGAAACAGATATTTATACACCCACATTCATTCATGGCAGCATTATTCGCAATAGCCAAGAGGTGAAAACAACCCACGTGTCCATCAATGGATGAATGGATAAATAAAATGTGGTCTATCCATAGCATGTAATATTCAGCCTTACAGAGGAAGCAAATCCTGTCACATGACAAACAACATGACTAACCTTGAAGACATTACACTAAGTGACATAAGCCAGTCACAGAAGGACAAATACTACATGATTTCACTTACATGAGGTATCTACAGTTGTCAGTGTCATAGATAAAGAGAGTTGAATGGTGGTTACCAGGAGCTGGAGGTAAGAGGCAAAAAGGAGTTCTTTAATGAGTACACAGTTTCAGTTCTACAAGGATCTGGAGATCTATTTTACAACAATGAAAATATACTTAACACTTAAAACATAATTAAGAATGATAAATGTTATGAATTTCTCATACACTTAAAAATTGAAAAATTTCTCTGACACTTAAAAAACTGATTTTGTTTGATTTTTGGCCTCTATAGATACCCCAAACTTGCATTAATTGAGGTCATCTAAGGTGATGTACATTTGAAGCAAATAGTTATTTTTCCAAGTAAAGTAATTGAGAGGGCACCCTATAATATGAGAGGTGTTATAAGGGCTTGACTACAAGACAACTCTTTTCTGGGGATTTTTGGTGGTGGGGGAGTTGGGGACTTCAGGCTCATATGGTACCTTGCCCAGAGTGCACAACTTGTGGGCCTTGTGGAGCCAGCATGAGAACCCAGGACTATCTGACCCCAAAGCTAGAGTTCTTAATCATTGCACCTTGGTACCTTTGCAGCCATGGCCACAGCTATTTGGTGAATTAATTGAACAGGATTTGGGAGAATGTTTTTCTGCTTTTCCTTTCCAGTTATGTTAGTGGCCCCAATCCTCTGATCCATTCTCAGTTTGTGGGTGCTAAATCCTGGTCTGGGGGCAGCCAACCAGCCTAGAGCAAAGTTGGATTCCAAAGAAGGGTTTGGCCCTCATTTTGAATAGCTGTACAAGTAGAAACATCCTGGGACAAGATATTCTGAGACTTCCTGGAGCTCCTACTCCATCGCCCATGTAAGGATGCTCTCCTGCCGGTTCCTGTGGGTTTGGAGCTGTGATAACTAAAAACTCCTATGGCTTAGAATGGAACACCCTTCTCTTCTCTGTAGTGGATTAGTTCTGTTTCAGTGGGAATGAAAATGTCAGGCCAGTGGGGCTCAATACTGAATATACATTAGAATTACCCAGGGAAACTTTCAAAAACACCAGTGACTGGGACCCACTCCCAGAAATTCTGATTCACAAGTTGGGCTAGGGTCCAGGCAACAGTAATTTTCTTTTTTTCAAGCTTAATGTGTAGCTGGGGTCAAGAACTGCTGTCTCAGCAGATGAGCAACTGGAACAGTGGTTGACTGGGGGAATCACAAGAGTATCCCAATTTCTCCTTTACCCTTCTTGTCAGGGTCCAAATTGTTCAGAGACATCTCTGAGGCAAGGCCCCTGTAAGAAAAGAAGAAACAAGTCTTATTTTTGGAAAAAAAAAAAAATTTGCCACAGCAACTGGCCATACTGACCTCTAAATCATTCCCTGGCTTTATTTCACACTAATTTCTGCCTTTGGCCTTGAAGTTTATAATTACAAAAAAAAAAAAAAAAAAAAATAGAGATTGGATCTTGCTATGTTTCCCAGGTCAGTCTCAAATGCCTGGGCTCAAGTAATCCTCCCATCTCAGCCTCCCAACATGCTGGGATTACAGGTGTGAGCCACCACGGCCTGCCTGAAGTTCATTATTTTTAAATTGCTGCTAAAAACCTCTGCGTTTGAGTTTAATCTTTAGTTTCTATTGACAGGTTTCTAATTTCTTTTCCTTTTTTTTTTTTTTTTTTCTTGAGACAGGGTCTCAGTCTGTTGTGGAATGCAGTGGTATGATCATAGTTCACTGCAGCCTCGACCGCCCCAGCTCAAGCAATCCTCCTGCCTCAGCCTCCTGAATAGCAGGGACTACAGACATGTGCCACCATACCTGACTATCTGATTTCTGATTTAACATGGTTTTGTGAGTTTCATAATGCTGATGCTGGTTCATCTTTGGTGTGAGTCATGATTCATCCTAATTTTCCCTGGACTCTTTCCCAGTACAAGCTAGATGACCTATGTCTCATCTTCCACGTGAGCCAGGATGCAACTGCTCAGAGTCAGGACTTCTCACTCTAGCAGCTCTTCTGTCCTAGGTCCCTGTCAGGGTCCACTGGCTCTAGCTGTGGCCCCTGATATGGTTTGGCTCTGTGTCCCTACCAAAATCTCATGTCAAATGGTAATCCCCACATGCCAAGGGAAGGGCCTTGTGGAAGGTGATTGGATCATGGGAGTGGATTTCCCCCTTGCTATTCTCATGATAGTGATTTCTTACTAGAGCTGATGGTTTTAAAGTGTGGCATTTCCCCTTTTACTCTCTCCCCTGACACCATGTAAGCTGTGCCTTGCTTCCTCTTCACCTTCCATCATGATTGTAAGTTTCCTAAGGCCTCCCCAGCCATGTGGAACTGTGAATCAATTAAAGCTCTTTTCTTTATACATTACCCAGTCTCAGGCAGTTCTTTATAGCAGGGTGAAAATAGACGAATATAGCCCCTTTTGATATAATCTTTCAAACCCTAGCTGGAATCCTGACACTTCCAGAGTCAACAGAAGAGGAAACTATATAACTTAAGGATAATGAATTAACCTGTCCCACTCACACTCATGTTTATCAACCTCTAGTTCACAAGTATACGGTTTTAAAGGGCAAATACACAGGAGGGATTAGGGGGAATTCTATCAGTTATTCTCCTTGTGATAGAAATTTAAGCAGTTTTCTAAGATGCAGCAGATTTTAGCCAGCCCTGAAGAAATGGGATAATTTTCTGGAAATAAGTCTTCAATAACTGTTGTGGTAATGAGTGATAAGAATTCTGGATTTACTGAACTGCCAGAAGACTCTTACCTTCCATTCTATGCTATTAGTTCATTCAGGCAGAGTGCTATGGTTTTAATGTATCCCCCAAAGTTCATATGTTGGTAACTAGGTTCCTAGTGCAAGTGTTGGGAGGTGAGGCCTAATAGGTGATTAGGTCATGAGGACAGAGTGCATTACTACTGTTATTGCAGAGTGTTCGTTGTCACTAGAGTGGGCTTGTTATAAAAGTGAGTTTGGGCCCCTTTTGCTTTCTTGTCCTTCTGCCTTCTGACATAACACAAAGGCCCTCACCAGATGCCAGCACCTTGATATTGGACTTCCCAGCCCCCAGAATTATGATAAATAAATTTTCTTTATAAATTACCTAGTCTGCGGTATTCTCTGATAGTAACACAAAATAGACTAATACACAGAGTAAATAATAAAATGTTGGCTCTGGGCTGGGTACGGTGGCTCCCGCCTGTAATCCCAGCACTTTGGGAGGCTGAGGTGGGTGGATCACCTGAGGGCGGGAGTTTGAGACCAGCCTGACCAACATGGAGAAACCCCGTCTCTACTAAAAATACAAAATTAGCTGGGTGTGGTGGCGCATGCCTGTAATTCTAGCTACTCAGGAGGCCGAGGCAGGATAATCGCTTGAACCTGGGAGGCAGAGGTTGCAGTGAGCTGAGATAGCGCCATTGCACTCCAGCCTGGGCAACAAAAGTGAAACTCCGTCTCAAAAACAATAAACAAAATAAAATAAAAAGTAAAGAAGAAGAAGAAAATACGTTTATTAAAAGGATGCAGGGTGCTTCTCACAATTTTATGGTAAGGCTAGAGACCAGGCTTGGGAGTGACATAGCCAACAACCTCACCCAAAATCCTGCCACAGATCTGGTCCAGTGAAAACATCCCCAGGCGCAGTCACCACAGTTTGCAATGCTGACACAGTGGCCCTGGGCCGGACCTGGACACCTGCACCAAAGCTACTGCTGCAGCACACTGGCAGTGGCTGGCTTCTCTGCTCCCACGTGTGCCAGGATGAGTCTAAGTCATCATCTGGGTCATGTTCTCAAGTGGGTGGTTCTAATTGGCATGGCCTGGGTGATGTGCCCATGTCTTGGCTTCAAGGAAGCCTGGGAAGGCAAATATTTTATCATTCAATGAATTTTACTGCACACCTGCTATGAGTTAGGCACTCTTTTAGGTGCTAAGGAAATCAGAGCAAGCAAAACAGGTAAAAGTTCCTATCCTCACAAAACTTCTGTTCGAGAGAGGGGCAGATAATGATAAATAACAAGTAAAACAAAGTTTGTCAAAGCGTGATGTGTGCTATGGGGAAAAATAAAGCCAGGGCTGGGGACTGGACCTGCTGCTTTGTAATGTGTTTTGGAGGTCCTTCCTGAGAAGGTGATATTTGAGCTGAGAGGCAAATGATAGGAGGGTTCTGCCATTTTCAACATGTGTGTGTACATATGCTGTATGGGGCAATGCCCATTTTTTGTTTGTTTGTTTTGAGACAGAGTCTGGCTCTGTTGCCCAGGCAGATCTTGGTTCACTGCAAACTCTGCCTCTTGGGTTCAAGCGATTCTCCTGCCTCAGCCTCCCGAGTAGCTGGGACTACAGGTACATGCCACCATGCCCGGCTAATTTTTGTATTCCTAGTAGAGATGGAGTTTCTCCATGTTGACCAGTCTGGTCATCAAACCAGCTAATTTTTGTACTTTTAGTAGAGATGGAGTTGCTCCATGTTGACCAGGCTGGTCTCAAACCCCCGGCCTCAAGTGATCCACCCCACTTAGCCTCCCAAAGTGCTGGGATTACAGGCATGAGCCACCGCGCCGGGTGCAATGCCCATGTTTTTAACTAGAGAAACCCTACCTTCACTCCCCAGCCATTGTCAGGTCTCCTCCATCCTGTCCTTCAAGCTTTGTGTGAAGGTAAAGGAGTTCTGGGACAACAGTTTACTATGCCCAGTGAAACTGGGACAACAGTTTACTATGTCCTGGGGACAGACTCCAAGGGCCCAATCTTTACTCTTCAACTACAGCAAGGACTGGCAACCTGGATGTGCTACCATAATTGGGGGCAGATTTTGGTGGGCAAGTGTCAGGACTGATGAAAATGAGTATACATCAGAGTATATGTGTGTGCATGCATTTCTGTTGAGTGTGATGTTATAGATGTTGTGTCTGAAAGCAGTGATTTTGGCCAGGCACGGTGGCTCATGCCTCAAATCCCAGCACTTTGGGAGGCCGAGGTGGGTGGATCGCTTGAGGTCAAGAGTTCGAGACTAGCCTGGCCAACATGGTGAAACCCCATCTCTATTAAAAATACAAAACATTAGCTGGGTGTGGTGGCGGGCACCTGTAATCCCAGCTACTCAGGAGGCTGAGGCAGGAGAATCACTTGAACCCAGGAGGCAGAGGTTGTAGTGAGCCAAGATCGCGCCATTGCACTCCAGCCTGAGTGACAGAGCAAGACTGTCTCAAAAAAAAAAAAAAAAGATTTCTAAACTTTTAAATTATGTACTCATATCAGTAAAAGTCTTCTCCCTCCCCTGTAAGCCTTTGTATTTATTTTTAAATTATATACATTTACTACTGAAGCATTTTAAAATATGAAAACATGGAAATATTTTAAAAACACTTATTTTGAAAGTATTTTTATCAACACTAAAAAAAGTCCTAATTTCTCTCAGAAAAGAAAGATTATGATTGTGTATTTTACTGACAACAACGTAATTCAGCATGTTTCATTGTTCTGAAAAATCTTGTTTATTTATTTTTTTGAGACATAGTCTCACTCTGAGGCCCAGGCTGGAGTGCAATGGCGCAATCTCGGCTCGCTGCAACTTCTGCCTCCCAGGTTCAAGTGATTCTCCTGCCTGTGCCTGGCTAATTTTTGTATGTTTAGTAGAGACAGGGTTTCGCCATATTGGCCAGGCTGGTTTCGAACTTCTGACCTGAGGAGATCTGCCTGCCTGAGCCTCCCAAAGTGCTGGGACTACAGGCGTGAGCCACTGCAGCCAGCCATATTCTGAAAAATCTTTAGCACATTATTTCAGGCAACAAAATTGCACAGTGATAAACATTTCTAAACATTCATTTTTCAGATTTCTCTCTTCATAGTATACGTTTCTTTTACAATTGGCAGTTAATGTCTAATTAAACCTTAAAAAAATTTTTAACTTAAAGAGACCCATTAAGGATCTCCATTTTTTCCCAAGTATCAGCTAGGCATCCATATTAGTCAGGGTTTAGCAAGAAAAAGGGAACCACTGTAGGCCTTTCAAGCAGACAGGAATTGAGTGCAGGGTATTTAAATGCTTATGACATCACAAGAACAGCAGCGGGAATTAGGAGCTAGGGGAAGCCTGCCACGACAGTGCTTCAGAGTACGGGAGGTTGGTTGTTTCTATCACCCACGTCAGGAAAATGCAGGAAACCTCTGTTGATGGCAGAGGCCCCAAAGCACTGAGATGGGGCTAATGGATCACTTGGAGGCTACTGTGGGATTTTAGGTCTACCATGGCCTCCAAAATAATAATACCACTTTTTCCTTGCACCTATGAGAACTTGCATGAGTACAAAAAAATCACATCTATTCAAGACCAGCCTGGCCAACATGGTGAAACCCCATCTCTACCAAAAATACCAAAATTAGCCAGGCGTGGTGGCCGCACCTGTAATCCCAGCTACTCAGGAGGCTGAGGCAGGAGAATGACTTGAATCTGGGAGGCGGAGGTTGCAGTGAGCCGAGATCGCGCCACTGAACTCCAGCCTGGGCGATAAGAGTGAGACACTGTCTCAAAAAAAAAAAAAAAAAAAAAAAAATCAGTCCAGAAGCTTGCAGGCAAGAGAAATTAAGAAATGCAGTTTCCATAATTCTAGTCCCTGTAATACAGAGAGTAGCATATAAAAATTTGGGAATGAAGCCTGATTGCCAAAAATATGCTGTGAACCTCAGGGCAGCACACTCCTGACAGCCTCTTGTCATCAAAGGAGAGGTCAGTATATGAGAAATGCTTGACTCTTTTGTAAAAGAAAACTAGGTGATTAATTTTGACATTTGACACCCAGCTGATTTTTGTATTTTTTGGTAGAGATGAGGTTTCACCATGTAGGCCAGGCTGATCTTGAACTCCTGACCTCAAGTGATCTGCCCACCTTGGCCTCCTAAAGTGCTGGGATTACAGGTATGAACCACTGCACCTGGCCAACAATTCTTGTATATGAGATGTTCATGGCTTCTTTCCATTACATAGTAGTTTCTGTTATTTGAAGGTCTTGCTTTTAATCAAGTTAACCCACTCATGACATCCTGCAGCATAGAAACTGCAGTACATGATCATACTCAGAATATTATGAAACCCGTGACAGGCAAGTTGGACTTGCTGGATGCAAGGAGAGAGCGAGTGATTCCTTCTCATCACTGCCACTGGTCAGCAAGTGACTGGTTTCTGTCCTGTGTGACTTCTTCCTGTCCTGTGTGAAACTGGGGGTGGTTTACACAGCCCTTCCAGGAAATAGCAGGATAATCTTCCTCTTTGGTTTTTAAAAAAAATCCAGCCGAGCGCGGTGGCTCACACCTGTAATCCCAGCACCTAGGGAGGCCAAGGCGGGCAGATCATGAGGTCAGGAGATCAAGATCGAGACCATCCTGGCCAACATGGTGAAACCCTGTCTATACTAAAAATACAAAAATTTGCTGGGTGTAGTGGGACGCCACAGCACTCCAGCCTGGCGACAGAGTCAGACTCCGTCTCAAAAAAAAACAAAAGTCCAGATGGTATAACATGAAAACTCCAAAGTTCCAATGAAACATCTTCCCATTGCTGGCTTAGACTGCCCTGGCCCGGAAGTGGGCCAAGAGGGCCGGGGGACGTGGCCCACCTGTTTCCCTGACCTGTCCTTCTACACTCCCATGCAGCCTTTTGCTGAAGGAGCTAAGGTATGAACAAAAAACAACTTTGCTTTCTCAGGAGTGCCCCTACAAATCAGTTGTAATGATATGTTCTTTCCTAGGCCTGGATGACATTTATAGTTTTTCCAGCCTCTTTTGGGTAAGAAACAGGTTAAAGAGTTTCTTGTTTTGTTTTGTTTTTGTTTTCTCAAAAAATAGTCTTGGCTGGGTGCGGTGGCTCATGCCTGTAATCCCAGCACTTTGGGAGGCTGAGGTGGGTGGATCACCTGAGGTCAGGAGTTCAAGACCAGCCTGGCTAACATGATGAAACCCCATCTCTACTAAAAATACACAAATTAGCCAGGCGTAGTGGCACGTGTCTATAGTCCCAGCTACTCCAGAGGCTGAGGCAGGAGTATCACTTGAACCTGGGAGGGAGAGGTTGCAGTGAGCCGAGATTGCACCACTGCACTCCAGCCTGGGTGACACAAGATTCTGTCTCAAAAACAAAAAAAGAAAAAAAAGAAAAAAAGAAAAGTCTCTTTTTCTAGGTATTAGTCAGTCTTATCCAGTGTCACCTCAAAACTTCAAATGTCATTGACTTGAAAGCCTCTCTCCTTCTCCAGCCTGGAGTCTGTGGGGTCACAGTCAGTGTCATTCCTCTTTCTCATACTACCTCCTCCGGCCTCGCTGGCTGCTGTCCCTGGCCTGCTGCTGTCCTGGGGAAGCAGGGGAAGAAGGTCAGGTTTCACTCCATGAGTTGAGTCTGGGAGTGACAGATTCCAAATGGTGCTTCTTTTCTCCTAGGTGTCTTCTCATGGGTTCTGGAGTCTCCACCCCCAGGCCACCTGCTGTCCCCCAGAGGCTACACCTTCTCCAGCTGGACACTAGGATACCTGCCCAGCCCCTTAGGCTCCAGAAGTCCTCCCCTCCGTTGAGGTTATCCCATCCCTCCGGTGTTCCCTTTGGCTGGAACAAGGCTACCTCCCTTTCTAGAAAACTACGGCAGGCCTGCAGGAACTCTGAGAGTGCAAACCATGCCAAAGGCGGCCATCTCCAGGGGCTAGCCACCGACAGGGAGTCAAATCCCAGTCCACGTGTCCCTCAAACCCCAGAAGACATGTCACACTTTCCAAAAGGTCCTCTTGAAGTGCTCCATTATTTAGCATGAGCTGAAGATGAGGCACCCACCCCCTCCTGCCTAGGGAAAAGGGCCATGTCCAGCACACAGACAACTGCTCCAAAGCAATCCTCTCACATTCTGCCAAGGCCGGGATGTGGATGCCACGCTAATCCTTCCCAATGTGGAGCTAATGGTTTTACAATCTCAGCATGAGCTGCGAAGGTGATCTAGCTCCTCCTGCCTTTAGAATGTGGAAGTACTTGGCACCTACTGTTTTCTTCTCAGACTTTGGGGTCTCTGGTGAAACTGACACAGAAAGAGTCCCATTTGAGTAAAAGAAATTATCATTATAAAAAGTAACCCCTTCCTCACGCCAGGATACCTGATGTGCTGCAGGTGCCTCGTGACAGCCTGACTTAGGAAGCGGGCTGTGTGAAGGCATAGCTAATACAGAATTATTACATATTTATATATTACATCCTTATGTTAATATGACTTTTTATACAAAATATATAGAGGATGTTTTTCTTTTCTTTTTCTTTCTTTTTTTTTTTTTTTGAGATGGGAGTCTCACCCTGTCGCCCAAGCTGGAGTGCAGTGGCATGATCTTGGCTCACTGCAACCTCCGCCTCCCGGCTTCAAGTGATCCTCCTGCCTCAGCCTCCTGAGTAGCTCGGATTAAAGGTGCACACTAACACACCTGGCTAATTTCTGTATTTTTAGTAGAGATGGGGTTTCACCATGTTGGCCAGGCTGGTCTCTAACATCTGACCTCAAGTGATCCGCCCACTTCAGCCTCCCTAAGTGTTGGGATTATAGGCATGAGCCACTGTGACTAAAATCCCAGCACTTTGCCAGAATTTTTGTTTTTGACATTATGGATAATTAGATGTGCAGATAAATCTCTGTCAATATAGGCTACCTTAAAGTGTTGGGTGAAATTTTGTTTTGCTTTTGAGACAGAGTCTCTGTGGCCCAGGCTGGAGTGCAGTATTGTCATCTCGCCTCACTGCAACCTCCGCCTCCCAGTTCAAGCGATTCTCCTGCCTCAGCCTCCTGAGTAGCTGGGATTACAGGCACCCGCCACCACGCCCGGCCAATGTTTGTATTTTTTTTTTGTGTTATTTTTTTTTTTTGAGACAGAGTCTGGCTCTGCCGCCCAGGCTGGAGTGCAGTGGCTGGATCTCAGCTCACTGCAAGCTCTGCCTCCCGGGTTTACGCCATTCTCCTGCCTCAGCCTCCCGAGTAGCTGGGACTACAGGCGCCTGCCACCTCGCCCGGCTAGTTTTTTGTATTTTTTAGTAGAGACGGGGTTTCTTTTTTTTTTTTTTTTGAGACGGAGTCTTGCTCTGTCGCCCGGGCTGGAGTGGTGCAGTGGCCGGATCTCAGCTCACTGCAAGCTCGCCTCCGGAGTAGCTGGGACTACAGGCGTCCGCCACCTTGCCCGGCTAGTTTTTTTTGTATGTTTAGTAGAGACGGGGTTTCACCATGTTAGCCAGGATGGTCTCGATCTCCTGACCTCGTGATCCGCCCGTCTCAGCCTCCCAAAGTGCTGGGATTACAGGCTTGAGCCACCGTGCCCGGCTGAGACGGGGTTTCACCATGTTCGCCAGGATGGTCTCGATCTCCTGACCTCGTGATCCGCCCGCCTCGGCCTCCCAAAGTGCTGGGATTACAGGCTTGAGCCACCGCGCCCGGCTAATGTTTGTATTTTTTAGTAGAGACTGGGTTTCACCATGTTGGCTAGGTTGGTCTCAAACTCCTGACCTCAGGTGATCTGCCCGCCTCGGCCTCCCAAACTGCTGGGATTATAGACATGAGCCATCGCGCCTGGTCAGAATTTTTGTTTTTGAAATTATGGATAATGGCCGGGCGCGGTGGCTCAAGCCTGTAATCCCAGCACTTTGGGAGGCCGAGACGGGTGGATCACGAGGTCAGGAGATTGAGACCATCCTGGCTAACACGGTGAAACCCCGTCTCTACTAAAAAATACAAAAAGGAAAAAACTAGCCGGGCGAGGTGGCGGGCGCCTGTAGTCCCAGCTACTCCGGAGGCTGAGGCAGGAGAATGGCGTAAACCCGGGAGGCAGAGCTTGCAGTGAGCTGAGATCCAGCCACTGCACTCCAGCCTGGGCAGCAGAGCCAGACTCTGTCTCAAAAAAAAAAAAAAAAGAAAGAAATTATGGATAATTAGGCCGGGCGCGGTGGCTCAAGCCTGTAATCCCAGCACTTTGGGAGGCCGAGACGGGCGGATCACCAGGTCAGGAGATCGAGACCCTCCTGGCTAACACGGTGAAACCCCGTCTCTACTAAAAATACAAAAAATTAGCCGGGCGAGGTGGTGGGCGCCTGTGGTCCCAGCCACTCGGGAGGCTGAGGCAGGAGAATGGCGTGAACCCAGGAGGCAGAGGTTGCGGTGAGCTGAGATCCGGCCACTGCACTCTAGCCTGGGCGACAGAGCAAGACTCCGTCTC
>NC_045441.1:128474066-128476569 GCF_002776525.5 Piliocolobus tephrosceles | reverse complement strand
AAAAAAAAAAAAAAAAAAAAAAGAAATTATGGATAATTAGATGTGCAGAGAAATCTCTGTCAATAGAGACTACTTTGAGTGTTGGGTGAAATTTTAATAAATACATAAAAAATACTTTAAAGCATGAGTGAGCTAACAGGGAAGTAAAGGAGACCAGAATAACTGGAGGTCAGAAGGAGGAGGACCTGGAAGGGGAACAGGAACAGCAGTGTTTGCCTTGAGGCCTGTGGTAATCCCTGGTGGCCTAGAGGCTGGAATTTTTTTTATCCTTTTTTATTTTTTAGAGATGGAGCGTCTGCTATGTTTCCCAGGCTGGACTTGAACTCCTGGGCTCAAGCAGTCCTCTTGCCTCAGCCTCCAAGGTAGCTGGGACTACAGGTGGGCATCTGCGCAACTGGCTTTAGAGTCTGGATTTTTAATTTGCCTCAGGCAACCAAAAGGAAAGAAGGCCCCAGACAGGCATGGTGGGACCGCAGATCAAGGCTCATGCCTGTAATCCCAGCTCATGTCTGTAATCCCAGCACTTCGGGAAGCCAAGGATGGCAGATTGCTGGAGGTCAGGAGTTCGAGATCGGCCTGGCCAACATGGCGAAACCCCATCTCTACTAAAAATACAAAAATTAGCCAGGCATGGTGGTGCCCATCTGTAATCCCAGCTACTCAGGGGACTGAGGCAGGAGAATTGCTTGAGCCCAGGAGGCAAGAGGTTTCAGTGAGCTGAGATTGCACCTCTGAACTCCAGCCTGGGCAACAGAGCAACATTCCATCTCAAAAAAAAAAAAAAAAAAAAAAGATTCTTGCACTCTTGCCCCTAATGCTGGGGCCCCAAAGACAGGACATTGCTGAGAATGAAAAAAGCATCCCTGACCTTGCTGAGAAGAAGCTTTTCTGTCTTGACTGCAGTGTTGGGTGGGTGGCAGGGTGGAAAAGCCCCCAACAAGAGTCCTTAACCACCAGCCGGAGAACCGCCCACAGGAGTCCTTCACCACCAGCTCTTACCACTTGCATGAATTTGTGGCTGAAATCCATCCTAACTTCGCGGCCCAGAGATCCTCAGCTGAAAATTAATTTGAAAGGGTCAGCCTTGGGTCGGTAATGTCTCTAGGAACCTGGAAGAAGCAAAGCAAGTCCTCTCTAAAGGAGAGGATTCTAAAGCAAGTCCTTTCTAAAGAAGAAATCCTCCTTCTTTAAATCCAGGCCTCAAATTTAAAAAACATTAGTTGGGTGTGGTGGCACGCACCTGCAGTCCCAACTATTTGGGAGGCTGAGGTGGGAGGATCACTTGAGCCAAGGAGGTCAGGGCTGCAGTAAGGAATGATCATGTCACTGCATTCTGGCCTGGGCATACAGTGAAACACTGTCTTAAAAACACAAACAAACAAACAAAATATCCAGGCCTCAAGGAATGTCCATAAAGTTCTTAAGTGCAGGGATATATCACACAAAAATCACTAAACACACAGAGAAATAAGCCACCATGAGCAAGTTAGTAGAAAACAGTAAACTGCACAATCAGACCCACAGTCTAAGTTCAGGTCTGACTCAGGTGCCTGGAATTTTGCTCTAGGAAAGGCTGCTGGTGCTCCCGGCCCACTTGCTAAAGCACAAGCTGGGGGCTGGACCTTGCCCATGCCCCTGACTGTATGTCACCAGCTAAGGAAGCTGATAAGCTCAGGGAAAAACAAGCTCGGAGGTTAAAATCACCAGGTATTTTAAGAGTACAATCACATCAAAGGAGACAAACTGTCCTACACAAATCAGGACTCTAAAATAAGCACAATAAAGATCCTCAGAGAGATAAGAGGATGGTAACGAGGAACAAACAGTGGCACAGAATCCAGTGGAAACACTGATATGAAGTTGGTAACAAACTCAGTAGAGTGGATAAAAACAATAATAGTTGGGCTGCGTGCGGTGGCTCATGCCTGTAATCCTAGCACTTTGGGAGGCCGAGGTGGGTGGCTCACACGAGGTCAGGGGTTTGAGACTAGCCTGGCCAACATGGTGAGACCCCATCTCTACTAAAAATGCAAAAATTAGCTAGGCATGGTGGCAGGCACTTGTGATCCCGGTTACTTGGGAGGCTGAGGCAGGAGAATCACTTGAATGCAGGAGGTGGTGGTTGCAGTGAGCCAAGATCGTGCCACTGCACTCCAGCCTGGACAACAGAGCAAGACTCTGTCTCAAAAAAAAAAAAAAAAAAAAGCCAAAACAACAAGAATAGCTGAAAAATGAATAATGATCTAAATCAGCTGAAGAAATTTTTCTAGAAGGTACCGAAAAGTAATAAGGATATGGAAAATACCAAAGAACGTTTAAGAGATATGGAAAATATTAGTGTCAATATCTGCCTAATACGAGTTCCAGAAAAGAGAAAATGGATGTAAGAAAGAGAATGTATTAAAAAATTGTTAAGTGTGTGTATTTCATGTTGGGAGTCAAAAAAAAAAAAAAAAAAGAAGAAGAAAAAAAAGCTTAAGTGTGAATTTTTTTTTTTTTTTTT
>NC_045441.1:128451960-128473966 GCF_002776525.5 Piliocolobus tephrosceles | reverse complement strand
GTGGAGTGCAGTGGCCAGATCTCGGCTCACTGCAAGCTCCGCCTCCCGGGTTTACGCCATTCTCCTGCCTCAGCCTCCCGAGTAGCTGGGATTACAGGTGCCCGCCATCTTGCCCGGCTAGTTTTTTTTTGTATTTTTTAGTAGAGACGGAGTTTCACCGTGTAGACCAGGATGGTCTCGATCTCCTGACCTCGTGATCCACCCGTCTCGGCCTCCCAAAGTGCTGGGATTATAGGCTTGAGCCACCGCGCCCGGCCTTTAAGTGTGAAGTTTTAAAGATTAATTTTGAGACCAGACTGGGCAACGTAGTGAGACCCCTGTCTCTAAAAAAAAATTAAAAATTAGCTGGGTGTGGTGGTGTGCACCATATAGTTCCAACTACTTGGGAGGCTGAGGTGGGAGGATCAGTTGAGCCTGGGAAGTGGAGGCTGCAGTGAGCCGTGCACTCCAGCTTGGATGGCAGAGCAAGACCCTATCTCAAATAATGATAATAAAGATTAATGATAAAAAGATCGCAATGCAAAGGTCTTGTGGAACATCAAACAGAATAGAGAAGGAAAAATCTAAACTTTGACATACTGTAATGAAATTTAGGAACACTGGCCTGTAGTCCTAGCTACTCGGGAGGCTGAGGTGGGAGAATTGCTTGAACCCAGGAGGCAGAGGTTGTAGTGAGCCGGGACCACACCATTGCACTCCAGACTGGGTGACAGAATAAGACTCCATCTCAAAAAAAAAAAAAGAAATTTAGGAACATCGAAGACCAAAAAAAAAAAAAAAAAAGAAAACAAAATTCTAAAAGCTTATAGAAAGAAGGAATATAGTTCACAAAAGAAGAAAAATTGGATTGGCATTAGTCTTCCTAACAGAAAAATTAGAGACAAAAAAGCAATGAAACTATATATATATACATACACACATATATATATTTTAATATTTTTTATATTTTTAATAATTATATATATAGAGAGATATATAATTTTTTTTTTTTTTTGAGACAGAGTTTCACTCTGGCCATCCAGGCTGGAGTGCAGTGGCACGATCTCTGCTCATTGCAGCCTTTGCTTCCTGGGTTCAAGCGATTCTCTAGACTCAGCCTCCCGAGCAACTGGGATTACAGGCCCCTGGCACCATGCCCAGCTAAGTTTTGTATTTGTAGTAGAGATGGGTTTTCACCATGTTGGCCAGGCTGATCTGCTTGCCTCAGCCTCCCAAAGTGCTGGGATTATAGGCATGAGCCACCGTGTATGGCCATAAAATTATATTTCTAAGTGATGAAGGAAAAGAACCTAGAAAATTATATCCCACTAAACTATTATTTAAATGTGAAGAAGCAAAGATGATACTTTCAGACATACAAGGTTTCAACAAGTTTAAAACCAGCACAGAAGCCTCTTTGAAAACTCTCCTGGAATAAGTACTTTTATACTTCATATATTGTACTTAATATACTAAGAACTTACTAAGCACATGAAAAGATGTTCAACACCATTAGTCATTATGAAAATTCAAATCAAAAGAATAACAAGATACCACTTATACCCACTGGGAGATGATAGCCATAATTTAAAAAATGAAAAATGACAAATGCTGATGAGAATGTAGAGGAACTGGAACTTTTTTTTTTTTTTTTAGATGAAGTCTCACTCTTGTCCCCCAGGCTGGAGTGCAATGGCACGATCTCAGCTCACTGCAACCTCTGCTTCCCAGGTTCAAGCAATTCTCCTGCCTCAGCCTCCCCAGTAGCTGGGATTACAGGCATCTGCCACCACGCCTGGCTAATTTTTGTGTTTTTAGTAGAGTCAGGGTTTCACCATGTTGGCCAAGCTGGTCTCGAACTCCTGACCTCAGGTGATCTGCCTGCCTCTGCCCCACAAAGTGCTGGGATTACAGGTGTGAGCCACCGTGCCTGGCCTGAGCCACTGTGCCCGGCCAGAACTGGAACTCTTATACATTGCTGGTGGGAACGTAAAATGGTTTGGTTACTGTGGAAAAGAGTTTGGTAATTCCTCAAATGAAACATAGTTACCATGAAACCCAGCAATTCCGCTCCCAGGTCTATACCTAAGAGGACTGAAAACATATATCCACATAAAAACTTGTGCACAAGTGTTAATAGGAGCACTATTCATAATAGCTAAAAAGTGGAAACAGTCCAAGTGTCTGTCAACTGATGAATGGGTAAACTGTGACATATTCATACAATGAGATATTATTTGGGGTATAGATATCTAGATATTAAATTTAATACCAGATAGGGAAAAAGTCACAAAGAAAAATGAGGGACATCATATTGGTAAAAGAACATTGTATCAGTGCTCGCTTCAGCAGCACATATACTAAAACTGGAATGATACAAAGATTAGCACCGCCCCTGCACAAAGATGATACACAAATTCGTGAAGCGTTCCATATTTTTAAAAAGATATTATATCAAAAAGATATAACCATAATGAACATACATGCATCCAAAAACATTCATGGTTCTTTGAAAAGTTATTGAGAAGGAAGAATGGCAAGACTGATTAAGAGTAAGATGATGCAGCCGGGCGTCATGGCTCAAGCCTGTAATCCCAGCACTTTGGGAGGCCGAAACGGGTGGATCACGAGGTCAGGAAATCGAGACCATCCTGGCTAACACGGTGAAACCCCGTCTCTACTAAAAAATACAAAAAACTAGCCGGGCGAGGTGGCGGGCACCTGTAGTCCCAGCTACTCGGGCGGCTGAGGCAGGAGAATGGCGTGAACCCGGGAAGTGGAGGTTGCAGTGAGCTGAGATCCGGCCACTGCACTCCAGCCTGGGCCACAGAGCGACACTCCGTCTCAAAAAAAAAAAAAAAAAAAAAGAGTAAGACAATGCATCTAAACAAAGCACAGCATGAAAACAGAAACAAACACACAGGAGATTACAAACAATTAAAAACTGGCCGGACATGGTGGCTCACGTCTGTAATCCCAGCACTTTCAGAGATCAAGATGGGCAGATCCCCTGAAGTCAGGAGTTTGAGACCATCCTGGCCAACATGGTGAAACCCTGTGTCTACTAAAAATACAAAAATTAGCTGGGTGCGATGGCACATGCCTATAATTCCAGCTACTTGGGAGGCTGAGGCAGGACACTAGCTTGAACCCGGGAGACAGAGGTTGCAGTGAGTTGAGATCATACCGTAGCACTCCAGCCTCGGTGACAGAGTGAGACTCTGTCTAAATAAATAAATAAATAATTCTACAAACACACTTTTTATTTTATTTTATATATTTTTTTGAGACAGAGTCTCACTCTGTTGTCCAGGCTGGAATGCAGTGGCGTGATCTCGGCTCACTGCAACCTCAGCCTCCTGGGTTCAAGTGATTCTCCTGCCTCAGACTCCCCAGTAACTGGGACTACAGGCGCCCACCACCACGCCCAGCCAATTTTTGTATTTTTAGTAGAGACGGGCTTTCACCATATTGGCCAGGCTAGTCTCGAACTCCTGACCTTGTGATCCACCTGCCTCAGCCTCCCAAAGTGCTGGGATTACAGGCATGAGCCACTGCACCCAGCCATAAATACACTTCTAAAATAATTTCTGGGCCAGGTGTGGTAACTCATGCCTGTAATCCCAGAACTTTGGAAGGCTGAGGCAGGTGGATCACCTGAGGTCAGGAGTTCAAGGCCAGCCTGACTAACATGGTGAAACCCCATCTCTACTAAAAATACAAAATTAGCTGGGCATGGTGGCACGCGCCTGTAATCCCAGCTACTCGGGAGGCTGAGGCAGGAGAATCGCTTGAACCCGGGAGGCGGAGGTTGCGATGAGCCAAGATCGCGCCACTGCACTGCAGCCTGAGCAACAAGAGCATAACTCTCTGTCTCAAAAGAAAAAAAAAAATTCTGTCAGTGTTGATCATATATAGGTATTATGGGAAAAGCACTTGATCGAATTCAACTCATGCATATAATCAACCTTCCCAGAAAATTAGGAATAGAACTTTAAGTTCATAAAAACTATATACCAAAAATCTAGAATAACACCATACTTAATGGAGAAGACTTAGATCAATAAGGAACAAGATTTTAATGTTCGCATTAAAACACGGAACACAGTTGCCACTTTCCCCATTACTGTTTAGCATAGTATTAAAGGATCAGTCTAATGCTCTAAGACAAGATGTAAAATGTGAAATTGAAAGAGGAGATAAAACTGTCGTTATTTGTACATTATATGATCACTTCCATTGAAAAGCTAATAAAATAATCAGATGAGTTATTAGAATAACAGTTTAGCAAAATTGCTGGATATAAAATCAACTTTAAAGGATCAATAGCATTCCTTAGTACCGACAACAAATCAGAAAACAAAGAATAAGATACAATTCACGGAAGCAACAGCTATAAAATACCTAGAAATTAATATATAAGCAAGACCTTCGTAGAGAAGTTTTAAAAGCTTTATTGGAAGACACACAAAAGAATCTGTAACTTAAAGATTCTATTATTCTCCTTAAACCACTCTACAGGCCTCAAAGAAGGTGAATTCAATGCAAATTCAATCCTAATCAATATTTCAACTGGATTTTAAATGGAAGTGGAAAAGTTTATTCTAAAATTATATGGAAGAATAAAAATCCATAATTAGCTGGGCCAACATAGAATAACAAAGATGGGACTCTCTTTACTAGATATTAAGGCATATTGTTAAGTCTATGGTAATAGAAAACAGTAAGATACTGGTGTGGAAATAAAAAAAGCAATGGAACAGAACAAAGCTCAAAAATAGATCTTTCCATATACGAGAACTGGGTATATGATAAAAATGGTACCACAAATTAACGGGAGAAGTATTGATCTGTTAGGTGGCATTGGGAAAGCTGCTTCACTAAACATAGAAGAATAAAGTCAGATCCCTACATTACACAGTATACAAAGGTGGATGCCAGATGGATTGTAAATGAAAATGTGAAGGCAAAACTATAACGCTCATAGGAGAAAATTCTGGAGGATATCTTTGTGGTGTAGGAGTAGGGAAATATTTCATGAGTAAACTGTCCCAAACACAAACATAAGACAAAAAGTAGATTAATTAAAAAGTAAGGATTTCTGTTCAATAAAGGATGTCACAGACAAAGTTAAAAGACAGGTAACAGACAAAAGTAACTGACACATCTAAAACTGGTAAGAGATTGATATCCACAACAAGACACCAAAATGCAATTGCACAATGAGGAAAGATCAGCACCCAACTGACAGAAGGGAAGACTAACTATCACCTTGTTTTTGGTAATAAGGAATTGAACATAACCTAGTTATCCACTGTGAGGGGAACAGGTGTGTATAACGTGGTGCGTGCACACTAGGGAATCTGTGCAGCAGTAAGAAGCAACACCCCGAATGGACGCATAGCAACATGGATGCATCTAAGTAGAAAACAGGAAACATGGCTATCATAGTACCATTGGTATGAATTAAAATTGTATACATAAACACAATACTACTTACTTTGAAGAATGCCTGCAAAACAAGGGGCGCATATCAAAAAAGTAAGAGTGGAGACTATGGGACAGAGCAGAGTGGGGACTAAGGAAGAGGAGAAACTTAATGGATAATGAAGTGAGGGAATGAGTTCTCGAGCTGACTGATGATGACAATGTGCTATGAATCAAGGCATATGATTGATGCATTACTTTGAATTTGAGTACAAAGTAGAAAGAAATTATCCACAGCACATACTCACATATAGTTTGAAACTACAGCAGGCATTTGACTACAGAAAGACAGACTGAGGCTATCATGGACTCCCCGCAGAGCCAGGTCCTTGGAATGGCAGAGCAGACAGAGCTAGATCTTGGTGACACGGAGTCACTCCATGACGCTTCAACTAAACCATGTATCTGTAAGACCATTCAGATGAACCAGAAGATTCCCTTGACTTTTTCAGCCAGGGGTTTCTGATACCTGTGATGAAACAATTTTAACTGCTATCTATCTATGCCTGTACTTTAAGCAATAACTACACCAGATTTTTAAACAACACTGTAACTTCACTTCTATACTTTTGGGAAATTAGGGGACCAAGAGGAAGCATACATTTAAGAAGTAAAAAGACAAGAGACAGAATAATAGTAGCCACCACTTATAAGCTCTTATTATGTGCTAGGCACTGCGCTAGGTGCTTTCCATACCTTGTCTCTAATCCGAACAACACACCCGTCTGGGGTCCCATCCCTGTGCAGATGAGGAAATGCGCTTGAAAGGGAAAGCGTCTTGTCTAGAGTGACACAGCTTCACAATGGGGTCCTGTGAACCCGTCTGTCTGCTGTCAACCTGTTCTTCACACCACGCCACCCTACTAGAAAAGATGATGGGGAAATGAAGAAGGGACAAACACAGAGACACAGAAGAGGCAAATAAACAGAAGGAGAAAAACCAA
The DNA here is from genome assembly GCF_002776525.5 of Piliocolobus tephrosceles. Lineage (NCBI taxonomy): Eukaryota > Metazoa > Chordata > Mammalia > Primates > Cercopithecidae > Piliocolobus > Piliocolobus tephrosceles. The sequence continues at coordinate 128,467,556 of NC_045441.1, read as the reverse complement.
ACTATGCCTAGGCACATACGGAGGACCGATGTTTTCTGAAGTAAGGACACTCATGACATGTCAGAGTATGCCTGCCTGAGAAGAGACTGTCATTGCCCTTTGAAAAGTGTATGATCTTACGATTAACCCAACCCTTACTAAATTCAAAGGCATCTCTTCTGCCTGTTTCCAATTATCAAAAATCTTACAACAAAAGACTGATTTTCTCAAGTATTTCTCAAAGCTTTGTATGTATAGGAAGCAGTGGTACGGATTTCAGACAGACTCAAATCTAGTTAGATCATTTATTGTCCATGGCAAAGCAAACTTTTGACTGTCCATTTGCATTATATACAGATGGCAAATATATAAAGGATATTGTGGTTTACATCTGATAGTAACCTAATCACCCATCAATAAGTGGTATCACAACTACAGAATACCATGAAGCTGCTCAAAGCAGACAGACCTCTATGTACTGTGAAATAACCTCCAAGATTAACTTACAAATGCTAGATACAGTGTATATGGATGCTAAGTTTATGTATTTATTTATTTCTGAGATGGAATCTCACTCTGTGGCCCAGGCTGGAGTGCAGTAGCACGATCTTGGATCACTGCAACCTCCGCCTCCCAGGCCCAAGCGATTCTCCTGCCTCAGCCTCCTGAGTATCTGGGATTGCAGACATGCATCACCATGCCCGGCTGATTTTTTTGTATTTTTGGTAGACATGGGGTTTCACCATGTTGGCCAGGTTAGTTTCAAACTCCTGACCTCAAGTGATCTGCCTCCCTTGGCCTCCCAAAATGCTGGGATTACAGGCGTAACCACTGTGCCCAGCTATGTGTGCTGAGTTTATATTACAGACTCAGATACATATCATTGCTTTGAACTGGAGAAATTGATAGGTGGTTGCTCTGGGGAAGGAAGAGGGGACCGTGGGTAGGAGGATTTGCTTTGCACGCATTATATCCCCATGTACTTTGTACTTTTTTTCCCTACCAAATATAAACTTTTTTCTTTTTTTTTTTTTTTTAAAAGACACAGGGTCTTGCTCTGTTGCCCAGGATACATCACTGCAACCTTAACCTCCTGGGCTTGAGTGATCCTCCCACCTCAGTCTCCCAAAGCAAAATACATCTTTCTTTTATTTTTTGAGACGGAGTCTTGCTCTGTCGCCCAGGCTGGAGTGCAGTGGCGCGATCTCGGCTCACTGCAAGCTCTGCTTCCTGGGTTCAAGCAATTCTCTTGCCTCAGCCTCCCGAGTAGCTGGGACTACAGGCGCCCGCCACCATGCCCGGCTAATTTTTGTATTTTTAGTAGAGATAGGGTTTCACCATGTTGGCCAGGCTGGTCTCGATCTCCTGACCTCAAGTGATCCGCTCGTCTCTGCCTCCCAAAGTGCTGGGATTACAGGCGTGAGCCACTGCGCCTGGCCAACACATCTTTATTTTCAATCAAGCAGTTTATTGTATTTTCCCTCCAAGCCAAATCCAGTGTTAGGATCTACTAAGGTCTGAGTGGAAGAAACATATGCCTTCCTTTCCCCTTCTTCCAGTGATGAGACAGGGAGAGGCCCCTTCCCATTTCTTTCTCCCTCTTTTCAACCAAAAAGTCACCTATTTGTTACACAAAACAATACTCACGTTATCTATGTTAATAGAAAATATATTTAAGTAAAAGGAAAAATAAGAAAAAGTACTGATACCACCACTCTACATTTTGGGGTGTATGTTCTTTTGTGTATTTTCTAATGCATGTATGCACACACACATGTATTTACACTTAACAATCACCCAGGGTGGAGGGCAGTGGTGCGATCTTGGCTTACTGCAACCTCCGCCTCCTGGGTTCAAGCGATTCTTGTGTCTCAGCCTCCTGAATAGCTGGGATTACAAGCGTGCGCCACCATGCCTGGCTAATTTTGTATTTTTAGAAGACGGGGTTTCTCCATGTTGGTCAGGCTGATCTCGAACTCCCGACCTCAGGTGATCCACCCGCCTTGGCCACCTTTTAAAATTTAATGTTAATTGGAATTACATTAAAAAAGTGTCCCATGCCAAATACTCTTGGTAGAAATATAAGTTTTTTAAAAAAATTTGTTTAACAATGACACCTTTATATGTTTACATTTACAAGATGGTGAAAACATGGTTAAGTACAGTTCAATTACATAACCACAGGATTTTCCAGTTTTGTCAAAAATCATCTTGAGGAGTACTGCTGACAAGAACACACTTTTGCAAAACTGTCCTTAAATGATAAAGGCACTTACAGTCCCCCTCATCCCCTAATGTATGAGGTCTATGCCTTTTGAATTTCTTAGTTCTTTTCATCTTCATGACAACACACTGAAAATACACTTAAAAGGAAAAAATAAAAAGCACTCATACCATCACTCTATATTTTGGGGTGTATGTCCTTTTTGGTATTTTTTCCTACAACCCCATTTCAACAATAACCTTTTTGATATTTTCTATGCAGATCACACATACACTTAAAAATAATGAATTATGGCCGGGCGCGGTGGCTCAAGCCTGTAATCCCAGCACTTTGGGAGGCCAAGGCGGGCGGATCACGAGGACAGGAGATCGAGACCATCCTGGCTAACACGGTGAAACCCCGTCTCTACCAAAAAATACAAAAATCTAGCCGGGCGAGGTGGCGGCGCCTGTAGTCCCAGCTACTCAGGAGGCTGAGGCAGGAGAATGGCGGGAACCCGGGAGGCGGAGCTTGCAGTGAGCTGAGATCCGGCCACTGCACTCCAGCCCTGGCGGCAGAGCGAGACTCCGTCTCAAAAAAAAAAAAAAAAAAAAAAAAAAAAAATAATAATAATAATAATGAATTATCCACTTTCTCTGGCAAGTTGCTTTCTCTCTCTTCATCCTTCTCCCACCCCTTACCTGAATTTCTTCTTTTTTTTTGTTGAGACGGGATCTCACTTTGTCACCAGGTTAGAGCGCAGTGGCGCGATCTCGGCTCACTGCAACCTCTGACTCCCTGGTTCCAGCGATTCTCCTGCCTCAGCCTCCCAAGTAGCTGGGATTACAGGCACATGCCACCACACCCAGCTAATTTTTGTATTTTCAGTAGAGACGGGGTTGCATCATGTTGGCCAGGATGGTCTCAATCTCCTGACCTCATGATCCGCCCGTCTCTGCCTCCCAAAGTGCTGGGATTACAGGCATGAGCCACTGCGCCCACCCTCTCACCTGAATTTCTAAGGTTGAATTATTTTTGTATGATTCCCCCATCTACATTTCAAGTCCTGACCATAGTAACATCACCAAATATACACATACCCTATTACCCAAAAAACCTAGAGTGAGTCACAATTAAGGACTCCCACACTCTGCCTTCCTGTGCTTGTCCAAACATGCCCCTCACAGCAGATGATCTACCTTCCTGATTTAGCCAAATTCCACCAATTCTTGGAGGCCCACCTCAAACACCATCCATCGCACTGAGTCTTCCCAGATTACTCCAGTCCCATTTCTTCCCCACTGTGAACTCAAATGTCAGGTGGCAACAGACCCCACCTTTGTGACAAATTTTGAACCATTATCTTTTAACTTATCATGTGACTGCAAATTGTGAGTATACTGGGAGGCAGGAGACTGTGTCCTTTACTTCTTGTACCCTGTAAGCCTAACACAGTGTGATATGGGCAGGAGATACTCCCCCAGAGCTGACAGTGTTTTGTTAGAACCCAAGGTAACTCAATAACACGACAGACACGAGGGTAGTATGTACATTCCTCTTTATTTAATACAACAACGAACACGTAACATATACAAAAAGAAAAAACACTCATTAAAAGGCCCTGTCACAAAGGATAGACAGGAAACACCTACACTGAATCAAATAAGGCTCTTGCTTCAAAAACAGGGGTTTGCTAGCTACACCTGGAATATGAGCAAGGCTGTTGCAAAAAAATTAAAAAAAAAAACCAAAAAAAAAAAAAAAAAAAACCACAAAAATCCCTGCACTGAAGGAGTATATTCATGGGAGTAATTTACTAAATTCACAGGTCCATATTTAGGAATGTTTTTGCCCTCTCACATATCCAAAATTCATCAGGGTTTTATGAAATGTGTGATTTTGGTTAAAAAAATTTACCTGTCCTTTTTTCTTAGGAAGGAGTGATAAGAGCTTTCTAAAAACTAGAGACAAGCAAACCACCCAAAGTTTGAAATGTTTTACCATTAAAGGTCAAAGGGCACGTAGAACTGAGAATGCAAAGGCAAGATGGCAGTGGGAAGAAGAACGTGACTTCTGCGTCATTTCCTGGTAGCTAGCGTTTAATTAACCAAATGGAAATACCTCGGCTCAGTGCAGGGTTCAGTAGCAGCAGTTTGTCCATATTCCTGCTCCGATTTGAGCTGGAAATTAAACAAGCACCAGTTCATCTCAAAAGAGCCTTATACAAACACACACACACACATACCCACACCCATTCACATGTCATCACCACCCCCTTTTATTTAAATTTATTATTATTATTTTTTTACTAAAATACAAAAAAGGGAGACAGGTATATTTACAAAAATCCATGGCTGGTACAGTACATAATTTTTAAGACACACTAAATGCTACAATCTTTCAGGTCCTGAGATTATTACAAATATCAACTCAAAGCTTGTGTTCAGGTCCAGTTTTTAAAGGAGGAAAAAAAAATCCCAAAATATTAAGTCACACACTTATTTGAAATACAGTATATCCCTTCAAGTTAGCAAAAACACACCTCCATATAAGCAAATGCAATACAGTAATTCGTGCCTTTCACCTAGAGGACCATCAACTCTTTAGGCTCCTTCGAGATTGGTTTTGAAACATGTTGGCACCTATGTCAGGTGTGGAGGTGGCTAATGTATGAGGAAGATGTAACTGGAGGGAAGTTCCTCTGCAGAGTGAACATTCACTGTATAAACACATCCTGTTTTTCCTTGGGCTACCAAACAAGTCTTTCCCTTATCAAAATTCATACCATAAGGGTTAGAAGTATGTGCTCACCCAGACTAAAAATCAGAATCATTATTTCCAATCAGTTACAACAAATAGGCCTGGAGCTCTGTAATCATTTTTACAACTGCAAATAAACTTTCTTGCTTGTAAGAAAAGAGAGAAAACACCCATCACTTGGTTACCTTGGTAGATTTGGATTAATATATTATGGGGGGCACAAAACTGTCACCAGCTGGAGATTTATTTTCTTAAGTTTGAGGGTGTTTAACAAATGAAATGTAAGGGCAAGCCCCAGATTTACATACTCTCTGAAAGACCAATTTGGTATTTTTGATACTTTCTAAAATAAAGTAAGTTTTCAGTGACAACCAACAAAAGGGCAGTGCAAAGCTTGAATCTTTTCTCTGGAGGCTTGCCATGGATCACAGGAAATTATTTGTAGGTTGGGAAACTACCTCTAATGGGGAAGGGCCCATTGATTATCTGAAGGTCTCAGAAGGTATATGTAATTAATTACAAAGGCATAGCCAAGACTCAAAAATAGGTGACCAAAGTTGGCCAACTTTCCAATTAACTATGTAAAACAGTAATACTTCTGTCAACTGAGAATAAGTTCTTTTTAATTCCTTTAGACACTATTGGGGTAACCCTTGGGAATTTTGCAGGTACAGTAAAGAAAACCCAATTATCTGACAGAGAGCACACTAGCCCTACAAACAGCAGGGATAAGCAAAAAAGGAGGAAAGCTTATGGCTGCAAGCACAGCGAACACAAGATAGCTAAGAGCTGACAACTGATGGGCAGGCTGTCACACGGAAAAACACGGCAACTGGCTGGTCTTGGTGGATACACCTAAATGTGCTTTGAGGGCAGATGGTGTTGTTAACTTCAAAAACAGAAGTATTTCCATGTTATCTTGGGTAATAGTCATCTCGCTTGTATTTATTAGGTTTCCATTAGTGTTCTATTATAAAATATTTAAAACACAGATTACAATAAAATCATTATATTATTATTAGCAAAGTGGGAACAAATAATGTATAGAAAATTTTGTGAGGAACAAACATAAAATTTGATTCATATGGCCTGTTTGCAAAAGTAGGCTTATTTCAGGGGGAGTATGAAAATAAGCAAGGCAGACTGTTATGAGAAATAGCTCCTAATAAAGATCTCCATCTCTTTAGAATAACCTTGAAAAAGTAACAAGAGGAAGTCATGAAATGCCGCATTATACAGTAGCAAAATCTATTTTTTAATACAAAGGAGAAGAGGAAAAAAAAACCCCCTCTAGTCCCAGTGATGACCACTGATGACTGTAAGTCCCAGATACAGAGACCCTAATAATACTACCGCGATTCTGAAAAGCATTCCTGACTTAACAGTTTGGAAAAGTGTCAGAAGTTTAAGTACTAACCCACTATGAAATGGAGATACACAGGAAAGACAGAGAAGTAGAACTATTACAATATGAGGAAATTGAAGATCACAAGTAGCTACTTTCAAGCAAGTGGTACTGTGAGAGTCTATGAGAAAAATAAAATTTAATATCACATTATTCAAAGGCAGTCTGATTAAAATCCTAAGAGAGTCCCTGCCCGAGTCCTCTGCTGGGATGTAAACAGTCTTCTAAAGCAGGCCTGCACAGGGTTTTACTTTTCAGTTCTATGGGCACACAGGATAGGTTGCCAGAGTGAGTGAGAAGAGGATGTAAAAGACAATTTAACCTTTCCTCCCCAGACTCCTAATATACAACTCATATTCTAGAGTAGCAATATGATTAAGAGCTCTGGATAAAGAATGAAGACCAAAGGAAACCAAGAAAGAAGAATTCAACATTAATATTCAAAGCTATTTTTAATTAGAGTTTGACCACCCATTCAGCTCTATAAACCTGAACATTGTGTCATATAATCTAAAACTCTCAGAATTGAACATTGGGATGATTTTATCATTAACAACCCAAAGACATTCCACGATACTAACTACAGCTTTGCACCAGTGAAAGGATCTGTAGATAGTTTTTGAATGCAGAGTTCACATTTTAGGATAGATGAACACACGAAGTATCTCTATGTTATGCTTCTGTTAATTTTCCCTAGAGGAACAAACACACATTCAACAAAAACCCTTATGCCTTATTTCTTTGGGTCTTAACATTTGTTATCTGAGAATGGAAAAGACAGGGAAATGTGAAAAAAAAAAAAAGGAGTATGTTTGTCTGCATAGCTGATATTTAGAGGCTACTAACTAAGGCCTTATCTGGAAAAAGCAACAAAAACCCAAAAAGTCACACACACACACACACACACACACCCCTATCATTAGAGATTCAATGGACCTTAGCCAATTCTGGAAATTAACCAGATGCTTTGTCTGCTTGGACCTGGTGCTTTCTACTGACTCACTTGAACCTGATAAAATTGGTTCCTCATCCCCCACATTCTCCTTTCCTGACCCTGAATATGTGCTACAATTTAAATGTACACACACACTCCAACAATCATTGCTCAGCATTTAGCCCCAACTAAAATTGCAGCATCCATTTTTTTTCCTGTTGTTACTATTTTCAATGATAATGGGAAAATTCTATGTGGTAGTACTACTTAATATGCAGGGATAGAAGGTGGGATAAAATGATCTTCCTTCTACCCTGACCTTCGCCACCCCGACGCAGTTAGAAAGTGAATCCTGCCTTCCGTCTCCCATTTTCTTACAACCTGAGCAGCTGATGGCTCCACCTCTTTCACGGGTTGAAGAAGCATGAATTACAAAGGTGCAATGGCTACAAGAGTACCCAGCTGGCTGTGTGTAGTGTTCACCTCTTCAGTGCAGAGCTGGATACACCTACAGTTAATGGAATTAGTACACAATCTCTGATTTGCAAGAATGAGGAGACATCCAACTCATTCTTAGAAAGTTAAAAAGCTTAGCTATCCGTCCCCAAACAAGCAATAAAAGGAAATTAGACTGAGAGGATGGGAAAGTGAGGCAGTTAAAACTTCCAGGATCATTTATCAACTCCAACAACCAAGCATCATAACTTTATCTAACTTTAGCTCCATAACCTTGACAAAAATCACAATAACACCGTAAAAAGCTAAAAAAAAAAAAAAAAAAAAAATACACTACTTAAACTTAGTGTTATCTCTCTCCCTTGTTAACCTGAAACTAAACATTTTATCCCACTTCAAAGATAATGTTTAAATAACAAATACGTATCTAAATTAAAATTCCAGTGATTTTTTAATTTAAAAATCATAGGGTGCTTTTTATACTTATTATAAGGAAAACATTTTTTAGCCTCTGCAGGAAGATGATAATACTATTTTTAATTATATAGGACATTTTACAAAAACTCAAAATATTTTTGAAATAGTAAAGTCTCTGATATCCCTGGGAGGTAGGTGAATATGATTATACCCAATTGTCTAATGGGTAATCTGAGGCACGAAGGTTAAACGATATTCCCCCTAGACATAGTCATTCAAGAATAACACTTGTGAATTCCAACTGCCTGGCAAGTTTTGCTATCAGGTAACATTACCAGGAGCTTCTGCTTTTTCCTTTTAAGCCACTAGTCTCTTCTTTCCAATTAGAATGTATTGAAAAGGGGGCACTTACTAGGTATATTAGTACTGGGTTTGAGGGATGGTTCAACTTGGTCGCCCTTAACATGTCTATTTGTTTTCAACAAGAAATCGATGAAATCTCAGATACTGAAAATTATGTTATTTTGCTCAAGGGAGAAATCTAAATAACAATAAAATCAGATTAAGCCAAATGTAATTATCTAGCAAATAAAAAGCAAAAGGAAAATCTCTCAAGAATGCTACAGATTATATGAATGTTTTCCTCAGCATCTGAAGTCTTTCTACTTCTGAGTTTATTAACCTTTTAACAGATAGATATGCAGCTATATGATTTCTTCAAAAATCATTTTCCAGAAGAAAATATGATACATTTTTAACATTGCAAGTTGCTAGCTTCCTTCTAAACTTATTTAGATACCATATCATGGTTCTAACGCTAGCCTTCTCACATGTTTAATCTAGCGCACCTTACCAATGTGACTTGCAAGGTACTCTTGTTATTCCAATGCTTTCTCCTGTATTACTTATGCCAAGATTAAAGAGCAAAGAAAAGTGGGTTATGGAGAACTGAGGACCCATTTTTGATACACGGGGTGGGCCAGCCCCACCCTTTCTTGAACTCGCAATCCCGATGGCTCTCCTTTCACATGTCCTGTTTCCTTAGCCAACTTAGTTTGACTTTGCACTCAACCAGGTTCAGGGGTCGCTTCTAACTTCCCAGGACAGCCAACCATGGAGCCCGTGGGCAGGAAGCGCCGCAAGAGGGCTGCCAAGGTTCAGTCGGAGGCTCAAGTTATGGCCGCCCCGGTGAAGGAACATGCAGGAAAGGATCCAGTCAGTGATGAACATGAGGAAAGAAACCCTTTTACAGAAACAAGGGAGAAAGATGTGACTGATGAGCATGGGGAAAGAGAACCTTTTGCTGAAAAAGATGAACACACGGGGATTCATACCATGAAGCTAGAATATATTGCAGCTGACATTACAGAGGACCTTGCTGCAAAAAGAAAAATGATAAAAATAGATAAAGCCGCTTATAGGAAAACCAAGAACACAATTGAACGTGCTTTGAGAAAAAAACAACTAAAAAGGCAGAAACGTGATTATAGGCATACTTGGAAGTTGCTGAATGTCCTTAAAGAATACATCGCAGACAAGCAGAAAGATGATGAAGAAGCAGAAGAAGCAGAAGCAGAAGAAGCAGCAGCAGCAGCAGAAGTAATAGTAGTAGGAGAACAAGAGGAGGAGGAGAAGGAGGAGGAAGAGGAGAAAGAAGAAGAAGGAGGAGAAACAGAAGAAGAAGAAGGAGGAGGAGAAGGAGAAGAAACAGAAGAAGAAATAATTAAAGCATTTCAAGAAAAACAGAAGAGGTGTCAACAATATACAAGTGTTAAGAGATGGGGGCTGAAAGAGGTGAAGCCGCTACGTGAGCAATTCATAAAGGCTACCGAGGACTCTAAAGACAATTATTGCATCATTTCTTCCGATGAAGAAAGTGAACTTGATAACTAGCCGTGTTTTTAAATAAACTCGTGTCAGAACTCTTTTGGAAGAGTTGACACTTAGTTGTCTCTTCAACCTCTGTTATTCTGATGACTGAAGAAAGAACTTGAACCTATGTTATATGATACAAGCACAACTTGAGCTACAGTAAACTACATGATAGTGTTTTGATAGCACAACTTGAACTACAGTAAACTACATGATAGTGTTTTGATAATTGTTGTATAAATCGGTATAGCTCCTCTGTCATTTGTCTGTTAAATGCCAGACCTTGTTTCTATGATCTGTTGAATGAACCCTAGACACTTCTGTGAGAAAGCAGGGATTGCATAGTTATGTACACGGTCAATTAAATTTTAACATTAAAGATAATTTGGATTTCGGTTCGGCTCTGTGGATCCGTATCAGTTCCAAAAATGTAGAAAGCACGGGCATAGAAAAGTACATTTTTCTTTAATAAAAGAAGACAAAACCTGCCGGGTGTGGTGGCTCATGCCTGTAATCCCAGCACTTTGGGAGGCCGAGGGGAGTGGATCACTTGAGGTCAGGAATTTGAGACCAGCCTGGCCAACATGGTGAAACCCCATCTCTACTAAAAATACAAAAATTGGCCAGGCATGGTGGCACGTGCCTGTAGTCCCAGCTACTCAGGAGGCTGAGGCAGGAGGATCGCTTGAACCCCGGAGTCGGAGGTTGCAGTGAGCCAAGACTGTGCCACTGCACTCCAGTCTGGGTGACAAGAGCAAGACTCTTTCTCAGAAAACAAGAAGACGATGACAAAAGCTATCCTATCTATGCATTCTTTTGTATTTACTCATTAGGATAAAGAGGCAATTCCAATGAAAGTAGGAATTCAAAAAATAGATACATTCTATGGCCTTATCAAAATTATTAAAAATACCTTAACATTTGTGTTCTTGAAAAAATTAAACTACTATAAATAATTAAGGCAACTGAGCAAGATATATTAATATCAGTGTTGAGCCACTGCTTTGTGGGCATGTCATTTCCACAGACATCAAAATACCATTTAGTTTGTTTTGGTCCATCATTCAATGATACCTCCCCTTAGCATTGATTGAAAGTATTTTGTTAACATTTATGTATGCTTACAATTATTTCACATCTGTGGCAAGGTAAATTATGTAGAGTGCTTTGTTTTTGCAGTTTAATATTCATGGATTATGTGGAAGTTTAAGTCTACCTGCATCTAAAAACTTGAGTGATGAATTCACCTACCTTTCATTTTCTTAATGTGCAATTTTCACATGTAACAACATATAACATGTTTAAAAAGATATTTTTGCATGCAAAAACATGTTTAAAAGATGTACACGTTTTTGCATGTAAAAGGAATTTTACATGTAACAACATGTAAAAAAATGTTCATTTGGAAACACTTTATTTAGTAAATATGAAATTCAGAATATATTTGGAGTAAGTCAGTTAAATGTATTCTTTTGCTGAGTTTCTGAAATTCCATTCATGAATTGTTCAAAGCACAATACCCTCATTGGGAGGAGAGGAGCGACTTCCTCTCATTATTCCTTGTGCTTTTTATTTTAATTGGCCCCTATATACCACTCTTACCTTTTCTAGGTTTTCCAAGTTTAAGAAAAAAAGGAAGTTCATTCAGATTCTGTTTTTCTGCCTATAATCACTTATACAGGAATAAGTTAGTCCCTGTGGGGAACATTTAATTCCTAAAGTTTGCATTTTCGTAAAGAACTTTCCTTTTACCCAAAGCGTGTGTTGGTAGTACTAAGTACTCCTAAGTACTACTTTAAGTTTCTAAGAAGATCCTTACTTGAGATTTCTTTCAGTAGTTACAGAGGCAAAATAAGCACTGCAGAGGTTCATGTGCGAGTTCTGTTGTACATACTGGGCTATCTGACTATTTCTTCTATAGTGGACGGATGAGAAAGAAGCCAAAATGTACTTAGTGATGGAGCAGTTGATATTTATGCCACCCCTTACTATCAAGTGAGTAACTGTGTACTTGAAGTCACATTTTTTTTTTTTTTTTAGAGATATTGTCTCACTCTGGCTGAGCCAGAGTGCAGTAGTAGTGTGATCATAGCTCACTGCAACCTTGACCTTTGGGTTCAAGCGATCCTCCCACCTCAGCCTTCAGAGTGTCTGGTAACACAGGTGTGTACACCACGCCCAACTAAAATATATATTCTTTCTAGAGATGCAGTCTCCCTGTGTTGCCCAGGCCAATCTCAAATTCCTGGCTTCAAGTGATATTTCCACCTCGGCCTCCCAAATTGCTGGGATTACAGACATGAGCCACCGAGCCTGGCTGCATTATCTCACTTTTATATGGAATCTAAAACAGCTGAACTCACAGAAACAGAGAATAGAATGATGGTTACCAGGAGCTGGGGGAGGTGGAAGGTTGGGAATATGTTGGCCAAAGGGTACAAGATTTCAGTTAGGAGGAGTAAGTTCAAGAGCTCTATTGTAAAACATGGTGACAACAGATAATGATAATGCTGAATTTTTAAAGATTGCGAAGAGGGTAGATTTTAAGAGTTCTCACCACAAAGAAAATTATACTTAGGTGAAGTAATGCAAATGTCAACTAGCTTGACGTAGCTATTTCACAATCTATACATGTTTCAAAGCAACCTGTTGTAGATGGTATATATCATTTAAGTTTGTCAATTAAAATAAGTTTCTGAAATGTTTGGAATTAAACATAAAAACAAACATAAAAAAAAAAAGAAAAGTGGGTTATATCTAAGAATAGTCAATGATTCACTAAGTTTATTTTACTTGTAGTAACTGACGTGTGTGTGTGTTATTATTGTTAACTTCTACAAGCAGATATTCAAAGGGCAAAGATGGCCTCTTGTGAAAAGCTACTTTTCTTTTTTTTTTTTTTTTATTTGAGACAGAGTCTTGCTCTGTCGCCCAGGCTGGAGTGCAGTGGCACGATCTCAGTTCACTGCAACTTCCGCCTCCAGGGTTCACGTCATTCTCCTGCCTCAGCCTCCCGAGTAGCTGGGACTACAGGTGCCTGCCACCACGCCCAGGTAATTTTTTGTATTTTTAGTAAAGACGGGGTTTCACCGTGCTAGCCAGGATGGTCTCGATCTCCTGACATCGTGATCCGCCCGCCTCGGCCCCCTAAAGAGCTGGGATTACAGGTGTGAGCCACCGCGCCAGGCCGAAAAGATACTTTTCTAATCCACCCACTTTAATCAACTAAAAGCAATGGAATAAACAAGGCAGAAGTTTTGCAAACATTGAAAGGGGAGTATTTGGAAAGGATGCAATGGTACAGCAGCTCCTAGTTTTATGTATATGTAATGTATGTATCTTACATATATATCCATATACATAGAAAGAAAAGGAAGAGGGTTACAGCATGACATGACGTTGGCAAGTGTGAGATTCTTCCTCCTAAATCCCCTGACTTATCAGTCTGTACTTTAAGATAATCTGACAACGGTTTCAAAAGAGGGGAAAAAAGAAAGAAAAAAGGCACTTAACAAAGACAAAGGCCTGAATTGAGCATGTTTTAGAGGAGTAATATAAGCATTTTACCAGAGCTAAGAAATGATTTACAAAGAGTTAAACTTTTCCCCTTAAAATTTTATAAAATAAAATTGCATAACATGTTTGTGATCGGTCATTTATCTACTACTGCACTTTTCTTCTGCTTCATTATTACAAACACAAAAGTCCCCCCAAAAGCAAAACAACAACAATCATACATGCACAACAGAAAGTAAAAGTGCCTCTTTTGAGAACATTAGGTCAGCAGAATTACAGTGCTGAAGCACAGGACAGTTCTCAAGTTTGGCCTGATTATAGATTCTTCTCATTCTTCTATTTCCAACTTTAAAAAAACAAAACAAAATACAAAAAAGCAAACAGAAATTCCAAACCTAAATAATTAAAAACAACATAGGGACCAGTGTGCTTTTATGGTACACTCCTAAAATAAAGTATCCTAATTCTATACATGAGTCAAATTAGAGGACAAAACATCCTAGAAATAAAGAACTGTAAATTAGATTAAAGTCAACCAATACAGGCAAAGTTCATTTTACAAATGTAGCAGCAAATATGATAGATCACTGGAGTTCTAAGAGATGATCCCAAAGGACACAGAGTTCTCATAACCAATGGCAGTTTGAATAACAGTAGAATTTTTGTTTCAGAAAATGTCTTGAACCAAGTATAGGTGGAAAGGGATGTGGGAGAGGGCAACCAGAGGAGAAAGACTAGATAAGAGGTGCCTGCCCTTTCCAACCCTGGGTAGTAAACAATTTAGATCTGCTTTGGGAAAAAAATATCCTGGGTTAAAAATCATGTCCAATAAGTTGTTTTCAACCAGGTGTCAAACCCACAGTATTCCAACACATATGTGCCCGGTTCTTCCCCTTACCTTCGTGATTCAATAAACCCTATTCAATGTCCATGATATGAAAAATGTAATTTGGGCTAACAACATCCATCAGAGGGGTGGTGGGCACGAAAGAATGCACTATCGCCATCTTCTCATTCCCGCAAAGTATCAGAATCTTACGACTACAGATTAGCCTCATTTCCTTTCCCAAAACCTTTTCCTTCAGGCTGTTTTAAAATCATGATTTCATTTACCCTCCGACCTCAAAAGCATATAAGAATTATAATTGACTTATAGTGGAAATTATTGCTTGCATTTATTCTGGATGCTCTGAATGAGCTTGACACTTTGCTCCCAGTCTCCAACTGAGGCTCAGCACAGCTATCTCCGAGGACAACTCTGCTGACTGTTATTGCTTGTGAATACTGAGGATTAACTTGTATGTACAGTAACAGTTTATATATCAGTGAAGGCAATTTAAAATATAAAACAGTTGAAAACAAACAGCTTACTCTTCCTGAATCAAGAATCCCGAGGAGTGGGATATAATCATGTGTGCTAATTATGTTTGCATTTGGATGTTGCTAATGCTCTTCAGAAATACACGTTGCTCTATAGATATCCTTTCCAATGACTCACCGTTTTAAAAAATAACATAATTTGATTTTTAAGTGCAAAAATACAGTATGAGTCACAAGTCTCTGTGCTAAAAAATAACCAATTTATATGTTTGTTTTTAGTAATAAAAATGGTAAAGACAGGTGACCATAAAGTATGGGCACCTTTTTCAATGTTATGATCTAGAAAAGAAATAGATTAGTATTTACATGTAGAAACTCTCTGATCATACTTTATCTATACAGAAATACAAGGATGTTTGACTGATTCATACAACATAAAAGAGGGGTCCTGACTGAAATGAATGTAAGTTGTCAGTGCAGATGGGGGTTTAAAGTAGGGATCTGACAGCAGTCCTCAAGGAATCAAGACTAAAGAGAACACAGAAGAATCTCCATATTATATTCTTGGAGCCAAGGGCCTTCAGATATTTTTATTGGTTAGTATAAAATGTTACAGGGAAAAGAACTGATTATCCTGTTCTGTTCTAATGATGAGAGTCACCAGGGATCTTCACATGGCATGATTCAGAATTGATGGTTTTAAGAAATTCAAATGATTTTTTGACTCAAACTAG
>NC_045441.1:128399376-128451950 GCF_002776525.5 Piliocolobus tephrosceles | reverse complement strand
GAATTGATGGTTTTAAGAAATTCAAATGATTTTTTGACTCAAACTAGTCATTTATATGAATACGTGTGTATGTATATATACATACACACATATATACAAGTATTCTGGAAGAGAGATTAATATGCACTTCGACTTCTCTTGTGGTATGAGAAGTAAAACAAAGGTTACCTTCCCAAAGGAAAATCTCATCACTTTCCCTAGTATTAAGCAAAGACCTTTTTATTCAATTTTCATAAAAGCAAGAGGTCCACTACATTTGAAAAAATAAAAAAATTGGGCAAGCTTCCCTAACTGAAACCAAGCAAATCTTCATCAAACGTATTGAATTCAAGTCAAACCTCTGTGACATCCTTCCAGTATCCTTCCAAAATATCTACTGGGGTTCATACTATATCCATATTTGTTTTATTGATAAACTAAATTCTTAGAGTCAAGAGATTATATCAGTGATTCCTTTGAAATAATCCTTTCCCTTTACTGTAACAAGTTCTTGGAACTAAAGTTTTCAGTTATTTATTAACTTTTTTGCTAGGAAGCAAGCCAATGTGACTTTGAAGTCAAAATATAGGCATACAGATCTAAACAGATCTGTGGTTATTTATTCACAGTCCTGTAGGATATCTGGGACTTTTGCGTATAAAAGAAAAAAGGGCCTGGTTAATATTCTTAATTGAGTAATCTAACGGTATAGGGTAATGTGTAATAAACACATATGCAAGAAATGTTGCCACTACCAGTCTATTGTTTTTTTAGGTTAGTGTGTCATTATAAATGGATCAAGCTTATACCATTTAGAGTTTACACCATTCTCTGATACAGTTTGAAAATATAGAGAAGCTTAGAAAAACTAGAATAATACAGCAAAAAACAAAACAAAACAAAACAAAAAACATCAAATCAAATGCATCCAAGGAGAACCATAAATTTTTCCCTTAACATCCTTTGTTGAATATGCTATTTGCATAAGGAAGCTATAATAACTAAGGAGTCTTATTTGCTGCAGATTTACTCACATATCAATACACTGAGTAAATATTAGTAAAGCTTTAGGATCTCAAATGCTCCAAACAATTTCACTACACTGGATACAAGGAGTAAAAATACATTGTGATTGTGATCCTAATGTGATTCCTCCCTTTAAAATACCATCTTAAAAATTCGAAAACTATATTCATGCCATTTGAATGACCAATGAAGAAACATAGTGTACACTTCTACCTGTTTATACCAATAGCTAATAATCACCTGAAGGACCACTAGCTAAAAGAACAGAAGGAGAAGTTGTGAAGTTAGATGAATTGGGGAAACTTAAGAGTTTATGTTGCTGCAAGGGCTAATAGCAGCAAAGCAATAACCCTGAAAAGATCCCCATTTCTCAAGAGAAAAATGTGAACACAGTCACATTTTAACATCAAGAATGGAAATAAGAATTAACCAGTCAATACTAGATGCACAAATCACCTGAAGAAAAGAGTTAAGTACCTGCTCCTGAATGGAAGATGAAATTGACCCTTTTACAAAAAGGGGACATCTAGGTTTCATCTCTTAAGAGCAACAGGCTCAACTTCCTGATTTTTAAAAATCTAGATGATTTAATAATATATATCACTGTGCTAAAATAACTTTCCTGAAGGATCTTTAGTCCACTGATTTAGGGGAGTTGCTACACACTGGAGAAGATTCAAGTTTGTTCAGGATTTTTGAGGGTATGGTATTTCTTCAGCTACTATATATCGGAGATAGAATCACTATTGTTATTATTTTTTGTGGCAAATTTGCTACACAGTCCACTCAAATAGACATGATCATTATTCCTGACAAACTGGCCTAATTCCAGTTTTTAATGCCTTTTATTAGCAATGATGTCTATTAAGTGTTCAGATCCAACCCCCAGGATGGATGGAGTTTGCCCAAATTCTCTTGACTTCCTTCTTCCTCCCCCGGGAAAAATCAAATTTGTATTTCTGTGGGTTTGACAACTGAGTCTCTTTCAAGTCTATTAATATGGTAACTTTGTCATTCTTTAGAAGAGACCAAAGGTCACTAACTTTGCACAAAAGCATTTCTTCCTCCTGCACCTGGCTTTGCTCAAGTAATGTTTTCTTTTCTTTTTCCTCCTCACCACAGTGCTTGGGACGAGAGAATGTAAACATCGACAGAAACAGCAGCCCTATGACCACATAAGTACTTTCCCATCAGGTAGATTCCATCAGTCAACTAAACATTTCGTCTCCTTTGCTTGCTGGGCAGTCACTGAGATTTCCGTGGTAATTTAGAGTCCCCTTTACTTTGGCCTCCATCTGAGAAAAAGAGATATTAAATTGGTATGGGTCCATATGTTAAAAAAAACCAGGTAAGAAAAACAAAGCAAAAAGAACAATTAACTTTTATCTTTTGTGGATGACATCTCGGAAAAGATATAACTTTTAATATCTTGCATGTCATATAGCATTATAGAGGTTGATAAAACATCATGGAGATAAAAACTCAAGAAAAATGATCCTCTTCTCTCAAATGACTGTGGTTTTCAGTGTTCTATAAATACCATTTCAATAAGTTTTTATTATTTACGTCCCCGCCAATTGTGTCAAATGCTGTAAGAGGGTTATCAAGGAACCAGAAGACACAATTCCTACCTCAGAGGGACCCACTACATCTTTCAATTCCTTTAGAAGACAGGTCAACTTCATTTTTTTTTTTTGTAAGTGAAATAAAATTTCAAGCCAGGACACAGCATTTCATAATTCCTCACTGTGTAAACAAACGTAGCAAACTTTTAATCTGTAGTGAAAAACATTCAGCTGAGTCTGTGTGCTCATTCTAACCTAGCTTTAAGTGACAGGAAAGTCTGCTAATGGGACAATGCTCTTTCTTTTCTTTTTTTTGAGACGGAGTCTTAGTCTGTTGCTCAGGCTGGAGTACAATGGCGCAATCTGGGCTCACTGCAACCTCTGCCTCCCAGGTTCAAGCAATTCTCCTATCTCAGCCTCCTGAGTAGTTGGGATTACAGGTGCGCACCACCACGCCCGGCTAATTTTTGTACTTTTAGTAGAGACGGGGTTTCATCATGTTAGTCAGGCTGGTCTCAAACTCCTGACCTCATGATCCACTCACCTTGGCCTCCCAAAGTGCTGGGATTACAGGCGTGAGCCACCACGCCCGGCTGTTTCTTTTTTAAAGAGAGAGTCTTGCTATGTTTTTCCAGGCTGTAGTGCAGTGGCTATGCACAGATGCGATCATAGCACACCACAGCCTCAAATTCCCGGGCTCAAGCGACCCTCCTGCCTTAGCCTTCTAAGTAGTGGGACTACTGGTGTGTGCCAGCTCAAAATAATTTCTATTTTTACACACTGCTGTTTAAATGCTTGCAGAAAAAATGTTGATTATTGCATTTAATCCTCAACTAAATTACCTACAAAAACTGGCCAGGAGGAGAGGAAAGGGGGATACCAGGGCAAGCGTAGGGCCCCATGACCTGGAGAGCCAACAGAATATGGAGAAAGTCTCCAACAGGTCATGGCCTTAGCAAGAAAAATGAGGCCTCAAAGACAACCCAGGTCTGACAGCAAAGGACAGGGAAAGGAAACCTTTTATTCTGAGGGAAGAGGCATGAATGGCAGAAATACACAGGTGAAAAGGAACAAATTTGACCAGGGTTTGGCAAACTACAGCCCATAGGCCAAATCTGGTTCCCTGCTTGCTTTTGTATGTAAAGTTTTATTTACAGTCATACTCATTTGTTTAAATACTCCTTATGGTTGTTTTTCACTACAATGGTCAGTTGAGTAGTGGCGACAGAGACCATATGGACTGCAAAGACTAAGATATTTACTATTTGGCCCTTTACAGAAAAATTTTACTGAGCTTTTACACTAGATAAAATTAATTAACATTAAGGCCGGTCGCGGTGGCTCAAGCCTGTAACCCCAGCACTTTGGGAGGCCGAGACGGGTGGATCACGAGGTCAGGAGATGGAGACCATCCTGACTCACACGGTGAAACCCCGTCTCTACTAAAAACTACAAAAAACTAGCCGGGCGAGGTGGCGGCGCCTGTAGTCCCAGCTACCCGGGAGGCTGAGGCAGGAGAATGATGTGAACCCGGGAGGCGGAGCTTGCAGTGAGCTGAGATCCGGCCACAGCACTCCAGCCTGGGTGACAGAGCGAGACTCCGTCTCCAAAAAAAAAAAAAAAAATTAATTAACATTAATTGAGCTCTTACTATGCACCAGGTGCCATGCTAGAAGCTTTAAATCAATTATTTTTTATTAAATTCTCATATGAAGTCATTAAAAACATTTGTTGTCTCCAGTTTACAAGCAAGAGAAAGTGATGTTCAAACAAGTTAAACCTATTCAAACTGGTAGTTCTGTAATTCAAAAATCCAAGTCTGATCCTCAAGTTCAGTGACTTATACTTTAAAATGTTTCTTAGGGGAAAAATTTTAAACTCTTTTTTTTTTTTGGAGACAGACTTCACTCTGTCACCCAGACTGGAGTGCAGTGGCATAATCAGAGCTCACTGTAGCCTCGACCTCCCAGCTACAGGTGATCCTCCCACCTCAGCCTCCCGGGTAGCTGGGACTACAGAGGCATACTACAATGCCCAGAACATTTTTTGTAGAGATAGCATTTCACCATGTTGACCAGGCTGGTCTCAAACTCCTGGACTCAAGCCACCTGCCTGCCTTGGCTTCCCAAAATGCTGGGATTACAGGCATGAGCTACCATGCCTGGTTGAAAAATTTAAAACTTTTTAACTTTAGTTATTTGGAAAATACTGATAGTCATATTTCCTTTCTCCCTCTGGAATAGCAGTGCTGCATTGATAAACGAGATAGTTCATGTAAGAACGAACACTGGGGTCTTTCTGAGCCATGAGAATCCTGCCTGTTTAATTCCTTGCAGGTGGCCACATTCATGCCCATCTGCTCATAAGTACACTACCCTCAGCTGGATTCATTATACCAAGCAGTTGTCTACACCCAGGGAGGAACTGCTTTAGTCACACACAGGGCAATTCTCTTTAGATATTTAAACTAGTCAGAGTTCAGGAAGATTGGGATTGCTGACATTTGTGCCACGACTCTCTGTTACCCATTTTACATAACCGTGGTTTTATGCTCATTCTCAAGGGTAAGACTGGGACAGCTCACCACTTAGTTCTTTCGGAGGATTAATGGCAATCTGTTGCCTCAAGATTGCTCCTCAGTTCCCATCTCTGTACTGTGGTTAATGTAAACTGGTTCAAAGATCATTTTTATTTTGATTCAGTGGCCAAAAAAAAAAAAAAGTGAGGCCTAGTCAACTTCCAAAGTTAAGAGGGCAGCTGAGCAGTTATTTCTGCTCAAAAGATCCTGAAAATGGGCTTCAGAATAATATCAGCGTCTATGGAGGTCAACTGCTGGGGAAAACGAGAAGCTGGAGCCCAGTGTATTTGGCACACTGCCTAATCTGACTGCCTAATGTCAGATTTCAGAGCGATCTGGCTGCCTACAAGGACAGAATGCATACAGCTTGGATCATATTAATTTTTCTTTTTTGAGACAGTCTTACTCTGTTGCCCAGGCCGGAGGGCAGTAGCGTGATCTCGGTTCACCGCAACCTCCACCTCCCAGGTTCAAGCAATTCTCCTGCCTCAGCCTCCCAAGTAGCTGGGACTACAGGCATGTGCCACCAGGCCCAGGTAACTTTTGTATTTTTAGTAGAGACGGGGTTTCACCATATTGGCTAGGCTGGTCTTGAACTCCCAACCTCAAGTGACCTGCCCACCTTGGCCTCCCAAAGTGCTGGGATTACAAGAGTGAGCCACTGTGCCTGGCAGGATCATATTAATTTCATCTCTGCTAAAATGCTGAGACATTTAATGACTAAGAATACAGGTCATGGAGTCAGACTTCCTGGGTTTGAATCTCAGATCAAGCATTTGTTATCTGGGCAAGTTGTGTATTATCTTGGGCAAGTTGCTTAGCTCTGATTCAGTTTCGTGATCTGTAAAATGGAGACCGTCATCTAAGGACTAAGTTAGCTATCCATGTAAGCTGTCACAAGACTATGTGGCATTTAGTAAGCTTTCAATAAATGTAAACAATTATCATTACTATACATAACTTTTAACCATCTTATGAATCCTCTCAGTCATCATTTCCACATAATAAACACCTTCAAAAGGCTTTTAGGTTACAGAAGATCTCGTTTACCTATTTCCTTCCTCTTAAAAGGAATTAGTTGCTAATGAGGAATGAGGATTCAGTCTATGGAAATTTGCATTTTCCAGCCTTTGTGATTCAATTCACATTGTTTTCAGAAAAGTATAATCCGTATCTACAAGCCTATACAAATGAGAAAGAGATGAAGAAGGAGATGGTGTCCTCACCGTGAAATGCTTGCTGTGAGTGTGCAGGCAGAGGTGAGTGGGAAAGCGCTGCTGCATGCTGGGCTCCTCCTGGCTGTAAACCCTTGAGTAAATCTGAGAGGAAAACAGACTTGTCAGTCATCTTTAAATTCAGATTGGAGCCCTTTTAGTTCAAAAATGAAAACTGATTTATGTAATGCAGGCACAGCACCTGACTTTGAAGGCCTTCTAAAACTAGAGCATGTTTTTAAAAATTTACTTATTTTAATGTATGTATGTGCACGTAACCCAACACAACTGACTTCCTCTTAAAAATTTCATTAAGATGGAAATGTGGTATAGATAGCTTAAAAACTGTATATAAAACCCCGGTGTCCAATAATTTTACTTACTATATATATATAAACTGCATTTCTTAAGAAAAAACTATAATCTTCATTAACTCCAACTGGACTACTCTTAATAATAAATTTGTAAGGTTTCCTGTTCTGTCAAGCTAGACAGCCCAAGCAAATAGAAGAGCCCCACTTACTCTGAGTTAGGCTATGGTGGAAAGCGGCTGAGGTAGATCCCGAGGTGGTTGTCACTCCAGCTGTGTCCGTTCCAAAGCCAAATATCTCCAAGGGAAACAAGGGCATGGTCACTGGAACAAGGCCACCCAGCATCCCAAAAGGAGTCACATTTTGATTTGTTACAGACAAAGGTGATGTCATGAGAGTCAGAGGTGAGGCATTAGCCAATAATGATGCTCCTGCTGTGGACTGTGCAGAAACCAGGGGTCAAAATACATAAGAAATAAAGTAATCCAAATTGATTTATTTTCTATAATATCCTCACAGATGCAAGACTGTGCTTTACATCTGCTCTGACAGAAACGTTGTGAGACAGGCTCTTCATTACCACCGCAGGTTCCTCAGATGCTGTTATTTTAGTGGCACTTATATGAACACTCACGCACTCTATCAATCTACTAATTCCCAACCTTACACTCGCACTCCTCCACTTTTGCCTCCTAGCCCAAATACCTGAACCATGAGTAAACAATCCCATGCAATTTCGGCTGGGTCTCTGAAAATGCTCACTTTACTATTTTTTTTTTTTTTTTTTTTTTTGAGACAGTCTCGCTCTGTCGCCCAGGCTGGAGTGCAATGGCTGGATCTCAGCTCACTGCAAGCTCGGCCTCCTGGGTTCACGCCATTCTCCTGCCTCAGCCTCCCGAGTAGCTGGGACTACAGGCGCCTGCCACCTCGCCCGGCTAGTTTTTTGTATGTTTTTAGTAGAGACGGAGTTTCACTGGGTTAGCCAGGATGGTCTCGATCTCCTGACCTCGTGATCCGCCCGCCTCGGCCTCCCAAAGTGCTGGGATTACAGGCTTGAGCCACCGCACCCGGCCCACTTTACTATTTGTCTTACAATCTTTCCTGCAGCGGCTGCTCTAGACTGCTGCTTTCAGGGCCCTACCCAGTATCCTTTACTGTCATCACATCAGCTTAGAGAGACCAGGCCGAGGCATTCTTCCTCGCCATGAGCCTCACCTGCCCTTCTCCAAAGCTAACCACCTGACTTACACCATGAATTCTCACCGTGTAGAACTTTCTTGTACAAATATCTAGTACTGCACCTTTTCCATGTTTCCTCTGCCTTCTCAGATACAGAAACTTATTATTTCTTTTTATAACCACGCCGTTATTCTAGCTCTTCCTTGACTCCTAGCCACTATCTAATTTGTCTTCCTTTTATTATCAAACAGAATGACAGACTTCAGTTTCCTTAGTCCTAGTCACTTAACTCCTGAAAGCGGTTTTCACTTTATTACTTTTCTGAAATTACACTTCTTAAGGTAAAAGATAAACTGGACAGTGTTTTCACACTCCCCTACCTGGGCTTTGATGCCATGTTTACGAATAAAAACACTGAAATCAGAAATATGCTAACATATTTGGACTGCAGGGAGGACTTTAAAAAAATAAAATAAATAAGAAATATGCTGACCTCGATGGGCTTTCACAGAGAACTTAAATATATTCCCCCTGCCCAAACTCCGCCCCCTTTTTGAGACAGGGTCTCCTGTGGCCCACGCTGGAGTACAGCAGTGCAATCACAGCTAACTGCCATCTCAAACCTCCTGGAGGCTCAAGTGATCCTCTCACCTCAGCCTCCGGAGTAGCTAAGACTACAGGCACATGCCACCATACCTGGCTAACATTTTTTGTATTTATTATACACAGGGTTTCACCATGTTGCCCAGGCTGGGCTTGAACTCCTAGGTTCAAGTGATCCCCTCACTGCCTGTGCCTCCCAAAATGCTAGAATTATAGCGTGAGCCAGGACGCCTGGCAAATGTATTCCTATACCTAGTTTAATTCTTTGAACAGTTTTCTACACAACAATTAAATTTTTTCCATTTTGATTTTTTTAAAAACAGATTTATTATTATTTTTTGAGACACGGGGTTTCACTCTGTTACCCAGGCTAGAGAGCAGTGGCACAATTGTAGCTCATGGCAGACTCAAACTCCTGGGTGCAAGTGATCCTCCCACCTCAGCCTCCCAAGTAGCTGGGACTACAGGTGTGTGCCACCAGACCCAGCTAACTTTTTAAAATGTTTTTTGTAGAGACAGGGTCTATGTTGCTCAGGCTAGCCTCGAACTCCTGGGCTCCAGCAATCCTCACACCTAGGCCTTCCAAAGCACTGAGATTACAGGCATGAGCCACCATGCCTGGCCAACATTTTTCTTTTCTATGTGCACTTACTTACCAACAGGGAGCTAATACAATCAAATTTTCTCATTATCATATATTATCTATTACAGTTTCTGTCATTCTGAGATTTCTTTTGTAGTCTTATTTTACCAAATCCAAATTTTCCTGGTCAAAACTTTGTTATTTTTTTTGTTTTCTTTGTTTTGTTTTGTTTTTTTGAGATGGAGTCTCACTCTGTTGCCCAGGCTGCAGTGTAGTGCTGCGATCTTGGCTCAGTGCAACCTCCACCTCCTGGGTTCAAGCAATTCTCCTGCCTCGGCCTCCTGAGTAGCTGGGACTACAGGCATGTGCCACCATGCCCAGCTAATTTTTGTATTTTTAGTAGAGATGGGGTTTCACCATGTTGGCCAGGATAGTCTCGAACTCCTGTGCTCAAGTGATCTGCCTGTCTTGGCCTCCCAAAGTGCTGGGATTATAGGCATGAGCCACCATGTACCTCTAAATCTAAATTTGATCAGGAAAATGGAATTTGTTGACTATTTTAAAAATAATAAATGTTAGCTCTTTCCAGTTTTATTATGTGTATCAATAAGCATTATTAATTAAGGATTTATTATTTTAAAAATCTTTGTCCTTTTGCTGCTGGTGGGGTATTTCTTAATGTATAAGAAAAATGCAGACAATCTTTCCACACACACATGCCACATAACATTACATATATTTATATACTTAAGAGGTTATGCCACTGCTGAACAAACAAATGAAGAATATCCACAAGCGGCCTTCTTTCTGGTTCTTAAACTGCCTCCCTCCCCTGTTCTCCTTTATTTGTTAATAAAAATAACAAATTTTACAACTGAAATTTATATACGTAGTTCTGGCCTCTCATCTGTTTCCATCCTGTATATCTGAGAGTTAACACAGTAATTCCGCTTGAATATCTAGCACCAACTTGACATATCCAAAGATGAAATCATCTTCTCCAATGGGTTCCCCCATCTTCTGTCAACTGCTTTCACCAGGGAATTCCATTCTTTCCAGTCACTTAGGCTTGAAACCTTAGTTTTCAGGTATCATAAAATGATGACATTATAGTCAACAAACCCATTCTTTCTTTTTTGCCAAAATTTTCTCTCACAGGTAAGTACAAACCTTCACCACTCCATGTTTGAACCTGACAGTTTTTATTTGCCAGTCTTTTCCTGTACTGTGCCAACTACGATATACAAAGTGGGTGCATTTAGGAAAAAATTACCAAGTTAGAGATAATAGTATCTTAATGCAATCAGGATAGAAAAGATCCCGCATCAACTTAAAAATGAACCAGTGGCCGGGCGCAGTGGCTCAAGCCTGTAATCCCAGCACTTTGGGAGGCCGAGATGGGCGGATCACGAGGTCAGGAGATCGAGACCATCCTGGCTAATATGGTGAAACCCCGTCTCTACTAAAAAATACAAAAAAACTAGCTGGGCGACGAGGCGGGCGCCTGTAGTCCCAGCTACTCGGGAGGCTGAGGCAGGAGAATGGCGTAAACCCGGGAGGCGGAGCTTGCAGTGAGCTGAGATCTGGCCACTGCACTCCAGCCTGGGCGACAGAGCAAGACTCCGTCTCAAAAAAAAAATGAACCAGTGTTAGCCAGTGCGGTGGCTCACGCCTGTAATCCTAGCACTTTGGGAGGCCAAGGTAGGCGGATCATGAGATCAGGAATTCGAGACCAGCCTGACTAACATGGTGGTCTCTACTACTGTCTCTACTAAAAACACGAAATTACAATAATTAAGTAATACAATACAAAAATTAGCCAGGTATGGTGGCTCATGTCTGTAGTCCCAGCTACTCGGGAGGCTGAGGCAGCAGAACCACTTGAACCTGGGAGGCGGATTGCAGTGAGCTGAGATTGCGCCACTGCACTCCAGTCTGGACGACAGAGCAAGACCCTATCTCGGGGGAAAAAAAAAAAAATTAATCAAGAGTTGCTTCTTCTTTTAATCGTAATTCTACTGCAGTCTTGGAATGATAAAGAGTCTCCAAGGCTGTGTGCCCCAACTGGAGTTCCCTAGTGAGGAACATTAAATACTGTTAATAAAAGGAATCTTTTAAAGCTTTTCTGGAGGAGTGCAATTGAAGCATTAAAGTAGATGCAAAATGAGGGTCAGTCACTATGGCTCACTCCTATTATCTCAGCGCTTTGGGAGGCTGAGGTGGGTGAATCACCTGAGGCCAGGAATTCAAGACCAGCCTGGCCAACATGGTGAAACACCGTCTCTACTAAAAATACAAAAATTAGCCGGGCGTGGTGGCGCTTGCCTGTAATCCCAGGTACTCGGGAGGCTGAGGCAGGAGAAATGCTTGAACCCTGGAGGCAGAGGTTGCAGTGAGCCAAGACCACGCCACTGCACTCCAGCCCGGGCAACAGAGCGAGACCCTGTCTCAAAAAAAAAAAAAAAAAAAAAAGCAAGATGTAAATTAGGTAGGGCAATTTCCAAAATTAAATAACTCAAGTATAGCAATAAAAAAGTGATACTATGCCATAAATGCCTAACATTTTACACTTTCAAGTAACTTCTATATCCACTTTGTTTATAAATATAAACGGAAGCATCAGATCATCTAAATGTGACACAGGTATTTGCAAATCTCTCTATCTTAAAAGATGGAGACCTTTTAGCAGTGGGGTGCTCCAATGTTGACATAATCTGGGATCATGCACAAGAAGTCAGCATGAAGCAGCTAAATAGTTCAGGATTATGCCCCATAGTCAAAAATAGTTTCCGTGACCTCTACATTTTATTCCCAGGGGAAAAAACATTGAAGGGAAACCTTGCTCTTCCCGTAGTGGGCATTAATCTTTTGTTTTTTTTTGAGATGGTGTCTCCCTCTGTTGCCAGGCTGGAGTGCAGCGGCACGATCTCAGCTCACTGCAACCTCTGACTCCCAGATTCCAGTGATTCTCCTGCCTCACAGCCTCCCAAGTAGCTGGGATTACAGGCACACGCCACCACACCCAGCTAATTTTTGCATTTTTAGTAGAGACGGGGTTTCCCCATGTTGGCCAGGATGACCTCGCTCTCCTGACTTGTGATCCACCCATCTCGGCCTCCCAAAGTGTTGGGATTACAGGCGTGAGCCACTGCGATTAAATTAAACCACATCCTCGGCTGCAATTAAATTAAACCACATCCTCTACTTTGGTGAGTGCACTGATCCCCTATTTCCCACAACACTCAGAGTAACCTTTTGAAATGCAAATCAGACCATACCAGTCCCCTGTTTAAGAAACTCCAATAGCTTCCCACTGCACAGAGAACAAAATCCAAAGTCCTTACTGTGTCTCACAAGGTCCTCCATGACATGGTTCTGGTCTCTCTCTGATCTCACCACCTACCACTCTCTCTCCATGGTCCAGCCATGCAGGCCTTCACTTCAGGCTCTTTTCCATCTCAGTGTCTTCATACAATTGTTCCCTCTGGCCTGAACTATTTTTCCCCTCTCTTCTCCACATGGCTGGCTTCTGCTCATTCAATTCTCAGATCAAATGTTACCTCCTCAAACCTTCTTCACCTTCTTTATGCTGGCAGCAATAACTCTTTATCATATTATCCTACAAATTTTATTTTTTCATAAAACTTGTATTTTTGCTTGTCTTCCTACATAGACTATATGCTCCATGAGAGAAGGAATGCTGAGTATGCTGTTCATCCCTATTTCCCCAGCACCTAGAAGAGTGCCTGGCACATAGTAAACACTCAATAAACATTTGCTTAATGAATGAATGATGTTTCGAATCATAAAGTGGCAAGGACAAGATTCAAAGAAAATCAGTCAATTGAAGGGTAAGAAACAGGAGGAAACCCCTGTGTGGAAAGTTATGAAATAGAAAGCAAGCAGAGCTAACAACCTGAACCCAGAAGGAGTTTACCTTTTGCCATTTGTTAAAGGACCTGTCATTTTCACTCTGCAAATAAGTAGACACCCACAGATGCCTTTCAGACAGAAGGTGAATGCTTTACAGGCATAGATAGGAAATCTGTTTTCAGTATTGGAGAGCTATAGACAGGTTCTAGAGGCCATAAGATAGCTGGTAAGACGTCACTGAGATGCTATGTTAGAACAAAAAGAACTTTAGTTTCGTCAAGGGATAGAAATGACCTTAATGAATTATTAAACTTTTCTTCAGTCAAACCAGTAAGAGAGAAAAAAGAAAAAAAGATCAGATATGAAGACAGGAACACTTCAGTCTCCAAATCATAAAGCCATTTGGGAGAGGAAGAAAACCAGGAGGGAGTAGCTAGTCTTCAGAAATGCATATTTTGCCAAGTAGCCTCCATGCTGACAAACCAATTATTTGTTAGACAATACAGGGCTTCTTTTGCGATAAATGATCAAATACAGGAAGATCTTTGGGAACAAAATAGAACTGACAGATTGTAGAGATGACAAAGGATGAAGAAAGATTTAATCTTAAGTTCAAAGAAAATGAAGCAAATGAAAATAAAAAGAAATTTTTAATTCCAGAAATAACTCCCCAAATTTTTATAAAATTGATAAAATTAAGAGTTTTCCATTTATTATTCTTATTTAAAAACACAAAGAAGAAAATGCTGAAAAGGTTAAAAGTAGTTAACCCTAGGAGGAGGATATGGGGCAGGGAACTACCATTTATGCTATCTTTTTACTTACTTCTTTGATCAAATTAAGAATCTTAACAAGAGTAAACTTTTTTATAAAGATAATATAGACAGTAATGCAGACTAACTCCAATCTTCCACATACTTTTTTTTCATAAGGGAAGGCCTTTATTCATTCATCTCTATATACATTTTAACATATAATCCCTAATATCAATTTGTTATTATTTTATTTCTGATGAAAGTAAATGTACATACATACATCAGTTAATCCTAGATTTCAATTAATAAATTACCAGTTAGCTGAATTTGTTCTACATTAGAATTCTGGCATCTAGTCATTCCTATGCCTACATCAGTGGCAGAATGATGATTTGAATATACACATACTGAATGTATGCAATGTATATTGAATATCAACCCTTAGACTGTATTGAACAGCAGGAAACTTTGACATACAACAAGGGGAAACTTCTCGTTAGATGTTGCTGTTCCACATAAATAGGAGGCAGTACAAAGAGCACTTCCTTAGACAACACAATTCCATAAATCAATAAAAGTTATGTTTTCAAAGAATATTTAAGAACCTAAGAACTTGCATATCATAAAATGGTATTTTTTTTTTTTTGGTCAGTTATAAAATGAAATATATCAAACACATTTTGTTGAAAAAAGTCTTAAAAAGTACCTACAACGCATAAACAGTGTTGGATTAATAGGTGATTTTTATTTTCTTTTTTCTAAATTTGCCTTCAATGAACACATACTACTTTCAGGGGAAAAAAAGTTAAAGAATCTAAATCATTAACATAAAGGACAAATCTGAGAAAGTGTCAGAATACAAAGAAGTGGCAGAGAGATTAAAACAATAACAGAAGATGATATGGAAGACAGAGAGACGAAACATAGGCTGGGCGTGGTGGCTCACGCCTATCGTCCCAGCACTTTGGGAGGCCGAGGCAGGCGGATCACTTGAGGTTAGGAGTTTGAGACCAGCCCAGTCAACATGGTGAAAACCCAACTCTACTAAAAATATAAAAGTTAGGCCGAGCGTGGTGACTCACGCCTGTAATCCCAGCAGTTTGGGAGGCCGAGGTGGGTGGATCACCTGAGGTCAGGAGTTCAAGACCAGGCTGGCCAACATGGCAAAATACTGTCTCTATGCATGGTGGTATGTGCCTATAATCCCAGCTACTCAGGAGGCTGAGGTAGGGAGAATTGCTTGAACCCGAGAGGTGGAGGTTGCAGTGCGCCGAGATCACACCACTGCACTCCAGCTTGGGCAACAGAGGAGACTTGGTCTCAAAAAATAACAATAAATAAATAAACATACAAAAATTAGCCAGGCATGGCGGCAGGCACCTGTAATTCCAGCTACTCGGGAGCCTGAGGCAGGAGAATCTCTTGAACCCAAGAAGCAGAGGTTGCAGTGAGCCAAGATGGCATCACTGCCCTCCAGCCTGTACAACAGAGCGAGACTCCATCTCAGGGAAAAATTAAAAATAATAATAATAATGATAAATATAATAAAGAGTTCTCAAAAAACTTACAATAAATGGATCAGAAACAGTAATCAGACACATAATACAATAAAATATTCTTGATCTAAAATAAATAACCAGGTCTGAGATGGAATGCTATTATTATGTTCTAGGTATACAACTAATGAAAACTAGGCAGAGAAAACACATTAATGATAAGGGAACAAAAGGAGAATGAGAAACAGTCTGAGAATGGTCTCAGATTTCTCCATAATCCCAAGTATTAAGCAAGAGTCAGTGGAAGAGTATTTACAAAATTTGGAGTGGAACAGTTAGTGCCCCAAGAAGGTTATGCCTACTCAAGTGTGATAGCACAGAAAGAAATTACCAGGTGCACATGAGCTAAGGTAAAATAGCATTCATGCTACCCTTTTAAAAATTTATTATTATTATTTTTTGAGATGGAGCTTCGCTCTGTCACCCAGGCTGGAGTGCAATGGCGTGATATCGTTCACTGCAACCTCTGCCTCCTGGGTTCAAGCGACTCTCCTGCCTTGGCCTCCAAAACAGCTGGGACTACAGGCATGCGCCACCATGCCTGGCTAATTTTTTTGTATTTTTAGTAGCCAGGGTTTCACCATGTTGGCCAGGTTGGTCTTGAACTCCTGACCTCAAGTGTTCCTCCTGCCTTGGCCTCCCAAAGTGCTGAGATTACAGACATGAGCCACCACGCTAGACTACCCTTCTTAAAAAGATTGCTTGAGTGAGGCACTCAGCTAATTGAGAGATAAGTTTAAACTAAAAATTCATGAATGGGAAAACTGTGGTATAAAAGGACAACTAACACTAATTTGACACAGAAAATTATATAGCACTATAAAATTAATGCAAAATAAAAATTTTGAGAAGATAAATGATTAAAAAATAACAGGAATGTATAAATTTGATTTAAAAGTAAGAAAGCTGGCAGGAGAAAAAGGGAAGAGCTAAGTGAATGTTAAATTCCTAAGTTACTACTTTGTTCTGAATTTTGATAAGAAAGTTTGAAATACGCATTTTAGTTGTGCTTTTTCAAATAATTTTAAAGTTGATTTAGTGATAGTTGCTTGTAACGACATTGTTCTGTCGGACAGCTGAATGCTCGTGCACCTTTGTTACTTTGTTTAAAAAAAAAAATCCACATCCCAACAAACACCTCATCTACAAGTGTGCCTACCACTATGATGTCAGCATCAGGAATATTCCATGGCCGCAGGCTGTAATAAGCCTATTGAGAACAATCCACATATCATAAAAAGCTTATTAAAGTTAACTACAAGAAAGATGACACTATGCAATCTTACAGTTTATCACATGGATGTACAGAACATACATACCTGCACACTGGCTGTTACCACTGAAGACCCTGAGGCAGTGGATGGTCTATGTGGAGTAGACAATGGTTTGGTAGCACCCTGTGTTCCACTTCCTGTTCCCCCAGATAGACTAGTCCTATTAGCTCCGCTTGAGTTAAGGTTGCTACCTCTGCTGGCAGGTACATTCATTGCAATTCCACTCAAGCTATTCTTCCCAACAGTTCCAGTGGATGATGAGTTTGTTAGCTTTGAAGGGGCCTGAAGATTTTTTGTAGATGGAAGGCCTGAAGTGCGATTAGAGGGCAATAAATTCAAGGTGGGAGACTGTCTGCTGATGTTCATTCCACTGGGCTGTTTATGGACCGGGTTGTTAGTGCTGGAGTGGCTACTCTGGGCTACTAGTGCATTTGGACTGGAACTACTTGGGGATACAGTAGGCTTGGGAGTCGGGTTGGATTTAGAAATAAGTTTAGTTGATACTGAAGGCTTAGCTGACAGAGAGGGCTTGGGTGAGGCAGAAGGCTTAGGCGAGGGCAGGGGTTTAGGAGATGTGGCAGGCTTGGGAGATGCGGCAAGTTTTGGGGAGGCAGCCATCGAGAAGGGAGATTTGAAACCCTGCGTGGAGATCTGTGACACCATAGCCTTGGCTAAATAGTTACTGGAGGTAGTGGTGCTAGGTACTGTCCTAGAAACCAGGGGGTGGGACCCTTGAGAACCATTTCCAGGTGAGGGGGTAGATAAAGGAAGGCGGTACATAAGTGGCTTATCTGAAGTCTTAATAAGCGAGGAGGGACAGGAGAGTTGGGGATTATTACTTAACTTCACCACAGGGTTGGTCTGGGATTTACTGATGGTGGCCTGTAATGGAGACACATAGTTCTGCTGGACAGCTGAATGCTGGTGCACCTTTGTTACTTGTGTTAATGAAGAAGCATCTTGGGCCTCAGATGTTCCCAGAGCATGAGAAGAGGCAGCAATTTGGGCTTGGGAAGAAGAGGAGACATGGGTCTGTGAAGAGGAAGAAGTGTGAATCTGGCTTGACCTCTGAAGTCCTTGTTGAAGTAGCCTGGCTGGCAAAGGTTCTAAAGAAACTTTAGGGTTCTGAATGGAAGAACCAGCAATAAGGCCTGAAGAGATGCCAGTATGAGCTAAATCCTGGGGTTTCTTTGGTACTGGCCCTGTGTGACCAGCAATAAGACTTGAAGAATGTGTAGGCTGAGTAGAATCTAGTTTTTTGGGGGTAGCCAGTGGCAGCTTACTCATGATACTAGCTAATTTTTCTTCTCTCAGTCCTGGACGAGGCTTTGTGGTTGGCATGCTTATCCTTGAGCCAACAGGAGGGCCCTTGTTCCCATTGTTGATAACCGCTAAAGCTTCAGAAACAAGATCCAGTGAAGGTGAATGGAAAGAAAGGTCTTCATCTAGTGAGTCGTCGAGGCAGATGGTTTCTTGGGCTGGTGCAGAGCTAGAGCTGGCTGCAGCAACGGCAGTTGTGCTGGAGCTCGTTGGAGGACCGCTAACCGAAGCCACCAGGGATGCCGGAGTTTTCTGGTCCTTTTTTGGACTATACTCCTAATGTAAAGTATCATATGAAAAAAATAGAAATGGTGAATAAAAAATTACAAAGTTAATTTTAAATAACTAAGATTTTCATGACAATTAAAATTGTTTTTCTACTGGAAATGTTTAGAGACTATCAAAACAAAAATAATTTTTGAGATGACAGAGCTCCTGACTGAGCTGTCCTCACAAGACAAAGTATCTGATATATTGCACACAGCTGTCATACCTTGGTAAGCTTAACAAGTGGAAGGAACATTCATATACTAGTAACATTACTGATGAGCCTCCCTCACCTGCATCAGATCTTCACATCCTGCTCCAAATCCATCTGTTCAGATTATTCTCTTTTTATTCCCCTGCACTCAGGAGAAATTCTGCCTTTATATTAAGACTCTCCCCTTCTCGTCTGGGATGGTTTGCTAGGAGGCTGACCTTCACTTTCTGCTTCCATGCATTTCTGCCTCTTTGTATGCCCTGTCCTGCAGCTACCCTACAGCCAGTACATAGAAAAACTGGTACGTCAAAGTGGCAGATGATTCAATCCAAGCATATATAAATTATGCTATTTGTTATGGTGAATCTGTAATTTATTTGTAAATTATTCATTTGTCATTTATCCAATATATATCCATTAAGTGTCCGCTGTGAGCAGGGCTCTATGCTAAGAAAACAAGGGTATTAAGAATTACAACTCTGAATACCTAAGAGTTGTTAGAGTCTGTTTCTCAAAGAATCAACCTTCTTAATATTTAAGGAAAATTACTAGAGCACAGTTTATAATATTCAAAGAGCAAAATAATTAAAAAGCATCTATTTATTTTTAAAGATAAATATAAAGTATTTGACTCATTTTATTGATTGAGAATCAAAGTCTCCTCAATTAGTTTCTTAAACAAACCCAAACAAACCTAGAGTGTTATATTATATACTGATTTATACAACCATAGCACTTACCTTAAGCATAGTGGGGAAAGAATGGAGAGGAAGGGTCTTTACCATCACCTCCTAAGGTATTACATAAGCAAGCTGTTAAGAATACTGTTACACTCTAACTTCCTTAGTATTTTTTCTAAGCTTTTATTCTAAAACCCCTGATTAAAAACCTCACTGCCTATTGGAAGTACAAGTGTACTACATTAAGGTCACAAATGTCTGCTAAGAAGAACAGGTAATACAAATGAGACACATTTGTTTTGATATGTCATCCACTTACGTAATTAGTGAAAATACCATTATAAAAAGTACAAAATAAAGGGTGGGAAATGTATCCAAATGTTGGAAGTATTACTAGTATAAAACTGCTGTTTTAAAGTGGTTTTTTGATTATTAATTTTTATTTATAAAAACATTAAATGCACTCTAATAGAATACTGTATAGATTTATACTGGCAGAGAATTGTTCAGGCTATATAACTGAGTCAAAAAAGCAGGTTGTCCCATTTATATAAAAGACCAAATAAATGGATAGCTAATTGGATAGATGGATGGATGGATGAATGGAAGGGAGGGAGGGAAGAACAGAGTTTCAGAAGAAGGGAAGGAAGATGTGTCCTAGAAAGTTAAGAGCTTTTATTCTCTCACTGAGGAGAAATTTATAGATACTTTTACTTTTCTCCTTACTTTTCTGTGTTATTTGCATTTTCTATTATAGGCATTTCCTTACCTTAACCTTTAAAACTAGAAACAGTATGGGGAGTTACAGTAGGAAAAAAACCACATCAACAATATAGCTTTTCCATTTTGGGAAAAGGAAAAAGTAATTTAACCATAGAGAAGGAAACAAACAAAAAAACTGATGACTCCCCCATATCATTCTAACACATCCAGTGTTAGAATTTAGTAAATTTCCTATCCAATTATTCTATTAATCATATGTTTGAACAGATGTATCAAAATGTAACCAATCCTTTATGGAGGCTATTAAAACTTTAGTATTCTAATAAAAATAAAGTGAAGTGTCAAAACAAAGTCCAAACTCAAGAGATTTAATGAAGGATTGGCTCAATATTATTTGGATCAGAAGACAAAGTAGTAGGTTATTAAGAAAAAGAAGACTATTGGCTGGGCACGGTGGCTCACACCTGAAATCCCAGCACTTTGGGAAGCCAAGGCAGGTGGATGACGAGGTCAGGAGTTCGAGACCAGCCTGACCAACATGGTGAAACCCTGTCTCTACTAAAAATACAAAAATTAGCCAGGTGTGGTGGTACACGCCTGTAGTCCCAGCTACTCAGGAGGCTGAGGCAGGAGAATTGCTTGAACCTGGGAGGTGGAGGTTGCAGTAAGCCGAGATTGCACCGCACCACTGCACTCCAGCCTGGGTGACATGGCAAGACTGTCTCAAAAAAAAAAAAAAAAAAAAGAAAGAAAAAAGAAAAAGAAGACTATTTACCCTGCATTTAAAGAGGCTCTAACACCAAAAAAGTCAGGAAGGCCACAGAATAATAAATATTGACCATCTGGACACAATCTTATAAGCAAAGAAACTCATCTATTAAAAACAACAACAACAACAAAAAACCAAAGAGACAAAGCCTACAGAGCAAAGTGTAAAACCTGAAGGGTATGGGCTTTCATTAAAATTTTAATTTCAAATGATTATAGTTTTTACTTCTAGAGGTTATATTTTGATTCTCTTTCAAATCTACTTTGTCTATTTTGATAGGATATCTTTTATTCCCTTTTATATTTCTCTAAATATTAAAAAATTTTAAGTAAAATTATTTTCTGTACTAAATTCCATAAATGCACTACTTGTCTGTCTTAGGGATCTAACTGTTGTTTATTGTTCCTACTGACTCTCACTCATAGTAACTTATCCTCTCATGTATTCTGTATTTCAGACTGCAAGTTCAGGTCTGACGTGGTTTATAGGAGGAAGGCCTTTGAGGCCTCTGAAGACAGCACATTATACCACAGAGAATTTACTTTTGCCAGAGGCCCTGGGTTACTACTAATCCAATAACTAAGTTACTTTTTCCACTTGGGGCTTTCTCAGATTGTAGAGGTAGTGTAACTTAAATTCCTAAGCCAAGAAAAATTTTCAGCAAGGACATTCTTCCTCCAAACCAGAACCCAGTCCAAGACAGCCACTTTTCTTTTTTTTTTTTTTGAGGCGGAGTCTGGCTCTGTCTCCCAGGCTGGACTGCAGTGGCGCCATCTCAGCTCACTGCAAGCTCCGCTTCCCGGGTTCATGGCATTCTCCTGCCTCAGCCTCCCAAGGGGCTGGGACTACAATAGGCACCTGCCACCATGCCCGGCTAGTTTTTTGTATTTTTAGTAGAGACGGGGTTTCACCATGTTAGCTAGGATGGTCTCGATCTCTTGACTTCGTGATCCACCCGCCTCGGCCTCCCAAATTGCTGGAATTACAGGTGTGAGCCACCGCGTCTGGCCAACAGCCACTTTTCTTAATGTCTCTGCTGGTGGCCGGATTTTTTTCTAGTCCTTTCTTTTACTAAATACGTTATAGTTTGAAGGTCCAGCTTTACACAGATTTCATCCCAAGTTTTAACCTGTACAAGCCCAAGAAAACCCTAACTGCTGTGCTCTGAGAAGAAACATAAAAAGAAACCATAAAGTGATGGGTAGAAAGTGCCAAATGCCTCCAAGGGCAACCAAAGTTTAAGCGACAGATTAACACTGTCAGATCCTTTTTTGTTTTTGGTCTTAGGAATTTTTCTTACATATTTTCAATCTCAGCTATGCTATGAAAGAATATTTGTTATATTTTACCTAGCATTTCCAAGTATTAATAAAGTTAAGCTTTATAATTGGCATATGCATATTTCCCACTGCTACACAGGAATCTATTCTCCCAAATACAAAAGTTCTAAGATTATTATGAAGTTGAAAACACCTATCTTATAGTGCCTACTGACCTCTGCTAAATACCATAAATCTTTTTCATCTTAGGAATGTATTTCAACATTCACCAACTATAACTAATTAAAGATTTTGTTTTAATACTTACCTTTACTTTGGGTTTAGGTGCAGGAATCACCTTTTTCTTTGCCCTAAGATAAAAAGATTTTAAAAGGCTATTTCAGTAGCAGTTATATTGCTCATTAGAAAGTTATAATAAATAGCTTTGTAATTATGTGGTAAATAATTCCTTCTGCTATTTGGAAAGCTCTTTGAAGGAACCATATTTAAGTGCTCAGTTTATACTAAGTACGTAGCAACATTTTCTCCAATTCAGATTAACTGAAAGGCCAAACAAACAGTAAAACATGAAATGTAGATAATACAATTTTCTAAAAATTAAATGTAAATACATAAACTGTAAAACAACCCCCTCCTAAAAGAGCTCTAAGGAACTTCAGGCTCAAATTAAACCATGCCAAGAAAGTGTGAATGAGATTTAACTTAACCAAAACAAAAAAAAACCCTGAGCTTTTAAAGAAAAATTTTTGTAATGTAAAAAATTCAAATAAAAAATGTCAAAATGACAGGGAGAAAAAGGGCAAGAAAAATTACTATGGAATCTTGGAAGTTTTGGAAAACTATGAAAAAGTTCAAAGATTAAAAAAAACTAACGAGTTCCATAGTAAGTCAAAGTATTCAAATGTTTGTTGAATAAGTGTTGACAAGCTAAAATACTTCACCTTGTCTACTTCACTTGGCTAAAATGTCACTAACTAGATTAACAAGAATCTTGATTAAAACTGTCAATTTACAACTTCATTTAGGCAACAGTAATTTTCTAAGTTTTTTTTGATGAAGGCCATTTAGGGAAACGACCTCTAGGCCCACTTATCCCATAGATTCCTACTTTACAGTACAAAACAAAACACAAAGTTAATGATAATAACGAAGATATTTTAAAAAAGGGAGAAGGAGGCTGGGTGCAGTGGCTCAAGCCTGTAATCTTAGCACTTTGGGCTGAGGCAGGCAGATCACGTGAGGCCAGGAGTTTGAGAACAGCCTGGCCAACATGGTGAAACCCCGTCTCTACTAAAAATACAAAAATTAGCCAGGTGTGGTGGCACACGCCTATAGTCCCAGCTACTCGGGAGGCTGAGGCAGAAGAATTGCTTGAACCTGGGAGATGGAGGTTGCAGTGAGTCGAGATTGTTCCACTGCACTCCAGCCTGGGTGACAGAGCGAGACTCCATCTCAGAAAAAAAAAAAAAAAATGACAGAGAGGGAGACATCTTTTGTAAACACCTTTAGAATTAAAGGAATGCACTATTTGTACCTGAATTGTAATGCATATATGGCTTTGGAACTACAGTAGGCCCCCCTTATCCACAGTTTTCAATTTCTGCGGTTTCAGTTGCCTGTGGTCAACTGAGGTCTGAAAATATTAAATGGAAAATTCCAGAAATAGAAAGAAACCACATTCACATAACTTTTATTATAGTATACTGTTAAACTGTTCTCTTTTATTATTGTTTTTGTCAATCTCTTACTGCACCCAATTTGTAAACTAAAATCTATCCTAGGAATGTCTGTATAGGAAAAAATCGTCTATATAGGGTTCAGTACTGTCTGCAGTTCTGGCATCCACTGCAGGCATCTTGGAGTATACTGTCTGAGGATAAGGGGGACTACTGTACAGGGAAATTAAAGCCAAAAACACTACTGACACAAACATATACATATATATGTATACAAAACTTACTTCAAAGACAACAAAAACACTTGCAACAAGTAAACCTATAATATATGAAACCAAACTACTTAGAACTTATACTAAAAAAACAGTAAGAACCAAAAACCACAACCAACTCAATACATCCCTGATGATATACAGTTGACCCCTGAGGATGAAGACCTTTATGATGATTCATTTCCACTTAATGAACAGTAAATATAATTTCTCTTATGATTTTCTTATTAACATTTTTTCTCTAGTTTACTTTATTGTTAAGAATACAGTATATAGATGGTACATAAAATATACAAAATGTGTCCATGAACTGTTTATGTTATCAGTAAGGCTTCGGGTCAACAGTAGGCTATCAGCAGTGAAGTTCTGGGAGAGCTGAAAGTTACACGTGGATTTTTGTCTGTGTGGGGTGAGGGGGTGAAATCCCTAACTCCTGTGTTTTTCCAAGGGTCAACTGTAATAATGAAGTGTCCTTCCTAAAAACTAAAAAATTCCTATATAATTGCATACAAGGAGAGTAGGAATTTTATAATGTTGCCCAAAAGATGTTAAACAGACCTCTCAGCAGAATATTGAATTAGAGTGTTCAGTAAATTCTCAGTAACTTGCTAATTTTATATTTTAATAACTCCCTTTTTTTTCCCCTAGAAACAAGGTCTGCTTTGTCCCCCAGGCTGGAGGGCAGTGGCATGATCTCCACTATTACAACCTCCACCTCCCTGGCTGGCGTAAGCCATCCTCCCACCTCAGCCTTCTGAGTAGCTGGGACTACAGGCACACACCACCATGCCTGGCTAAGTTTTGTATTTTTTGTAGAGAAGGAGTTTCGCCATGTTGCCCAAGCCAGTCTCTAACTCCTGGGCAAGTGATCCACCCACCTCGGCCTCCCAAAGTGCTGGGATTACAGATGTGAGCCACTCTGCCAGGTTTTAACCCTTAATGCCACCCTTGCAGGCTACAGAGAAGGTGCTCTAAGTTGTAGGGAAAAATAAAAGTGTTCTGGAATTGACCAATAATCAACCAAAAAGGTGACCACAGAAAAAACTTGCCTTTTTGTTTTATGTGGGTAAAAGATCTTTCTCTAGTAATCACTTCACTAAGGAAATACCCAGTTTTGAACAGAAGGAAAGACCTCAAGAGTCGGTTAATCTTGTGGAAAACACTCTGCAGCACAGCAAGGGTAGGTGTGCATATGGATCTGTCCTGGTAAACTCAAGACAGCAGAGGGCTGTGGATTACAAATGCAGATGGACGTAGGCCGGGCGCGGTGGCTCAAGCCTGTAATCCCAGCACTTTGGGAGGCCAAGACGGGCGGATCACGAGGTCAGGAGATCGAGACCATCCTGGCTAACCGGGTGAAACCCCGTCTCTACTAAATAATACAAAAAACTAGCCGGGCGAGGTGGCGGGCGCCTGTAGTCCCAGCTACTCCGGAGGCTGAGGCAGGAGAATGGCGGGAACCCGGGAGGCGGAGCTTGCAGTGAGCTGAGATCCGGCCACTGCACTCCAGCCCGGGCGACAGAGCAAGACTCCGTCTCAAAAAACAAACAAACAAACAAACAAAAAAACCCAATGCAGATGGACGTTAAGAGGTGGAGAAAAAGACTGGCAGGTAGAAGGCCCAGGAACAAAGGAAAACCCCTGAGCCTTCACGCTTCCCTACTACCAGAATCCGAGGCCATTATGTGTCACAGTATGCTTTTAGTAGGTGTTTAGAGAGTAGCCTGACAATTATTTCAATAGATAAATGTGTTCTGAACTCTAAATAGTCAATGGTCAAAATGATCTTTTTAAGTCCTATTCCAACTAGCATTTAATAAATGATACTTTTGTTCACTAAAGCACATAATGTGAATAAATGAAGCAATCTGGAGTCTGCATTTACTCACGGAGCAGAAGTAAGATGATTATGAACACTCCGGCTTTCCTTAAAAAGCATTCTGGAAAAATTTAAAGAACACAATTACTATTTTTTTATAGCAGATAATAACATAATTGTTTTATTTTTAAAGTAATTTAATTTTCAACAGACTATTACTTGCTTATTTACCAAGTAAAAGTTATAATGGTACAGTATACTCAATAATCTATTTTATGGAGAGTTTTATTTATAGCTCACTGTAACCTAGGCCTTCTGGGCTCAAATGGTCCTCCTAACTCAGCCTTCAAAGAAGCTGGAATTACAGGTGGGTGCCATCATGCCCAGCTAATTTTTAAAACTTTCTGCAGAGTCAGAGATCTCACTATGTCGCCCGGGCTGGTCTTGAACCCCTGGCCTCAAGCAATCCTCATACCGTGGCCCTGTGCCTCCTAAAGTGCTGAGAATACAGGGGTGAGCTACCAGACCTGGTCAACAGATCTTTTCTGTTGATGTAAGATGGAGTAATTTGGGCCGGGCGCAGTGGCTCAAGCCTGTAATCCCAGCACTTTGGGAGGCCAAGACGGGCGGATCACGAGGTCAGGAGATCGAGACCATCCTGGCTAACACGGTGAAACCCCATCTCTACTAAAAAAATACAAAAAACTAGCTGGGCGAGGTGGCGGGCGCCAGTAGTACCAGCTGCTCTGGAGGCTGAGGCAGGAGAATGGCATAAACCCGGGAGGCGGAGCTTGCAGTGAGCTGAGATCCAGCCACTGCACTCCAGCCAGGGCGACAGAGCAAGACTCGGTTTCAAAAAAAAAAAAAAAAAGGATGGAGTAATTTAAGATCATGGGTAGAACTAGCCAAATTTAATTTTTATATTCTTTACTTAACTCTTTTTTTTGAGACAGAGTTTTGCTCTTGTTGCCAAGGTGGAGTGCAACGGCGCAATCTCGGCTCACTGTAACCCCTGCCTCCCAGGTTCAAGTGATTCTCCTGCTTCAGCCTCCTGAGTAGCTGGGACTACAGGTGCCCACCACCATGCCCAGCTAATTTTTTGTATTTTTAGTAGATACAGGGTTTCACCATGTTGGCCAGGCTGGTCTCGAACTCCTGACCTCAGGTGATCCACCTGCCTCAGCTTCCCAAAGCGCTGCAATTACAGGTGTGAGCCATCACAACGGGCCACATTCTTTACTTAACCCTTGAGATTTTTTTTTTTTTTTTTTTGAGACGGAGTCTCACTCTGTTGCCCAGGCTGGAGTGCAGTGGCCAGATCTCAACTCACTGCAAGCTCTGCCTCCCGGGTTTATGCCATTCTCCTGCCTCAGCCTCCCAAGTAGCTGGGACTACAGGCACCCGCCACCTCGCCCGGCTAATTTTTTGTATATTTTAGTAGAGACGGGGTTTCACCGTGTTAGCCAGGATGGTCTCGATCTCCTGACCTCGTGATCCGCCCGTCTTGGCCTCCCAAAGTGCTGGGATAACAGGCTTGAGCCACCACGCCCGGCCAACCCTTGAGATTTTAAACAGAGTGACTCTTAGTATCTTGAGATACCTCTCTACACTGAATATTTTATTTATTTACTTATTTTTTGAGACTGGTCTCAAACTCCTGGGGCTCAAAGTAATCCTCTCACCTTGGCCTTCTTTGCAAAGTGCTGAGATTACAGGTATGAGCCACTGGGAACCTGGCCTACAATGACTATTTTCTTTTTTCTTCTTTTCTTTTGAGATGGAGTTTCGCTCTTGTTGCCCAGGTTGGAGTGCAATGGTGCGATCTCGGCTCACTGCAACCTCCACCTCCTAGGTTCAAGCGATTCTCCTGCCTCAGCCTCCAAGTAGCTAGGATTACAAGCATGCGCCACCACCCTGGCTAATTTTGTATTTTTAGTAGAGACGAGGTTTCTCCATGTTGGTCAGGCTGGTCTTCAACTCCTGACCTCAGGCAATCCGCCTGCCTTGGCCCCCCAAAGTGCTGGGATTACAGGCATAAGCCATTGTGCCCAGCCTCTACAATGACTATTTTCAATAGAACCTAAGGCTATGTCTCTTTGTTTATGCTCTAATCCCGTATTTGGTTCCTTATCTTCATGTTACCCATATGAAGTTCCTCTCCCAAACTTCATAACCATTTGGGAGTCTTCTCTCATTTTCTCTACTAGCAAATTTGGGTGTTAAAAAAAATGTTAAGTAAAATATCACCTTTACATCTATCTCTGTGTATGCACGACTGTTTTGTCATTCAAGTGCTTAAGGTCTTCAAAGCAAGCATCATCTGAGATGACTATACAGCATGCTGAATACATTAGGTTCTTAGCAAAATCAATGTCATGTATGTGTATGTGTATGTATAGCTTTAATGACAGCAATAATAATAAAATTAAATAAAATCCAGTAAGTTGCATTTCTTACCTTGCCTGCATCCAGCCCTTAGGCCACAGGGGCTTCACCTCTGTCTCCATAAAAGACTTAAGATAAT
Organism: Piliocolobus tephrosceles; assembly: GCF_002776525.5. Taxonomy (NCBI): domain Eukaryota; kingdom Metazoa; phylum Chordata; class Mammalia; order Primates; family Cercopithecidae; genus Piliocolobus; species Piliocolobus tephrosceles. The sequence continues at coordinate 128,423,910 of NC_045441.1, read as the reverse complement.
CTTCAGCAGACTGGCTTTTATTTGGTTCTAACTCATAGCATCCCAATTTGATCTCAACAAGGTTACATAACAAAGTTCTAAACAGATTGAGAATTAAATTTGAAACTTTTTTTAGAACATAAATTTGGCAGCAATAATACAGATTATGTGAAAAATTCAGAAAATAACAATTTCTAACATATATCATTCATTGCACCACAGTCAAACCCCCAATATGAAACAATTTCCTTTGATATCTTTAATCAAAGCACCAAAGATTGAAAGGGATGGTTCTCTACTTGGGGTACAGACACACTATTAAGGTGGCTCAAGAAGAAATATGTTGAAAGTACTTCACCTTCTGAAACCAGTATGACTTACTCCATTATTAGATTAGTTTATAAAAAGTATTACAGTGTATATGAAAATAAAATCAATAATACTGTGAGGATAGTAGAGCCCAGTTAATCTTCTCTTGAATAATTTTGTCCTACACACTAATCTTTGGTTGCTTCCAATCTAGTTTTATATTTATTATAGAGTTGGTTTTTTTTTTTTTAAATGAGGAATCTTACTTCTGCATCATACATTAAAAGTGAAAACGAATTAAATCTTACCTGATGGTATCATCCCAGTGGAATTTCTTTCTTGGTCCTATGACACGTTTTCCTGGTTTCTCATCATCATCTTCTTCGGATCCATTTTTTTCACGTTCTTCATCTGTATGCAATCTAAAAATGAAAAACACTTTACAAAACAAACTTTTAACCCATCACTGCCTGTATAATATGCTCCATAAACACTTGTTGAATTGCTTAGTTGAATGTTAAAAGAGAGGGTAAAGAAGGAATCTACCTTTCCACAAAATACTTCGAATTTGAAAGGAGTTATAAAGTAGTTTGGTAAATAAGGACTTCAAATTACAATGTAAAGGCACCAACATTCATCTTTTAGTTCAGAAAATACTTGCATTCAACCACAGCAAGTCAAGGTGGGATTGTGAAATGTCTCAACAGTGTCAGCTCTTGCTTGATCACCTCCATACAATCCATTAACAAACACTTTTTGTCTCTGACTCCAAAGCAACTGAGTGCCATTTACAAAATACTCAATTATATCATGTCAGTGGTATATGTGGATTTCTACTTGAGAATAAGGTCCACTTAACATCAGAACAGCTAAAAGCACTTCTCAAATGCACGCCCAGACACCGTGGCTTACACCTGTAATCCCAGCACTTTGGGAGGCTGAGGCGGGTGGATCACCTGAGGTAAGGAGTCTGAGACCAGCCTGGCCAACGTGGTGAAACCCTCTCTCTACTAAAAATACAAAAATTAGCCGGCTGTGGTGGCAAGTGCCTGTAATCCCAGCTACTTGTGACGCTGAGGCAGGAGAATCACTTGAACCCGGGAGGCAGAGGTTGCAGGGAGCTAAAATTGTACCACTCCACTCCAGCCTGGGCAACAGAGTGAGACTCCGTCTCAAAATACACACATACATACATACATACATACATACATACATACATACACTTCTCAAATACAAAAGCCAGTCCAAATAGAGGAGATACATACTTGGCACACTTAGCTTGACTACGAGCCTGGCAGTCCTCCTGGTATTTAAATAGCTGTTCAGGCATGACATTGCTAACAGCCAGTTTCAATTTTTGCAGAGGTTCTCTTAAACGATCATCCTAAAAAGAAAAACATACTAAAAGTTTTTATCAGACATATTTATAAAATTTTGTAAACAGGTCCTCAAAAGATAAAAATCATGTTTTAGATACCAATTATAGATTTGAAATATCAGCATATCTAAATATGGACATTTCTCCTACGGCACTGACTTTTCGTAATACACACTAGATACACAATTAGACTGACATTTCCAAGTTACCCAAGAAGAGTCCCAGTTTTTCCCTGTTGCCCAGCATAGTTATTAATGGTACTCCATTACACTCTTAAAAATGCCCCATGGACACTTTCATATAGATAACATAAAACAAAATCATTGTCTTCTACTTGTATAGACTACTACTGGTTAATCTCCATTATGATGGGAAACCAGTGCCCTAAGAAGAGACACTGCTCTGGAACACGAACACACATGTTTGGTTTGGGTGACTACCAACCGGATGTTGGTATCCTATTCTCTCAGTTATGGTTAGTAATTCTGACTTAGGCTGCAAGTAAAAATGCAAGGTCAAGGCCAAAGTGAAAGGAACCCGAAAACTCTTATTCACGTGGGTTTTCCGGGCAAAAAAGAAAGTAGGCTTGCATCTGACAGTTTTAATCAACCAATTTACTACTTTCACCTTGCAAGCAACTGTATATATATATGTAACTACTTAAAACATACTTTTATCACCATTATAGGTGCAGAAATATTATAAGACTTTACTTTTCTTCACTGAAACAATTTTTTTTTTGGAGACAGAGTCTCGCTCTGTCACACAGGCTGGAGTGCAGTGGCACCATCTTGGCTCACTGCAACCTCCACCTTCTGGGTTCAAGAGATTATCGTGCCTTAGCCACCCACGTAGCTGGGACTATAGGTGTGTATCAGCACACCCAACTAATTTTTCTATTTTTAGTAGGACAGGGTTTTGCCATGTTGGCCAGTCTGTTCTCAAACTCCTGGCCTCAAGTGATGTGCCTGCCTCAGCCTCCCAAAGTGCTGGGATTACAGGCGTGAGCTACCGAGCCAAAACAACTGTTTTTAAAATGTGATTTTTGGTAAAGAAAAGATTTTAAAAACACGAATATTACAAATAAGCATATTAATCTATTCCATGAACACCAGTAAATATTACAGCACATATAACATAAAATCCTATGTTTAAAAATGTACATATTAACCTATTCCATGAACCAGTAAATAAATATGATAGCACATATGACATAAAATCTTATTTTTAAAAATGTGAACATCTGGCCAGGCGCAGTGGCCAGAAAAAAAAAAAATTGAACATCCAGTATCATCGTTCCTAGATGATTACTTTTGAAGAATTATGTAGCTTAGACTATCTTCCCGGAAACAATCCAAATATCCATAAATAGTCAAATGGACAAATTAATTGGGATATATTCACACAATGGAACGCTGTGTACCCAGCAGTAAAAATGAATGTATTTCTGGCCGGGCACGTTGGCTCACGCCTGTAATCCTAGCACTTTGGGAGGCCGAGCTGGGAGGATCACCTGAGGTCAGGAGTTCAAGACCCCAGCCTGGCCAACACGGAGAAATCCCGTCTCTACTAAAATATGAAACTAGCTGGGCACGATGGCAGGTGCCTGTAATCCCAGCTACTCGGGAGGCTGAGACAGGAGAATCGCTTGAACCTGGGAGATGGTGGTTGCAGTGAGCTGAGACCACGCCACTGCACTCCAGCCTGGGCTGAGCGAGACTCTGCCTCCAAAAGAAAACATTTCTGTTATATGTAGACGTAAGATGAATCTCAGGTGCACAATATTGAACATTACAAGCTACAGAAGAAAGCAGACAGCATTTCTTTATATGAAGCTCAAAAACATGCAAAACTAAATAAAATGTTTAGGGATACAAATATATGTGATAAAACCATATAAAGAAAAGCAAGGGTAAGATATCTTTCTTCCATAGCCAAAGGGATATTAAATAACTTCAAATTTGCCAGGGGTTCAAGACCAGCCTGGGCAACATAGTGAGACCCTGTCCCTACGAAAAAAAATTTAAAAATGGCCAGGTGTGATGATGCCAGCCTGTAATCCCAGCTACTTGGGAGGCTGAGGTGGGAGGACTGCTTGAGCCCAGGAGGTTAAGGCTGCAGTGAGAGCCATGTTCATGCCACGGCACTCCGGTCTGGGAAACAGGGCAAGAACCTGTATTAAAAGCAAAAAAAAAAAAGGTGAGTACTTATATTAAATCAATTAATGTGCAAAGGCCCCAAACAGAAGCAAGTTGTCTTTACTGGTTATAAAACCCAAGATGTAGATATTATTGTTCTTCCTCTTACCTGGACATTGAGATGTAACTTCTTTAGACGTTTTACAAGTGTTTCTTTATTGCATGGCACAAAAGCTTCAAGGTGGGAGTAGACACCACTGCGAATGACGGGGCCTAGTTCTTGTAGCTGTAACTCAATGCTGGCCAAAAAAGTTAACAACAATGAACAATATACAATGTGTTTTAGGTGGCATTGTACAGACAAGAAAGCAAAGCCAGTTCTTGTCCTCATTTTATCTTTTCATGATTTCCTAAAGAGTATTTTTCATGGGGGGGAAAAAAAACCCATAGCAATAAATTGTTTATTTATTTAGAGGCAGAGTTTCGTTCTTGTAGCCCAGGCTGGAGTGCAATGTCGTGGTCTCGGCTCACTGCAACCTCTGCCTCCTGGGTTCAAGCGATTCTCCTGCCTCAGCCTCCCAGGTAGCCAGGATTACAGGCGCCCGCCACCATGACCAGCTAAGTTTTTTGTATTTTTAGTAGAGACGGGGTTTCACCATGTTGGCCAGGCTGGTCTTGAACTACTGGCCTTAGGTGATCCACCCGCCTTGGCCTTTGATCCCAAAGTGTGGGATTACAGGTGTGAGCCACTGTGCCCAGCCCCATACCAATAAATAGTAATGCTATAAAAGTATTCTATCAGTCTAAGAGTAGAACTTCTATAACCATGAACAAGCTGGAAATATTTTTTGGGTTACAGGGGCAAACTCTATGTTTTCAGGTAAAGCACAGTAAATTTGTAATTAACCAAAGCTCTTTTCCTCAAAGAGATATTATACTACCCCTCAGCCCAGTGGCAACTGCCCGCAGGTCAAGGCAGCAGTGCGCCATGAGCACATCACTACTCCAGCCTGGGCAACAGAGCGACACCCTGTCTCAAAAAAGAAAAAAATTTATGAGCAATGTCTGTTCTAGGTAGTAGGCAAGGAAATCGAGTCAGTATGTTGTATATTTCTTGATCTAGTGTTCTGAGTAGGCAAAATTCAATCAGGCAAAAAAGGGGGAAGGGGGTTCCCTATTCCAACAAACTGATCTCTTTTTCCCCTAGTATAAGGAAGCAATGGCGAGGCATCACCAATACAATTGGATAGCTTCACAGGAGTTCCTACTCTAAATAATCATGTTCCATATTCTCTTAGGAGGGCAACTCAATACAGAAAATAAGACATGTTTGTTTAGGAAAGCGGAAAAAGAGGCTGAGGGAATAAGAAAGTGACTAAAAGGGAAAAACTTCAACTCAGAACACTAGTACTTGGAGGCATACCCTCTGTGAAATAAAAAGCAGATGGGCTCCCAAAAATGAAAAGATTCGTTTTAAGATAGACATGAGAGGAATAAACAGGAAAGCCTGTAAATGGAATGCTGATATTCTGCTTATCTGAGAAGCTATGTCCCAAGGATGGTCTTTTGACTCTCCCGGGACAGAAACAGTTGCTCCCTTTTACAGAAGAGTAAAATAAAAAAGAACAGCCTCAGTCACAAGAGAAGGACCTGATCACATTTTGGCTTCACACATGGAAAGAAAAAGAAGAGTTGGTCAGATCTCTGACTATGGAATCTGGGACAGCTCTGACAAGTAATGGTTGCACTGTTCACTGAGTCTGGAGTTTTAAAGGGAACTAGGGAAAAGGAGCTGGTGTAGATAGAAAGCATTTGTCTGGCTGCCAGGCAGAAAGACTCCATCTGAAAATTCCTGGTTAAAGTAACTAGGAACAGAAATGAGAAACTCCTCTGCCACCATACTAGCAGCAGACTAAGTTATATGTTTTCTGAGTCTATTTTTAAGCACTCCAAAATAATAGACTGTAATAAATTACAAGCATTATCAGAAGTGATGATTCAACCAGCCCTTCTTCACATCTCATGAGAAACTATCTCCATTATGTATTTAAAAGATGGCAATTATAGTATTATAAATACTACTTTCCTTTTCCTTTTCCCATTATTTCCCTTTGCCTTCCCTCTCTCTCTCTTTTTTTTTTTTTTTTTTTTTGGAGACAGGGTCTCACTCTATCACCCAGATCGCTCAGGTTGGAGTGCAGTGGCATGAACACAGCTCACTGCAGGTTCAATCTCCCAGGCTTAATGAATCCTCCCACCTCAGCCTCCAGAGGAGCTGACATGATAGGTGTGCACCACTACACCTGGCTAATTCTTCTGTATATTTTATACAAATGGAGTTTCACTATATTCCCCAAGCTGGTCTCAAATTCCTCAGCTCAAGTGATCCTCCCACTCCGGCCTTCCAAAGTGTTGGGATTACAGGCATAAGCCACCATGCCTGGCCTTTCCTGTGTCTTTCTATAATATATGATGCTACTAAATCACTAAGAATAAGCAAATATTATTTTCACCAGAGAGGTGAAAATTTGCTATTTTCCCCATGATTACTTTTTGACCAGTTCTGCATCCAATTATATACCTGATTCCTGGAAACAATGGTTAAAATCTAAGTCGAGAACAAGGCTTACAAGTTCGGTTTATTTGACCACAACCTTAGAACCTACTGCTTCATTAGTATCAAATTCTGAGTGCAAAATTATTGCTAAGTTAAATACAAAATTTGCTAATTTAAATACAATCTGTATTATATATCCACCTTCACCTTATTCTCAATCTAACTGCAATCTCCTCTACATTATCTCTATCTACCTCACAACCACAATTTCTTTACAAAACTGTACTTTCCATTTGACTATAGAAGTTTGTACAAATTATAATTAACCTCACTAGGTATCAATGGAATTACTATTCCCCAGTGTAAGTAATAAAAGTAGATGGAAAATCATGCCAAATCCATATATAAATGCTTTAACATTTCCCAGAAAGACACTTTCACATAAGGTGACATGAAGTACTTTTAAGTCTAGCTAAATATCCAACCTGTACAGTGGTCACTTGCTCTGGCAGTTGTAACTATTGAAAGCTTTGATTATCCTAAGTGGTCCAGGAAAACCAATATATGCAGAAACATAATTTTGCTGAGAAACAAATGTGAATCATACATGCTGTAAGGCTTAAAGGGAAGAACTCATGCCCAAGACTTGCCAATCACCCAGTATCTCAAAGGCCTATTACATTTTTTAATGAATCATTCTTAATTTTTTTTTAAAGAAAACTACTTACTCCAGAAGAATATTATTCATATCCTGTGTAAAGAATTTTTTCCTTCCTTCTTCATCAAAAAGTTTGGCAGCCTAGAGAAACAAGAAAGACGGCCATAATTCAAAATAAGCCATTACTCTATTTTGAATTCTTAGGACACATGTTCAAAGGTTTTTTGGTTTTTGTTTTGTTTTGTTTTGTTTTTTGAGATAGGGCCTCACTATGTTGCCCAGGTTGGTATCAAACTCCTGGGCTCAAGCAATCCTCCCACCTTACAGTTTCCCAAGTAGCTGGGATTATAGGTATGTACCACCGTGCCCTGCTGCAATAAACAATTACTTTGAGATTAGTATCTAATGGAAAAAAAAAAAAAAGAAGCTCCTATCAGAACACCAAATGAGTTGTGACGAACAGACAGGCAAAGCCATTTGAGAGATTCAAGTTCAGCTGGGTATTGTGTAAGTTTCCTTCAGCTACTGTAACAAACTACAAACTTTTTGGCTTAAAACAAGAGAAATTTACCCTTCCTTAGTCCAAAGTACAAAGTCAGTATCATTGGGCTGAAACCAAGGTGTCAGCAGGCCCATGGTCCCTCCAGAGGCTCTTAACCTTGATGGGAATTGATCTTTTTGTTTTTCATATTCTTAGGATCACAACTTTCACAGATTTTTAAAATATCGGCCGGGTGCAGTGGCCCACATCTGTAATCCCAGCACTTTGGGAGGCTGAAGTAGGAGATCAAGACCATTCTGGCTAACACAATGAAACCCCATCTCTACTAAAAATACAAAAAATTAGCCAGGTGTGGTGGCACGTGCCTGTAGTCCCAGCTACTTGGGAGGCTGAGGCAGGAAATACCTGAACCCGGGAGGCGGAGGTTGCAGGGAGGTGGAGGGTGCAGGGAGCTGAGATCGCACCACTGCACTCCAGCCTGGAGACAGAGCGAGACTCCGTCTCAAAACAAACAAACAAAAATAGTGTAGGATAAAAAAAAAAAGGTCCAAATCGTGTGATCAACCCCCACATTGAAGCTGCAGACTTCTACAAGCAGACAAAAGAATCTGGTGCCATATCTAACTTGAATCCAAGAAGACAGACTCTATGACTCTGTCCTTAAGGAGTCACTGACATAATTATTAATAGAGTTAGCTACATTCCATGAGGATCGTTGACCAGGATACAGTCAATGATCCAGCTGAAATGGGTGGCTGGAGGCGGTATGCTATATTTTGGGGAAAAAAATAATCTTAGATATGGCCAACAACAACAAAAAAATCAGTAGAGTTGGTAATCTCTAAGAGGAAGTTAAGAAGTCAAACATGTAGTGAAAAAGTAATATGGAATCAATAGTACAACTGTTGAAATAAAGGATTTTTTAAAAGGTCATTTAACTGATGATTTGGTAAAGGCAAAAACAGTATTTTTTAAAAAGTAATGTGAATAATAAATTAGTACTGCCTATTTTTAAATTCAGTCACCATCACAGGTCATAAAAGGTATCAAACTGCAAATTAAGTTAAAATGTCTTCATGATGCATCTATAGTACTTACCAAAGCCTAATGTGAATAAAAAATAGATTTCCTTTGAGTAAAAACACCTAGAAGAATTTCTGATGGAATTTTAAACTTTATAACCGCAAGACTTTTTATATGACCTAGCTATAGAAAATTAGATTTAGTTATCCAGCAGTCATACACGTATATGAACAAAAATGTCATCCAACAATACTTTTGGAACCTACTTTTGATGTATTAGCACGTATTCCTATCTTTTTTTTTTTTTTGAGATGGAGTCTTGCTCTGTCGCCCAGGATGGAGTGCAGTGGCAGGCTTGGCTCACCGTAACCTCCGCCTCCTGGGTTCAAGCGATTCTCCCGTCTCAGCCTCCCAACTAGTTGGGATTACAGGCGCCTGCCACCATGCGGGGCTAAATTTTGTATTTTTAGAGAGATGGGGTTTCACCATGTTGCCTAGGCTGGTCTCAAACTCCCGACCTCAGGTGATCTGCCCACCTCACAGCCTCCCAAAGCGCTGGGATTACAGGTGTGAGCCACTGCACCTGGCCATTTTTATTTCATTTTTTAAAAATGCTGGCCTTTACCTTCTATTGTGATTTCCAACCCATTGATAAGTCTCAATCCACAGTTCAAAAAACAGGATACTGTTTCCATATCTATTTACTAAAGAATAAGCTCCTTGAGGGTAGGGCTATAATTCACTTAACTTTGTATCCTTGGTATGCAGTTTGAGTGTTGAAATACAGCATACATACTCTTCTCTTTCATATTTGATATATATACACATACAATACATATAATTTATCTTCCTAAATTCACAAAATGAGGCAAATACTTTGGATATCTTGAGTATTTTGATTATCCATAGGTTTATTAATTCTTGCTGTGATTTCCAAGGTAACAGAAAGGAGACAGAAAGGAGATGTCTCACTTTCTATACACGTTACTGTCTACCATGTGTCTGACTTCATGTTCATCACCATGTTTAACCTTCGTAACAGCCAAAAAAGTTGGTGTTGCAGTCCCTATCTTATAAATAAGGAACTAACACACAGGATTGGTTCTTGCTAAATAAACAATAAGCCATTATTAATAATTACACCCTGAAAAACCTGAATTGCATCATTAGCACTTTTTAAAACCTAAAAGAAACTAAGATTATAGAGATGGGGCCACATGGGATAACAAAATACCTATGCCATCTACTCTAGAGTCAGGTGAATCCTATTTAATGATAAAAGAATCAACTCTATTGATGTTATCACTAAGATATTTCTATTTATTTATTTGGGTTTTTTTTCTTTTTTTGAGATGGAGTCTTACTCTGTCACCCAGGCTGGAGTGTAGTGGCACAATCTCGGCTCACTGAAACCTCTACCTCCCAGGTTCAAGCAATTCTCCTGCCTCAGCCTCCCAAGTAGCTGGCATGACAGGCATGCATCACCACGCCCACCTAACTTTTTTTTGTATTTTTAGTAGAGACAGGGTTTCACCATATTGACCAGGCTAGTCTCAAACTCCTGACCTCAAGTGGTTCACCCACCTTGGCCTCCCAAAGTGCTAGGATTACATGCATGTGCCATCACGCCCAGCCAGTTATTTCTATTTAAAAGAAAAGGTCTAGGCCTGGTGCGGTGGGTCACGCCTGTAATCCCAGCACTTTGGGAGGTCGAAGCAGGCAGTTCACCTGAGGTCAGGAATTCAAGACCAGCCTGGCCAACATGGTGAAACCCCATCTCTACTAAACATACAAAAATTAGCTGGGGGAGGTGGTGGGCGCCTGTAATACCAGATACTCAGGAGGCTGAGGCAGGAGAATCACTTGAACTCGGGAAGTGGAATTTTCAGTGAGCAGAGCACGCCACTGCACTCCAGCCTGGGCGATGGACCGAGGCTTCGTCTCAAAAAAAAGAAAGGTCTAAAAGGAAACATGGAAAATAAAAAGTTATAAAAATGTTGGGATTGTGGTTATTATCTTTAAAAAACAAAAACAATTATATCAGTGTTATGTGGAAAATAAAAACAAACAAACAAAAGCATTAATTCTCATGTTTGTACAGCAAATAAAAAGCAAGAAAATTATTACACTTACTACACGAAGGTCTTCAATACGTTTTTCAAGAAGTACAGGTAGACCCTCTGGGAGTGTAGGTACCACTTTGGGCATAACCTGAGAAGTGTAGGTTGGCTGGGTGGTGGTTCCATTTTCACCCCCCGATTCAGATAGGGGGCTACCATCAGAAGCAGCATCTAGTAGTCTGTCGAAGTCGAAATCATCTAGCATCTCTAGGGCATTTTCAGCTTCCTGAAACAGCTCATGTTCATTTGTGCTAACAAAAATGGGAAGGTCTGGATCAGTGCTGCTCAGATTTAAGTCCGGGACATCATTCCCCAGTGCTGCAGCAGCACATGGGGGTTTATTTAGAGAGGGGGTTGACAAGGTCACTGGGACTTTGGGGTTAGACTCTTTCTTTAATGCATCCTTCTCTTTCTGGAATTTTCTGATCATGGCAGCCAGAGAAAGAGAATCTTTGTAACGTTTCTTCTTTTTTTCAGACTTGTGTGAATTTAGAGCCATAACTCTGTGAAGAAAAAAATGATCAGTTAGGCTATGTGTGATTTTAAAGTGTCACATAAATAAGCAGGCACAGAATTAAAATAATCATTTGACAGGTGACAGAGTAGTTTTCTTAATTTCTTATTAACTTATACCATTACAATAGCATCTTCTTCAGTATAATCTGGAATGTCACCCATGAAAGGCAAATAGGTAAATGGCCATTATAGTGAAGAAAATGTGGAAACAGTTCAGTTTAGCTATTACTTCCTCCTAGAAATCTTTTCTAAATCCTATAGCTTAAATGCTTCTATGTGCACTACAGAACCTAAAAGGTTATTAGCATCTTGAAGGCAGCCCCATGTTTCAGTCACTGTTACACAACCCAAACCCTACATCAGTGCCTCGTATACAGCAGGGTACTTAATATTAGCTGAATACATGAATAAGTTATAAAGTTGAAAAACAACACATTCAATAAAAGGGATTACTTGTAGCCCATGTTCCCAAAGAAGTCTACTTGTAAATAATGAACATTTAAGACAACCATTAGTAACACATACATTTTTTTCTCCTAATTTTTTAATGACTATAATCCCAAGTTTTAGAAGGGGAGAAATACTCCCTACATCAACCTTATGGATATTCATAACCCAAAATTCAGATGCGCCTCCACTGCTGAGTAGAGTAAGAAAATTCAGCCTCTCGCAAGTGTCTTTCCCTTAGCTCTGTGAAAGAAGCCACAGAGAAGTCAAGGCAATTGGTAATTTTTGACTACACTATACAAATATTTTGTTCTTCTGATGTAAGGCTTCTGAGAAATTCTATTTCGTTTTTAGCAGCAATATCATTAATACTAGCTATATACTGGCTGTGTGCAGTGGCTCATGCCTGTAATCCCAGCACTTTGGGAGGCTGAGGCTAGGGAATCACTTGAGCCCAGGAGTTCAAGACCAGCCTAGGTAACACAGCGAAACACCATCTGTACAAAAATATAAAAATTAGCCAGGCATAGTGGTACATGCCTGTAGTCCCAGCTACTCAGGTAGTTGAGGCAGGAGGATCCCTTGATCCCAGGAGGTTGAGGCTGCCAGTGAGCCATGATTGTGCCAGAAGACCCCGTCTCAAGGAGGAAAAAAAAAAAAAAAGAACAGCTATATACAATCAATGAAAATTCTGGCTGCGTGCAGTGGGTGGCTCACGTCTGTAATCTCAGCACTTTGGGAGGCTGAGGGAGGTGGAATACCTGAAGTCAGGAGTTTGAGACCAGCCTGGCCAACATAGTGAAACCCTCATGTTTCACTACTCAAATATTCTCTACTAAAAATAGAAAAATTAGCCGGGTGTGATGGCATACACCTGTAATCCCAGCTACTTGGGAGACTGAGGCACGAGAATCGCTTGAACCCAGGAGATGGAAGTTGCGGTGAGCCTAGATTGGGCCACTATACTCCAGCATGGGTGATAGAGTGAGAATCTGTCTCCAATCAATCAATCAATCAAATCAAAATTTTAAATATTAGAACAACCATAAATTGTTTACATATAGGCTACTGCTAATCCTCATTCCCCAGGCATCTTAGTTTTAGTACCAAAAGATTAGAACCGTTTTTTCAATGTTTATCATATCTTTTCAAATTGGTTCTTGTTGGTAAAAGTTATAATGAGCAAAATACTTAATGAACCGATCTATAAATTTCATCTAAAACACTCAGTCTCTAGGATTACAAGGCCTTCTACTTATGAACAAATACTACAGTAGTATTAAATGTAAGTCACTAATATTTGTCAATAACGTACTAAATTAGACTCAGCTAAGTTGAATTAGTTAATGGTAAGATATCTTTCTAAAGGGAGAGAGAGTCATACTGTGACACTAGTTCCCTTCTTAGCTTTAATTGAACATACCCCAGTTGTTTGGGTACTTTTTTCCTTGGCTTCTTCTCCTTTTCCCCTTCCTCTTTCCGCTTCCGCTTCTTCATCTCAATATCATCTTCTTTTATTTTGGGGACCTGCAAAATGATAAAAGAATGATCATTTATGAAAGTATCAATGCTTTACTCTTTGATGTTAGCAATCCAGCATCAGCAGTGGTTTTTCTCAAATGTCAGTGTGTATTACCATCGCTTCTTGTAAATGCAGATCCTTGGGGTTCAAGAGCACTCTCACCTCTGGTTTCGATTCAGTTATCTGGGTTAGGACCTTATAATTTGCATTTTAAACAGGCATTCTGGTGATTCCGGTATAAGTAAGTCTTTGGACCACACTTCAAGAAACATTTATCTAAGGACACTCTATCTTTCCCAAAGACAATGTATACAAATTCTATAGATTTTGTTACAAATGATATCTTAGGAAAGGTAACAGCTATTAGTCATTTCTATAGCAAGTCTCAACCTATCCGAGAAATTTAACCTTCTCCCAGAAACAGTAAATTATTAGCCTACATTTGTAGAGAGAAGTTTTTCAAAGAAAATATAATTCTATGATGTAAATACCAATTTTCCCATGTCCACATAATTTAATTTTAAAGCATGAAACTATATATCCATGACACAATGGTTTGTATTTTACTTTTCCTTACATTCACACTTGTGACACAAGTAACATTAAAAAAAATCCTATTAACTGAACATTCTCATTACTGTTGCAATGTTTGACAAACTCACTTTGGGTGGCTTGTGCTTTTGGTTGTCTGTAATATCATCTTCTTCAGTATCTGAAGCTTGGCGAAACTGTAGAGTGCCAGTGTTGATATAAAAGCCTCCATATTTTGTTGTTAGAGAAGCGGGAACTAATTCGTCATACTAGATTAAAAAAAAAAGTTTCAGCTATATCCTATTGTCTTTAACTCTATAAATGACAAAGAAATTCATCCACCATGGCAGCATCTCCCTTAAATCCTAACTGCAACACAGACTGCAATGAGGATGTTTGTAAAATAAATTTAGAAAAAGTTACTATCTGGAATAAAAATTAGCTCTGATAATTTGGTGTAAGAAAAAAACTTCTGAAATAATAAAGTAAATTCTAAATATATCACCTGCTGAGAAAAATTTAAGGATCACTGCTACTATTCCTTTTTTTTTTCCTTCCCAATGCTACTATTCTTAATGACAAATGGTTCTGATGAGAAATCAAGTTTAAAAAGATGACTAAGTGTCCAGATAAGGAGTAAATTTCATTTCCTACCATAAGGAGATTTTATAAAGAATAACAAAACTGGCTGGGCACGGTGGCTGGAGCCTATAATCCCAGCACTTTGGGAGGTGGAGGGAGGTAGATCACCTGGGGTCAGGAGTTCAAGACCAGCCTGGCCAACATGGTGAAACCCCGTCTCTACAAAAAATATCAAAAATTAGCCGGGCGTACGCCTGTAATCCCAGCGACTCAGAAGGCTGAGACAGGAGAATCCCTTGAACCTGGGAGGCAGAGGTTGCAGTGTGCCAAGATTGCGCCATTGCACAAGAGCAAAACTCAGTCTAAAAAAAAACAAAAAACAACACAACATTCTATTTAACAGAAACTATTTTTTTCCTGTCTTAGCCGTATGCTTTTAAGTGGAGAAAATTTTAAAAACATTGAATCTAGGCCAGGCATGTTAGCTCACGCCTGTAATCCCAGCACTTTGGGAGGCCAAGGCGGGCGGATCATGCGGTCAGGAGTTCAAGATCAGCCTGGCCAACATAGTGAAATCCCATCTCTACTAAAAATACAAAAAGAAAATTAGCCAGTGGGGTGGGGGTGCCTGTAGTCCCAGCTACTTGGGAGGCTGAGGCAGGAGAATCGCTTGAACCCGGGAGGTGGAGGTTGCAGTGAGCCGAGATCATACCACTGCACTCCAGACTGGGTGACACAGTGAGACTGTGTCTCAGAAATAAAAAGAGAAAGAAAGAAAAACAGCAAATACATTTTAGAAGAAGAATAGCACATATTTTAAAAGAAGAATAGCACAGAAAAACAACTGCCCTGTTTAGAAAGCACATACTTGAGGACCTAGAATGAGGAGGCACTTTGCTTGGAGAAAGGAACTCAATTTGTTTAAATTACACTTATGTCCCCAAAGGCTGGATCTTAAGGTTTATCATTACCTCACCTGATAAAGATGGGTAAAAAGCAAACATTAAGTGAAAGACAACTTAACCAAATGAAGGTGTTCAAAGTAGGAAAGAAAAAAGGAACTTATCTGATTGCAGAAAGATATCTGTTACCTGGGATCTCCAGACCTCTATTTCCGAGGTTCTTCACATCATCTAACTAGTCTTTAAGAAAGTCAGATTTTGGCCAGGCGCGGTGGCTCAAGCCTGTAGTCCCAGCACTTTGGGAGGCCAAGACGGGCGGATCACGAGGTCAGGAGATCGAGACCATCCTAGCTAACACGGTGAAACCCCGTCTCTACTAAAAAAAATACAAAAAACTAGCTGGGCAAGGTGGCAGGCGCCTGTAGTCCCAGCTACTCAGGAGGCTGAGGCAGGAGAATGGTGTGAACCCGGGAGGCCGAGCTTGCAGTGAGCTGAGATCCGGCCACTGCATTCCAGCCTGGGCGACAGAGCAAGACTCCATCTCAAAAAAAAACAAAAAAAGAAAAAAAAAAAGAAAGTCAGATTTGTAGGGAAACTTCTTTGCCATGGGCAAGGAATATACATACCCCACTAGTTACTGTAAGAATATTAAGGCTAACTACAAAAGCTGTAACTTTAACCTGTATCCTTTTCAATTATATGGAGAATGGAAAAAGGAAGAGGGTCCAGTTCAATCACACTGAATTAAAAAGAAATAAAATGATTGAAGAAAGGTAAAAGAAAAAAATGAACTACCTTCTTATTGCTCTACTTGATACATTACTAGAAAAATCTACTACAAAGAGCTACACTATTATAAAGATCTTGAAGAAAAGGGGCAGGACCATCTGCAAATAAAGAAGTGACGTGAAGAGTGAAGGATTAAAAGTGAAAAGACTGTAATAATTCTGAAAACTAACTGTGACAAGATAAAAACACCTGTACTCTTTGCCTATATTGTTTCGTACCATGTTTTATAATTTTCAATACTTCTTCATATAAATTATTTCATTTGGTCCTCATAATACCCTTGTGAGGTAAAAAAGGCAAATATTACTCCCACTTTAAAAGTGAAAGCCAGGTAAGTACCTTACCAAAGCAATTCTATATACATGTTTATGGCAAAGTCAGTGGCTGCCTCCAACCCATCTACTATATCAAGCAGCTTCACGTGGGAGTGAAACATGTTCATCCCCAGGTATCCAGGGCAATTCTGATGTGCTCAAAGTCTGTTTTCTTATGCAGTATTCTGCTGAGCTTTTCCTATCTGAACACTCTTCAGGGTAATACACTCTTTATGAATATTTAGTTTAGCCATTTCAGTAGAATGTATTAAGAGGTAATACACTGAACTTAAGAATCCAAAGTCCTGGATTTAGATCCCTTGCCTATGACTAGCTACTATGACCCAGGGAAAATCACTTAACATCAATTTTAGACGGTTATAAAACAGGGACAATATTACTTCACAAAGTTCTAGTGAATTTAAAAGAGATTATCTAAATAAAGTGTGATTCATGCCTGGTATCATTAATAATAAATAAAACATTTTCTTTCAGCTCTTTTACAATTTGGTAGCATAAATATGAGACTAAAAATAATCTTCAAAAGCATTTATTTTCAGGTATTTATTTATTTATTTATTTATTTATTATTATTATTTTTTTGAGACGGAGTCTTGCTCTGTCGCCCAGGCTGGAGTGCAGTGGCCGGATCTCGGTTCACTGCAAGCTCCGCCTCCCGGGTTTACGCCATTCTCCTGCCTCAGCCTCCCGAGTAGCTGGGACTACAGGCACCCGCCACCTCACCCGGCTAGTTTTTTGTATTTTTTAGTAGAGACGGGGTTTCACCAGGTTAGCCAGGATGGTCTCGATCTCCTGACCTTGTGATCCGCCCATCTCGGCCTCCCAAAGTGCTGGGATTACAGGGTTGAGCCACCGCGCCCGGCCTCAGGTATTTATTTTTAGTAATTAGTGCATGATTTAGAATGTATCAAAAATATGCCAACATGGAAAGCTTATTGGCAATACGATAAATGAAAAGAACAAGAATCATTTGGTTTGACTATAGTTGTTTTATGTCTGAATTATCTCATTAAAAAAACAAATAATATATCAAGGGCAAAGACACTAAGTTATTTTGTAAGTCAAGCAACCTGCATTTCAGTTCAATTTGTTCTTATAAAACAGGAACCTATCTTGTTCAGAAACCAGTTGTATGACTAAACGATCTGTATCTACAAAATTCATCCTAACTTATTAATTAACAGTAGCTTTCAACTTTTCTTTACCACAATCCAAGTGGAAAATACATTATCCATCGAAATCTAGCACACACATACACACACAATAAAAACTGTATAGTCTACCAATGATGTACTAATTCCTATTCTATTTGAGTTCATTTTCTTTAAAAATACCAGTCATGTCCTTTAAGTTGATGTATAATCCAATTATGGGTTACAAAAGTCAGCATGAAAATATCCTAAATGCTACAAAAGGAGATATTGAAAATGCTATTTATAGAAGTTACATACTATATGATTTTCTCTATAAGACATTCTGGAAAAGGTAAAACTACGAAGAGAGTTAAGACCAGTAGTTGCCAGTGATTAGGAGGGAAGGAGGAATGAATAGGCAGAGCACAGAAGACTTTGAGGGAAGTGATACTATACTTCTGTGTGATACTACCATTGTAGATACGTGTCATTATTCATTTGTGCAAACCCACAAAGTATATAACCCCAAGAATGAACCCTAATGTGAACTATGGACTTCGGTGATAATGATGTGTCACAATTCCGGGCTCATCAACTATAACAAATGTACTACTGTGGTACAGGATGCTGAGAGGAGGGAAGGTAGTGTGTGCATGGGGGCAAGGTGTTCATGGAAGCTCTGTACTTTCTGCTCAGTTTTGCTGTGACTCTAAAACTGCCCTAAGAAAATAGTTTATTAATTAAAAAAAGCTATTTAAGAGTGAGTACATGTGATGCCCATTTATATATGGCTAAGTTCCTTCTTGGGTTATTTAGAATTCAAAATGTACACATAATATTAACACTTCTACTGATGCTGTGCACTTGCTTCACGTTCTTCAGCTAGTTGACATTCATTACCTTATTTAAGGCTCAATAATTCTGTGGGGTAAGCAAGTTACAGCAGAGAAAACCGGATAGTGCTGAAAGACTTGCTCCTGGCTACACGGCAAATTAGAAACTGAATTAAGATTATAATCTAGACTTCTTCACTGAGTTACAAATCAAGGTCAAGACTCTGGAAAACATTCCATGCCCTGATTTATTGGTTGACAACCTTTTTTGTAATACGAAGCCCACTTTACTCCAAAGGGCACTGGCAATATGTTACTTCTACAGACCAGGCTGCCTAGTATGGTAAATAAGATTACGTCAGGACACCAGAAGCAACTTAGGAGTTTGACAGAGTATCCAATGTGCCTCAGGTTGAAGTCCTTACTGTCATTCTACTACCTTTATATGTTCTGTCATCAACTTTATAAGCAAGCACTGTAGCAACAGGAAAAAAGACATACTATATAATTTGTGGGGAGTGTAATAGTCACCTAGCATCACTTTCTGTATATCCTTAATTACTGCACATTGCAGAGGATATCATAATCCCAGGGATTAGATTACTCTAGTATATAGACAAGAATGGAAGAACATATACATTCTCTACTGCAAAACATGACTTGCTGTCTTTCATTTGCTATGTGATCAAGGGGCTGCTACAGTCCTTAAATGCTCTCCTAAATTCCTCTTCCTTTTATAAGAGACAGGGGATTCCAGGGGAAAAGCTGTAGGGCTCAATCAAAACAGACTGGTGATAAAGACTGGCATTCAATGTACCATCCTGGCAATAACGCATGGCAGCAATAAAGAATTAAATAGGTATTAGAGATGTCTGCCAGATTAATTTCAATCTAGTAGGACCAATCTTTAAGACTGCATGGCTCTTATGTTGGAAGTCATTTTGAAACACACCTGCCCAAGTTTGGGAATATCAGTAAAAATCAAGATGCAAATATATGCCCTTTGACCAACAAATTCCACTGTTAGAAATTTACCCTACCCATATAAATGCACTCTACAAATACCCTTCATACACATTTACTTAAGTAGATAAAAGCATCCAGATGCTCAATTATTTGTATGTACATAAAACCAGAAACAATTTAGATGTACATCAAACAGGACTAGACAAATACACTATGTACTTTAGGTGTATTCGCTAACAGCCATTAGGATTATATCCATGTACTAATATGTATCACTGAAATTTCTGGACAACTACACAAGAATATTTTTAGCATTTACCTCTCAGGAGTGGGGCCTCTGGGTACTTTACCTTCTACTTCATAATCACCTTGTACTTTATTGTTATTTTACCATAAGCATGTTAATCTTACATTAAAAAAAAAAAAAAAAAAACACTAAAATCTCTGTAGGCCTCACCTCCAGAAATCCTAATTCCTTAAGTCGGAGTTAAGATAAGTGTCCTAATATTCTCATCCTTGATTGAGAACCATTAGCTTAACATAATGTTTTTCAGCATTTGATTTTCCTTTTTCCTTTTTAAAAACTTATTTTTGTTCTCAGTTTGAGCAAGGGGTGATGATGGAGTCAACGCTATAATTAGACATCTGAAAATGAGCAACTATTACAGAATCCCAAGAGGTTCTTTCAGTAACTGGAAAGGAGCAGAGCATATGAAAATAAAGACATTGTACAGAGTCAGCAAGCATGAGATTCACTGGCCAAATCCAGCCCACCGGCTTGCAAGCTAGAAATGGATTTTACATTTTAAAAATTATTGGAAAAAAAAAACAAAAGAAATTAATATTTCATGACACATGAAAATGATATGAAATTTAAATTTCACAGACCATAAGTCAAGTTTCATTGTAATGCAGCCACACTAATTCTTTAGGTATTATCTATGGCTGCTCTCATGCGACAATGATAAACTTGTGTAATTGTAACAGAAACCATAGGGTTCACAAAGTCTAAAATACTTACTTATGTAGCCTTTTACAGAAAAAAGTTTCATAAAACTTGGTCTACTTTAACAGTGTAATAACATCTCACCACAGACAAACCCGAAATTACAAAATTCTCAATCTGCAGTATTCTTTAAAGAAAAAAAAAGGTAAAAAAATCTTTAAGTAGTGAACATGGCTTTTAAAAGCACAAATAAAAACATTCACTGCACTATTTAAGTTACTTTACCCTTGATTTCTACTATCCCATACAAACAATGAATTAGCAGCTATATTAAAGATACATTACTCACAGCCTCTGAGTTATCAATAAATGGATCTGTCTCATCATAGCCAAAGCCTATATCAATTAAATCTTGTAGCCGATCCTTCCGGTGTTTACGGGGTTTCCCACCCTGCAAAGAACAGACATGTTAGACTGATTCGGTACTCATGCTGTTTTCATCAAGTTTAAAAAGACCTGTTAGAAGAATTCAATTAATCTTTGTAGACAATCCCCCTCTCCAGGAAGTTTAAGACCTCCCACACCTTGAGTGCAAGTTGCACTTAGTGACTTGTTCCAACGAGTATGAAAAGGGGCAGGACAGAGGAACTTCACAGTAGAAACCCTGGCCAACACTCCCTTACTAGGTGGTCACAGTCAGCATCAACAGGGACACATCATACTGACTGCACGCATCCACGATCTGTGACAAAACCTGCACTTCATCACCTCTGTGACCTTCTCAATAACCTATAACCCCAGCCTAACCCCGAGAAAACCATCAGACAAAACCAAATTCATGGACATTCTATGAAATGAGTTACCAGTGTTCTTCAAAGTTATCAAAATCATCAAAAAGAAGGAAAATGTGAAAAACTGCCACAGTATAGATGAACCTAAGGGGAAATAATGACTAAGTGTAATATGGTAACCTGGCTGATTCAGGAACTGAAAAAAGACACTAGGGGAAAACTAGTAAAATCCAAATAAAATGTGGAGTTGAATGGTAGTGTGCCAATGTTGGCTCCTTAGCTGTAACAAATGTATACATTGCAAGATATCAACATTGCAAGATGTCAACAACACTGCAAGATGTCAACAACAGGGGAAAGTGGGTGAATGCTGTGTGGGAACTCTCTGTATTGTCTTTGCAACTTTCCTGTAAACCTAAAATTACGCTTAAAATTATTATTATTATTATTTTTAAAGACAGGGTCTTGATCTATTGCCCATGCTGCAGTGCAGTGGCATGATCATGGCTCACTGCATGTTTGTTTTTTGAGATAGGGTCTCACTCTGTCACCCAGGCTGGAGTGCAGTGGCATGATCATGGCTCACTGCAGCCTCAAACTCCTCGGTTCAAGTGAACCTCCTGCCTCAGCCTCCTGAGTAAGTGGGACTACAGGTGCATGCTATAAAGCCCTGCTAATTTTTAATTTTTTTTTGAAGTGCTGGGATTATAGGTGTGAGACACTGGGTCTAGCCTAAAAGTATTTGTTTTAATAATTAGAATTATACACACAGACATACAAGAAAATGAAAAATGAGTGCATGTAAAAACTGAAATGAGTATGTGAAATCTGAGTTAAGATCTATTATCTAGTTAACTGTATTATGCCAATGTCAATTTCCTAGTTTGGATAACTGTAGATATGTAAGATATTACTACTGGGAGCAGCTGGGTTCAAGGGGCACATAGGATTTCTCTGTAGTATATTTGCAACTTTTTTTGAGTCTATAATTCTTTTTTTTTTTTTTTTCTGATACAGGGTCTGGGCCGGACATAGTGCCTCATGCCTGTAATCCCAGCACTTTGGGAGGTCGAGGCAGGGGGATCACTTGAGGCCAGGACTTTGAGACCAGCCTGGCCAAAATGGCTGAACCCCATCTATACTAAATATATAAAAATTAGTCAGGTGTGGTGGCATGCCCCGGTAATCATAGCTACTTGGGTGGCTGAGGCTCAAGAATCACTTGAACTGGGGAGGCAGACGTTGCAGTGAACTGAGATGGCACCACTGCACTTCACCCTGGACAACAAAGCGAGAATCTGTCTCCAAAAGAAAAAAAATGACAGAGGGTCTGGCTCTGTAGCCCAGACTACAGTGTCATGGTATGGTTATAGCTCACCTTGATCCCGTGGGCTCAAGTGATCCTCCTGCCTCATACTCCCAAGTAGCCAGGACTGCAGTCACAAGCTATGGTACCCATCTTAAATTTTCTAAGCATCTTCTAAGACTTCCCTGTCCCATGATTTTTTTGGTAGGGGAGCAGGGAAGAGGACGCTTGGAAAGAGAAGAGAAGGCCAGGTGCAGTGGCTCACACCTGTGATTTCAGCACTTTGGGAAGCCAAGGCAGGAGGACTGCAAGAGCCCAGGGGTTTGAGACTAGCTTGGGCAACATAATGAGACCTGTCTCTACAAAAAAAAATTTTTTTTTAATTAGCCAGGCATGGTGGCATGTGCTTGTGGTCCCTGCTACTTGAGAGGCTGAGCCAGGAGGAACCCAGGAAGTTGAGGCTACAGTGAGCCAAGTTCATGCCACTGCACTCCATCGTGGGTGACAGAGCGAGACCCCATCTCAAAAAACAAAAGCAAAAACAAAATCAAGAAAACAATGAGTGCAAAGGATTCTGCAAACCAATATGCCACCACTAAGCCACAGTGAGCCTCATAGAGAGCATGAGATGCAAGATGTAAATCTCTAGTCACCTCATTTGGTTTCAGCTCTCAAATCGCACACCTCTCAATGAAAAGTGTGATTCTAATGGTTAAAGATGAGTAAGTTGTATGTAACACGGCCCTTAAATAAAAGCAAATTGCTTCATCTTGTTTCAACGCAAAGAAACAGTGATCTGTTCCAGTGCTTGAGGGAAAAAAGTTATGCCAGACTTACGAAAGACATCTCCAACATGGTGTCATCACTTTACAAGTAACTTGCAAAGGCAATTCTGACTAGCTACTATTACTTAGTGATGCTAAAAAAACCTAACTCCCATATAAGCTGTGACTCCACTGTACGCTTTTTGGCGGACAAAACAACACGATTACTACACCATCACCACCAAGAAAGACATTGTGGTGCGAAATATAAGTAATGGCTCCCATATTTTTAGATTTTACAAGTTAGGTAAAAGTTTCAAGTACAATTCTAGGAACCAACATAGGGTGGCAACATCTTGCTAAATAAGGCCACTGAGGGTATAATCCCAGAACAATGACAATCCTCAAGAAATACCAGTTGGCAACCTTAAACAACATGCATACATACATATATATGTGTGTGTGTGTGTGTGTGTGTGTATACACACACAGGTGTAATATATATATACATATACACACATATACACATATATACATACAATATACTCGTGTGCTTAGATGCAAAATACATATTAGATTGTCCTTATTTTTCCCATTTGGGCAGGTCTGCAGACTGAGACCTTTACATTATGTTATAGAATTATGGTGAGAATCAGCATTCAGGAAAGGGAAAGAGAGAGGTTGGTAGGAGATAGTCTATTGAGAAAAAGTTACACACAAGCAGTTAAGGACATGAGGGATGATTTCGTCCTAAAATGAGAGAGAGAGGAAGAGATCTAAGAAATATATAAAAATCCACAGACAAAACTAATGAAGAGGCCTAGTCCTGCCACATACGAAATATTTTTAAAGTTATGGGAGTTAAAATAGATGAGGCAGGAACATAAGAATAAAAAGATGGCCGGGAGCGGTGGCTCACACCTGTAATCCCAGTACTCTGGGAGGCCAAGGCAGGTGGATCACGAGGTCAGGAGATCGAGACCATTCTGGCTAGCACGGTGAAACTCTGTCTCTACTAAAAATACAAAAAATTAGCCGGGTGTGGTGGCGGGCGTCTGTAGTCCCAGTTACTCGGGAGGCTGAGGGAGAAGAATGGCCTGAACCCAGGAGGCAGACCTTGCAGTGAGCCGAGATCGCATCACTGCACTCCAGCCTGGGCGACAGAGCAAGACTCTGTTTAAAAAAAAAAAAAAGCCGGGCGCGGTGGCTCAAGCCTGTAATCCCAGCACTTTGGGAGGCCGAGACGGGCAGATCACGAGGTCAGGAGATCGAGACCATCCTGGCTAACACGGTGAAACCCCGTCTCTACTAAAAACTACAAAAAACTAGCCGGGCGAGGTGGTGGGCGCCTGTAGTCCCAGCTACCCGGGGAGGCTGAGACAGGAGAATGGCGTGAACCTGGGAGGCGGAGCTTGCAGTGAGCTGAGATCCGGCCATAGCACTCCAGCCTGGGTGACAGAGCGAGACTCCATCTCAAAAAAAAAAAAAAAAAAAAAAAAAAAAAAAA
>NC_045441.1:128330510-128399276 GCF_002776525.5 Piliocolobus tephrosceles | reverse complement strand
ACAAAAAAAAAAAAAAAAAAAAAAAAAAAAAAAAAAAAGAATAAAAAGATTAATGAACAGCATTGTTCAGAAACCTACCCTAGCATATAACAATTAAAGATGAAAAAGGCAGCATTACAACTCAATGGAAAATGATCAATAAATGAGATTACAGTGAGATATCGATTTCCTCTATCAAATTATAAACCTTTAAATTCTGAAAAGATGGAGAATAGGACTGCTCAAACACTGCTGATAAAGAGTGTACCAATAAAACTCTTTTGGAAAGCAAACTGAAAGCATCTGCCAAGAGACTTTGCAATACTCTTACATTTTCTTCTTCTGCTTTTTCTATGATTTCCAAATTTCCTATGAAGTATTACTGTTATAAAAGAAATATGCTAAAATAATTTTTAAAACTCTTCATCTTATTTGACCCAGTGATTCTACATAGCTTATTTTGAACCATTACTTAGAGTCAAAAATATCTGTTAAGAACTTATGCCATAGAAAGCAATATGTTAAAATACCAGAAAGAATTTAAGTATGAAATGTCCTTGTCTTCAGGTAACTTAAAACAAGATAATCTATTAAACAAACTTACTGAGCACTTACCATGTGCCAGCCTTCATGGATTTTATAGTTATACACAAGCAGTTAAGTACAGAGAGGGGAAGAGAAAGATTAAACAAATGACTACCGTAGTTATAAATGGCAGAAAGGAAAAAGGTCGAAAGGAGATCTTTTCAAAAGAGGACCTAATCAAGGCTTCTTCCTAAGATAATCATACCCAGACAAGGACAAGTGGAGTTAAGCACTTGCGGAAGCCACTGAAGGCATCAGCACAAGGAAGCAACTGACAAGATCAGTGTTTAATAAAATCACTCTGACTACTGGTATGGGGAACTAACACAGTTGGGGAATAAAACAGCTAGAAAGAAAAAAAAGCTCAGATTTGCAAGAAATTCACAAGTCACTGGGGGCATAAAATATGTATTTAAATACCAAGCTCCCATTCACTGAATGCTAACCTTGCATCAGATCCTATACTAAGTACAATCATCTATTAGTTCACATTTGACAAATGAGAAAAACGAAGGCTCAGAAAGGTCAAGTAACTTATCTAAGGTCACACAGAAAGTAAGCAAGCCAATCTTCAAACTCATGACTGCCTAACTCCAACAGGCCATTCTTTTAAAAATTCTATATGAGAAGTTATAGAACCTATGGGGTCATTTTTTAAGTTGAAAACACCTTAAACTCTAATAAAGCAAAACTGAAATTAGTGTTCCCACTGTCATCTATCTCCAAATTAGCTTCTCCCACTTGACATTCCTATTTTGTTCATCCTATTTTTTCTGCCTTAAAACCATCATTGGCTAAAATTAAGAATGATGATGACATCAAATGCTAACATGGACATGGAGCAACTGGATCTCTCATACATCACTAGCAAGAATGCAAAATTATGTGGCTACTTTGGAAAATGGTTTGGTAGTTTCTTTTTTTCTTTTAAAGCTGTCTCTCAGTGAATCAGGTAGTTTCTTATTAAGCATATAGTTACCATTGGACCTGACAACCCCACTCTTACATGCACCCAAGAGAAATGCAAATGTGTATTCACACACAGACTTGTACTCTCATGTTTACAGCAGCTTGATTCATGGCAGCCAAAAACTGGAAACAACCCAACGGTCATCATCTGGTGGATGGATAAACAACTGTGGTGCATAATCCACAGTAGGAATACAGTGGATTACTGCTCGGCAATAAAAAGGGACACAGGCAAAACATGGAGGAATTTCAAAAGTACTATGCTAAGTGAAGCAGAAGCAGAAGACATGAGATTCCATTTACAGGAAACCCTAGAAAAGGCAAACAAACAAACACCAAAAAAGCCTAGAGTCACAGGAACCAGATCAGAAGATGCCAGGGGCTAAGTCTGGAGGGACAGATCTGTCTATAAAGGGAATTTTCTGGGGTGACGCAATTGTTCTGTATCATTATTGTAGTAATGGTTACAGGATTGTATGCATCTGTTAAAATCCATCCAACTGTACACTTAAAATGGATGAATTAAATTTATTTACATTATACCTCAATAATGCTATTTCAAAAGTCTCTCATAATTTCTGCTTCCAAGTATCTCTCCCCACAAATCTTTGTTGCCATGATTAACCATATCTACAGCTTCCTTTCCATTCTGTCAATGCTAGAATGTTGGCCTTTGTTTTTCACTTAAACATAATGAATGTCTTAATTAGCCTCTCTTCCCTCAAATTGTTTTTGAGATGGACTCTCACTCTGCTGCCGCCCCGGCTGGAGTGCAGGGCATGATCTCAGCTCACTGCAATCTCTGCCTCCCAGGTTCCAGTGATTCTCCTGCCTCAGCCTCCCCAGTAGCTGGAACTGCAGGTGCACATTACCACACCCGGCTAATTTTTGTATTTTTAGTAGAGACAGGGTTTCACCATGTTGGCCAGGCTGGTCTTGAACCCCTCACCTCAGGTGATGCGTCCGCCCTGGCCTCCTAAAGTGCTGGGATTACAGACGTGAGCCACCACGCCTAGCCTCTTCCCTCAAATTTATCCTGCATAATTACCACCTAATAATATTTTGAAAACACCCTATCATTTCCCCTGCTCAAAATGCTTCAGAAGCATTCCACCTATAAGACTTGAAAACCCTTAACATGGCACCAGTTAAATGCCTTCTACATGTTGACTCAAACCACCTTTCCAACTTTCTACTTACAATTTTCCAATATAAACACTTCATCCATTCAAACTGTCTACCAACTCTCCCCCAAACACACCTTCTTACCATTCCTTGTGCTTTCTCCCCATCTGGGATAGTCTCCTGCTACTCTCTTAATCCTCCCAGCTTTCACATATCAGCCTACATTTTCAATCTTTTCTCCAAGATGCTTTCTAATTAAAATCACAATGACAATGATCTTTTTCTGCTCTCCTATCACTTTTTTTCTAGGCATAAACAGCTGCCTATAAGATTTACTTGGGAAAGCTAAACAAACACGTTCTGTTGTAATGGGCACAATCAGATAAATGCAGAAGTGCAAACAATTTATGGGTAATTAGAGATTTAGGAACATCTATGTCTAGCCAAAGTGACTAGTTTGTTGCCACCAGAAACCATAATAGTTCTGAGTCCATAATCTAATCTAAGCAGCAAAATGATCAGCATTGTTAAATAAGTATATATCTTATCAAGGGGAGCAAATAAAAGACTTAAAGTTTTATTTGATCATAATAGTATTAATCTGACCAAAATGCTTCCCCCCAAAATGATCTTACAAGTATAAGGTCTTCACCAAGAGTATCAATTATACAAACTACCACATATCTATTCAATGTTAACAGCCATTGAAGAATAATGTGGTAGGCTGGGCGAGGTGGCTCATGCCTGTAATCCCAGCACTTTGGGAGGCTGAAGCAGGTTGACTGCTTGAGCCCAGGAGTTCAACACCAGCCTGGGCAACATGGTGAAACCCTGCCTCTAACAAAAAAAAAAAGAAAAAAAAGCTGGGCATGGTAGTGCATGCCTGTAGTCCCAGCTACTTGGAAGGCTGAGGTGGGAGGATCACTTGAGCCCAGAAGGTCAAGGCTGCAGGGAGCTGTAACCACACCACTGCACTTCAGTCTGAGAGATGAAGACCTTGTCCCCAAAACAAATAAATAAGTGAATAAATTTTCAAAAATTGTGATAGAGGGTATTTATTAATGTAGAGGGTAACAAGAACAGTTTCCTAAATGTTATGTACAGCTCAGGCTATTCACGAAAAGGTGCTATCAGTGTTCACTAAGCATCTGAAAAGGTTCTCAATTTAAATGGTAATTATGGAGACAACATCTAAATAACAAGATACTGTTTCTTCCACTATCATACGAACAGGATGATCTCATCTATGAAAAATAAAACATAGCAATATATATTGATAGATATGTATAAAATGCTCAAAGAATACACAACAAGCAGATAACTATGGTCATTACGATGGAGAAGGGATAGAACTGGAAACAGTGGTACCGGAAGACTTTGATGTACTATGTATTATTTGAATTTGTCTTTAATAAAAGGAACATACTCATGTATTGCTCAGGTGATCTAACTATTTTTTTTTTAAGAGACGGGGTTTTACTATGTTGCCCAGGCTGGTCTTGACCTCCTAGGCTCAAGACATCTTCTCTGCCTCAGCCTCCCAAGTAGCTGGGATCACAGGTGTGAGCCACCACAGCTGGCTCTAAAAATTTTTTTTTATAGTGCAAGAAAGTACATGTGTAATTGCACGTGTATTTTAAAAATTGCTGAAAGGATATACTTTAAACCGTCAAACTATTCACAGTGGTTCTGCTTGGCGGTGGACTTACAGGTGACTTGCTGATTTTTATTTTGATCTTTTCATTTATCTGTATTTATATATCCTCTTTCAGTGAACAGTAACAAAAAAAAAATCTTTGAAATATGTGACTGCCCACATACACACAGCTCTCTGGGGCAAGAAGCTGACAGGGTCTCTAAGGAGTGATCTGGTTAGCTGGAGTAAGGAGTAGGAAGGAGATTTTCTTTTTATCACATGACCTTTTGTATCTCCTGAGTTTTATTAAGGACATGTACTACCCACTCAATAAATGTTATTTTATTAGGTTTGGCCCACCAAACGTTCACTACCAGAGTTTGGAACTCCTCCTCATTTGGCTCTACTTCCCAGTCCCACTGTGGGGAAAGAGTTTTGGATAACCTGTATTTGACACACCCATACCTGAGTACCTCTTTCTTGACTCACTTTCCAACAACCAGGGTTCCACAAGCATTGCTCCACTTATAAACAGATTTCTGCCAACTATAAGGCACAATCCAGTTCCCTCCTTCATCACAGAGGCCATTAGAGTAGTTTTCTAGGTATAGTCTGCTTTTCCTCACTTGCAGTCTTCCTGGAAAACTTCTAACCCTGACCTGCCTCCTGCCTTACCACCCCATTTCTATTCTCCACCCTCCAGTTCCCTAATCATGCTAAAATTCAATAATGCGTAAATTGTATAAGCTGGAACCAAACTTTTGACAGTTGCCAGAAAGGTACATACAAATTAATTCACAAATATTAAAATTTAACCTACAGAAATTCAAGTTACATTGGCAAAGGATTATAGTGTCTTCCCTACTAGAAAGATCTCTGTTGAATTACTCTTTTTCAGTATCCTTACTGCAGCAGAATCAAAATCTTACTTAATTCTCTGAACCTCTGCAATTGATATTACATAGTTTATAAATTAAGTAGATCTTTAAAAATCAAAACTTATTTTCCAAACAACAACAACAACAAAAAAAAAAACCCTTGAATTTTGCTATACCTAAGGTGAAGAACCTCCTTCTTATCTACTCTTCTAGGCACTAGCCCGCTGTGACTCAGAAGAATATTCCTCACTGAGTCATTAGTACTTGCTTAACCTGACAATCGGTGTTTTAGGCCAATGCAGCCTCATTACACCGTAACACTAAACTGGAAAACAAACAAACAAGATGTTCTTAGTACTGGACCCCCTGACCCCGAATTGCCTCCAGCTAATAGTAAACCAAAGTAAAAACCAACATTCATTGATCACCTCTAGTAGACAGAGCAAGAATGACCCTGATTGCTAAAAAACACTCCAGTCCTACAAGTGAGAAGAAAACATCCTGTCGACACAAGACTCCCTATTTGTCCCAGCCCTGCCACAACCTTATCTCTTTACATCTATGCCCATTTCTTCAACCTACCAACAGAAAGGAGCTGAGTTTCAAGGCAGTGGAAATACAGCCAAGAGCTGACTACACAGCACAAAAATAGTATACACAATTTCTTTAATTACCACATATGGATACCAGTCCTTCCTCCTAAATACCCTAAAACTGCTGATTCTCAATTGTTCCTAAGGGATTAAAGAAGGCTGAAGAGAATTTATTCAATTCAAAGAGGCCAAGGAATTAAAAGGGCATGTCACAGCAAGTGATTAGAATTGGTAACTTCAATAAAGAAACTATTAATTTGATTTTTTGGTTTTTGTTTTTTTGAGACGGAGTCTCGCTCTGTCACCCAGGCTGGAGTGCAGTGGCCGGATCTCAGCTCACTGCAAGCTCCGCCTTTCGGGTTCACGCCATTCACCTGCCTCAGCCTCCCGAGTAGCTGGGACCATAGGCCCCCGCCACCTCACCCGGCTAGTTTTTTGTATTTTTTAGTAGAGACGGGGTTTCACCGGGTTAGCCAGGATGGTCTCGATCTCCTGACCTTGTGATCTGCCCATCTCGGCCTGCCAAAGTGCTGGGATTACAGGCTTGAGCCACCGCACCCGGCAAGAAACTATTAATTTGAACTAGGAATTCCTCCTTGCCCTTTATTTAAGGCCCTCTCCCCTACTCCAGTTTGCTTTAAAAGATTATTTTATGTCTTTATTGTACATGTAATATGATACTATTATTGGTCTATGAAACCCTAAATCCACTGGTATTTGTGTTTTGCAAGTAGGATTTACTTTGTGGTGGTGTCAACAAGTTTTCCCAAAGCTCTATACTGAGGTGATCCTTAGGGACCAGACCTAACATAAGGTCAAAACAAACAGGAACACTAGCCTATGAAGTTCCCAAGGAAGCTCTAACCCCTCAGCAAGTGTGGATGATCAACCAATGAGTAACTGACTTCTTACAACTCCCAGAAACAGTACATAAATGCTTTCAAAACAACTACTTGGTATCAGTTTCACATTTGAAGACAGTTTAATCCATAATTATTTTAAGATAAAATTATATTTCTTTCCACTCAGCCAAGTAGTATTTACTGTGAAGAAGTTACTCATCAGAAATTAGTTATTCCAAGATACTGCCATTCTGGCCGGGCGCGGTGGCTCAAGCCTGTAATCCCAGCACTTTGGGAGGCCGAGACGGCGGATCACGAGGTCAGGAGATCGAGACCATCCTGGCTAAACGGTGAAACCCCGTCTCTACTAAAAATACAAAAACTAGCTGGGCGAGGTGGCGGGCGCCTGTAGTCTCAGCTACTCGGGAGGCTGAGGCAGGAGAATGGCGTAAACCCGGGAGGCGGAGCTTGCAGTGAGCTGAGATCCGGCCACTGCACTCCAGTCCGGGCGACAGAGCAAGACTCCGCCTCAAAAAAAAAAAAAAAACAAAATCAAGATACTGCCATTCTTTAAAACATTATCTGGAAAGAATCACTTTTACAACTCACACAAAAGAAAATCAAGACTTTTTATTTATATATTTATATATATATATATTTATATTTATATATATATTTATATTTATATATTTATATTTATATATATATATTTATATTTATATATTTATATATATATATATTTATTTATATTTATATATTTATATATATTTCTTTTTTGTTTGTTTTTGTCTTTTTTTTGTTGTTGTTGGGAGATGCCGAGTCTCGCTCTTGTCACCCAGGCTGGAGTACAATGGCGCGATCTCGGCTCACCACAAGCTCTGCCTCCCGGGTTCAAGGGATTCTCCTGCCGCAGTCTCCTGAATATCTGGAATTACTCGTGCCCACCACCATGTCTGGCTAATTTTTCTATTTTTAGTAGAGATGGAAAGGTTTCACCATGTTGGCCAGGCTGGCTGCACTCCTGACCTCAGGTGATCTGCCCACCTCGGCCTCTCAAAGTGCTGGGATTACAGGCACGGGCTACTTCACCTGGCCGATTTTATTGTTCTTATTCTTATTAGAGACAGGGTCTCAAGAAAATCAAGAGTATTTAGAAGAATAATTTGTCTTTGAGTAAAAACAGTGTTATTCCATTTGGTCAACTGTTTCATTTATAAGACTGCTCAGAATAACTTTTCTATTATCAAATCTACCCTTACCCTTCTTTTTAAAACAAATATGAAACTACTAGGGCTCTGAGAGTCCAAAACCACATAGAACTAAGCGTGAAAGATGGTATTCAATGTCTATATAGCACAGTAAGCAGATTTTAAAGTTATAATGTGATTTCATGAATATTAATAAATGTCTGGCAGAATATAGCCTTCCTATTCAGAGTCGTTCAGATTCAAATAGTCTTCACTGAGCCCCTGCTAGGCACAAGGTATTGTGCTAGGTGCTTTCATTTAGATTACTGAATTTATATCCAATTCTAAGACAGCATGATCTTTCAGAATGGCTGGGGTAATGGGGTGAGAAAAAAATCACTAAGAGAAATCTTTCAACAATTATAGGTTATCTTATGTCCTAGAAGGCCAAGAGAACAAGTCTATACCCATCAAATAGAAGCATCTTACTCCAGAGTATAGAGTAGAGAGTACAGGTGGCCTCATAAAAGGTATATATTACCTAGAGACCATCTAAAAACTGAATTGAAAACCAAGATGTTTCACCTAAACATTCTGGAGCCTTAACTGGGAATAAAGAGAGGTATGGGAGCCTCTTTTACCTGTATCCTGACTCCTTTCTAACCATCAAGACGAATCTGGAGCCTACACAGTTGTAGAAATGTCAAAATTTGGACTTAGCTATTTAAAAAGATTTATGTACAACAACAATTTAGTATAATCTAGGTAAAACTAAGTACTTAACAGTCATATTGATCTTTTTCCAAAAAACCATTTAGTAATTGATGTTGAATATGAACTGTCACATTACCTGAGCATAAGAACAACATAACAGGAAACAGAACATGGCCATAAAAATAGGACACAATGGAGGGAGGAACTCCATAAATTCAACGCAGGGTGCTCTTTTTACAATTTTATACTCCCTATAATTTTTTTTTTTTTTTTTGAGACAGAGTTTCGCTCTCCTTGCCCAGGCTGGAGTGCAGTGGCGTGATCTCGGCTCACCACAACCTCCGCCTCCCAGATTCAAGCGATTCTCCTGCCTCAGCCTCCCAAGTAGCTGGGATTACAGGCATGTGCCACCACGCCTGGCTAATTTTGTATTTTCAGTAGAGACAGGGTTTCTCCATGTTGGTCAGGCTGGTCTCGAACTCCTGACCTCAGGTGATCCACCCACCTCGCCTCCCAAAGTGCTGGGATTACAGGCATGAGCCACCCCGCCTGGCCTATACTCCCTATAATTTCTGATATCACTGATTTTCAACTGCTGCAACACCTGCCCTAAACACCAGCGAAGATTACTGTAGTTGAAGAGAGATTTTGTGATAGCCTAGAGCTCTAGGCCTATAGCACCTAGCAGGACACTCTATCTTCTCTCAGGTCACTTTTGGCCTGATGATTTTCTTAAAAGGTTCCAAATAATTACCATATATATATATTTATATATACTTAAGCTGGGTACAGTGGCTCACATCTGCAAAACCAGCACTTTGGGAGGCTGAGGCAGG
The DNA here is from genome assembly GCF_002776525.5 of Piliocolobus tephrosceles. Taxonomy (NCBI): domain Eukaryota; kingdom Metazoa; phylum Chordata; class Mammalia; order Primates; family Cercopithecidae; genus Piliocolobus; species Piliocolobus tephrosceles. The sequence continues at coordinate 128,389,932 of NC_045441.1, read as the reverse complement.
TGGATCGCTTGAGCTCAGGAGTTTAAGACCAGCCTAGGCAACACAACAAGACCTTGTCTCTACCAAACAAGTAAATAAATACACACACACACACACACACACTTAATGCTCATAGATATAACACTTGGGCATGCTTTTTGGTTAATGTACATAATATCTCTAATTAGAATGGAAATAAGAAAGTAAGTTACCAAAATAAAAATCCAGAGAAGAAATACAGCCCATTAATTTAGATTATAACAAGAGTAATATTTTATCACTGTAAATAAAATAACAAGGCTTGAATATATCTAAGTCAACTGAAACTCAGTTTCACGCATTAAATAACTTCTTCAGAACATTGGTCTTTCTATGCCAGATACTATCCTAGGGTTAACTAAGAAGACTTAATGCTAACTTTAAGGTAGTGTGTCATACACTGAATCACTTTACTTATAGGATTATATAGAGGAATTTTTCCATTTGCAAAGGGCAATTCTAATCCTTGATTTTGTAACCCATGGCAAAATAGACACTCTAGGCTGGGTGCAGTGGCTCACACCTGTAATCCTAACACTTTGGGTGGACAAGGTGGTGGATCACCTAAGGTGAGGAGTTCGAGACCAGCCTGACCAACATGGTGAAACCCTGTGTCTATTAAATACAAAAAATTAACTGGGCGTGGTGGTGCATGCCTGTAATCCCAGCTACTTGGGAGGCTTGGGAGGAGAACTGCTTGAACCTTGGAAGTGGAGGTTGTAGTGAGCCGATGACTGCGCCATTGCACTCCAGCCTGGGCAACAAGAGTGAAACTCTGTCTCAAAAAAAAAAAACAAAAAAAAACCCCTCCAAAAAAGACACACTCTGATATAGTGCTGGAGGGAGTAGAACTGGTAATTTAGTAATATATACTAAATATATATATGTATAATATACATTTTAAATATATATTATATATAATATACATATATATTTAGTAATATATACTAAATTTATAAATGCATAAATCCTCCGACCTGAGTCGTCTACTTCTAGGAATCTGTCCTACAGATAAACTTGAAATTGTGTAAAATGCCATTTTACAGACTAATTTACTGCAGCACTATTAAAAAGGGCAAATTTTTGAAAACAACCTAAATCATTTGGGGACTGGTTACAGTGTGAGAGTTCCATGCAATGAAACAGCAATGGAGAGAAAGCACTTTGTCCTGATATGACCTCCCGCCCAAACATACTAAGATGCAGTAAATAAAAAGCAAAGAGCTTAAGTGTGTACAGTATTCTATAATACGTATAAAAAGGGGGTGGGAAAGGAATAGATGTATATGTACAGAGATATATCTCTAGTACCACAGGAATATTACTTGCCTAGGAAGTGGGATTCAATGGGTGGGCAATACAATAAAAGGAAGATTTTTAATTTTTGAATTTTGAGCCACTTAAGTGTACTAGTTGGTTAAAACATTAAGTGTAACCAATGTATAACTTGTATAAAAAACACAGTATTTTAGGATTTATACATGCTAGGATTTTAGGATTTATACATTCTATAGGATTTTACAATTTTTTTTTTTTTCTGAGACGGAGTCTCGCTCTGTCACCCAGGCTGGAGTGCTGTGGCCGGATCTCAGCTCACTGCAACCTCCGCCTCCCGGGTTCACGCCATTCTCCTGCCTCAGCCTCCCAGTAGCTGGGACTACAGGCGCCGCCACCTCGCCCGGCTAGTTTTTTGTATTTTTAGTAGAGACGGGGTTTCACTGTGTTAGCCAGGATGGTCTCAACCTCCTGACCTCGTGATCCGCCCGTCTCAGCCTCCCAAAGTGCTGGGATTACAGGCTTGAGCCACCATGCCCGGCCAGGATTTTACAATTTATATATCATGATACAATATAGTCTCAAAATATTACATTGTAATTAAATACTACAAATTAGTGTAACAACTTTTGCTATTCCTTCTATTTAAATACCCATCAGTCCATCCCTAAATTTATTATTATATAGTCACAGAACAGAGAACCAGAAGGGTCTCTGAAACACCTGAACCTCTCAATTTATAGGTAAGAAAACTGTGGCCTTGGCCAGGCCCAGTGGCTCACACCTGTAATCCCAGCTCTTTGGGAGGCCAAGGCAGACAGATCATTTGAGGTCAGGAGTTTGAGATCAGCCTGGCCAACAAGGTGAAACCATCTTTACTAAAAATACAAATATTAGCCAGGCATGGTGGTGCATGCCTGTGATCCCAGCTACTCAGGTGGCTGAGGCAGGAGAACTGCTTGAACCCGGGAGGTGGAGGTTACAGTAAGCCGAGATCACACCACTGCACTCCAGCCTGGGTGACAGAGACTCTGTCTATAAAAAAAAAGAGAGAGAGAGAAAATTGTAGCCCACAGCTAAAAACCTCACCAAAAGCACACAATTAGAAGATGGCAATGTATGGCCTAGGACCTGATTTCAATTCCAATCTATTCTCATCTATTTCTTCTACCCGCAAATGGTTTCTTAATTATAAGGAGCCAGCATGATTGGGTCAAGATCCCAGTGGTATCTTGAGGGTAGTATGAATGACAAGGCCAGTGTGAGCTGATATCCTTCCTCTCGTGGGATAATTTTCAATGCTCACAGAGGAATCAGAGGGTTAAAGTGCTGCTTCTCAACTGGGTTATGTTTTAGCAAAGTGCCAAGAGTACTTAAAGCCATAGTGTAAATGTGAGGTGAGGAGCGGGGCTTTCTACAAAGTCAGTAATACTAGAAAATTTGAGAAAAATGTTAAGCAACTTAATCAGGTAATTAAAAATTATTTTTGTATTCAAACAAACACCAATATATTGTGGCACTGAATGTAAAATGTACATGAATATTTAGCATAAACCAGACACTTTCAAAGAGGTATCATGCTGGTTCTAAGTCTGATGCTACAGGCTTAGAAGTACACATATTCACTGTCAAACTCTTAAGAGGCAGAAAGGTTTGAGAACTACTATATCAAGGGAATTAAAATAGCATTCTCGACGGTGGCAGAAAGTGAATCGAGTTAGAGCTACACAGACCTGGACCTGTAGCTTACTCTTGCCACTGTGTGACGTTATACCAGTTACTTAATCTTGAACTCAGAGCCTCAGTTTCCTCATCTGTAAAATCTGGTCAATATTACTTAGCTTGTGGTTTTGTTACAAAGATTGGAGATAATATATGAAAAAGCAAACCGCCTGGACTCTAGAAAGACTATAATAAATGATGGCTACTTGGCAGGATGGATCACTTGAGGTCAGGAGTTCACGACCAGCCTGGCCAACATGGTGAAATCCCGTCTCTACTAAAAATACAAAAAATCAGCTGGGTGTGGTGTTGTCCCTGTAGTCACAGTTACTTGGGAGGCCAAGGCGTGAGAATCGCTTGAACCTGGAAGGCAGAGGTTGCAGTGAGCCAACAATGCACCACTGCACTCCAGCCTGGGTGCCAGAGCGAGACCCTGTTTCCAAAATAAATAAATAAAAATAAAAATGAATGATGACTACTTTATCACAAGCCTACTGGAATCTTTATTTGACTATCTAGCCATTCACTTGGTTTCAATTTGTGAGAACAAGGTAAGGCAGGCAATCAATATTTATAGGCCCTCCCAACCAGTCACAGAAAGGAAACAGGTCAATAGGATTAAAAACAGTGATCAGTTTATTATACTCACATATTTCATTTCAAATTTCTTAGCCAACATTTCCACCTCTTGCCTCTCCTGATGTTCATCATTAAATGGGTCTTCTGTGTGAATGAGCTTCTTCTGATTCAAGGTGAGTGGGAAAAGAAACAGAAGTATCCATTAGTATTACAAATAGTATTATCGTTTATTTATTTATCATTATGTAACAAACACTTCAATTCTATTTCAATAAATGTGATCCAAAAGGAAATAAACTAGTGAGAATATATAACATATGTTATACAATTACATTATTCAGAAACTATATTTTAAATTGAATCAATAAGAGACAACTTTTCCTAATACTAACAAGTAAGTCAGAAGTATTAAAACTAAAAAAAAAAAAGTTGGTTCATAGCAAAAAATATTTACAGTTGTAATGGAATCGTATATACTTCATAGTGTTTTGATGAGTAAGAACTCAACAATCCAAATTGTCTTCACCTGCAAAATGATCATATGGTCACCTCATCCAAAATAACAAGGAAAAAAAATCCCCAGGAACACCAGCTAAACATGAAAATCTCACTTATAACTCTAGATTGGTATCTTCACTAGCAAAGATTAACTGCTTTGATCAGGAAATGCTTCTAAAAGGAGCTCTAGATTATTAATTAAAATCAACACTTTATCATCTGCCTGTGAGTTAACACTGAGTGTGTACAGCAGCTAAGGCTTTCTGTTGAGGTCCAGTATCAACAACCATTGTATCACCAATATCCTGTCAATGGATACCCACTCAGGGAACACACTACTTTGAAACAAAGCTAGAAAAGAGAAATAGCGGCAAAAAGATTACATTACCATGCCTTTCTTCTAGTAGGGGAGAGTGAAAGTTTATTATAATACATGGTTTAAAACACACACAGAGCTAGAAGCCCACATTAACCATCTATTTAACAAAACAAACAAAAATAGCCATCACATCCTTAAGTCTTCTACTTTAGTATACAAACATATATATGGTTTTCAATGCACAAAAAAGCCAAAACAAGGATAAAAATACTACTTTTATCCAATTTCAGACAACTGACTCAGGTAATTAAAAATTAAGGTATACTACAACTGAAATACTGATACAGATTCAATGGACTTTGAAGGGCAAGAAAAAAATGCAGAAGGAAGGAAGATTTGCACACTTAGAAACTGAGATACTTCATCCTGGATATAAAGGTTGATAAGTGATCAGTCTAAAAAACATGATAGAAAAATGTGGACAGAATGAATACGAGACAATTCATCACATTTGGGATATTAGAATAAAGGGATACTTCTTTAAAGGAGTTAAGTTTAGAATCAATTTTTAAAATCATTGTAATAAGTAATAAATTTATAGAATACTTCACCCCAATAGAAGTTACCAACGAAAGGCCGGGAGCAGTGGCTCATACCTGTAATCCCAGCACTTTGGGAGGTCAGGAGTTCAAGACCAGCCTGGACAACGTGGTGAAACCCTGTCTCTACTAAAAATACAAAAACTAGCCGAGTGTGGTGGCGCCTGCCTGTAGTCCCAGCTACTCGGGAGGCTGAGACAAGAGAATTGCTTGAACCCGGGAGGTGGAGGTTGCAGTGAGTTGAGATTCTGAGATCGCAGCACCGCACTCCAGCCTGGTGGAGACAGAGACCTCATCCCCCCTCAAAAAACATTTACCAATGAAAAACATAAACATGATCCAAAAAGGAATAAACTAGTGAGAATAGTAAGGAATCCTAGGCATGTCCAGGGTATAGCCTTGTTTGTTTGTTTTTGAGACAGAGTCTCGCTCTCTTGCCCAGGCTGGAGTGCAGTGGCGCGATCTCGGCTCACCGCAAGCTCTCCCTCCTGGGTTCCCGCCGTTCTCCTGCCTCAGTCTCCAGAGTAGCTGGGACTACAAGCGCCCGCCCACTTGCCTGGCTAATTTTTTGTATTTTTAGTAGAGATGGGGTTTCACCGTGTTAGCCAGGATGGTCTCGATCTCCTGACCTCAAGATCCGCCCACCTCGGCCTCCCAAAGTGCTGGGATTACAGGCGTGAGCCACCACGCCCGGCAGGTACAACCTTAACTAGAGGCTCAGGTTAAGGACAGTGAGCGATCGCCATGTCTATTACAAACTGCTCCCTCATGCACTGTGAAGCCCAAATACTTACTCTGTGGTATGACTCATTTTATATGTATAAGTATAAACCTATGGATCTATATTTTTAATAAGAATCACCTTATATGCCATTCTAAAATATTTTATGTACTTTATGTAGGTATCAAAAGTACAGCTCTCATTTTCTCTTGACAGCCTACAAAAACAAAGAAAATGGACTCACTGTTCTTTTACAGTTAAGAATAAACACCCTTCCCCAATCAAGACTAAGCTTTTTTGTTTTTTTCAGGTGAAAAAATATCTGAAAATTATCAACTACCCACATGCAAAACTGATGCAGTAATTTTGTCCTTTGATCTTAACTTATCAACACCATTTTCAGGAGATTCTTTCACAAATTTTATCCAAAATATGCAAACAATGAAATGCCAAGGAATTCTCAAATAGTACAGTTATATTAACATACTATAAACACTTATTTTTCTTTTCACAGTAAATGTTCAATTAAGCATGTTCACAAACAGGTGTTCTGGTTAACTGATTTTTCTGGTTTACTAAGAGTTAAACTTTTTTTTGTATATCAATCATTGCCAAAATTTATTTCTAAAATGCACTATTATCCTTTAGCCAGAAATGGTGACCAAATTAATCTTTCAGGATACAGATGATTCCAATGCCGGTCATCATCCTAAACCACCTCAATCACAGCACTATACTGCATAGAGACAATAAGGTTAAAGGTTTAGCTAACCTGTGGTTTTGTTTTTTGTATTTTCCCGGCACAAATTATTTAATTGTGCTTTTCGCATTAAAAATAGAGCACAGAAAAATTTCTGATTGTGTTTCAGTAAATCAAGGTTTTACTGTTCACTTAGTATTTACAAAGGGAACTGATTTAAATGCACCCATATGAATGCTATCCATATGTAACACACCTTTTGTTTTGTTTTTCTTTTTAATAGCCCCACATCTACCAATTTCAGCATCTGGCGCTAAAATCTTATTTACTGATAGATGGCTATTTCAAAAATGTAGAGTCCTTCTTCCTCTAATTCTTCTAATTTTGGGAACCATCAACTTTCCAGACCAATTCTAATGTTCGCATTTTGCTTTCTGATGGTCTCTCTTCTAGGATTTCCCTTCATGAAACCATGACAATTTTACTTAAACATATGTTTTCTATGCTTTCTTGCATAATAAGGGTATTCACTGGCAGCAATCACAGGAAAATGTGGCAAATCTTTGTTGCAAAAGTGATTGTATACAATGGATTTTGTTTTGTTCAGAGGTATATGAAAAAAGATAGAAGGTTGATATACAACGAGAAAACTGGGCCAATAGACACCTACACTGTTAACAAGTAAAGGGAAAAATTAAATGGAATTATTCCTCTTTCTCCTATTACACGAAAGTAGTAGTTCTGGTGTGATCAAGTTAACAAAGCTAGGGTGTCAAACTTTTTTATAATTAAATGATACACATCTATTATTAATTTGCCATCGTGTGAATATTACAGCATAAACAGGGACATAATAAAGGTCTTTGTATTTCTACCATGACTTACATTTTACGTCATTTTGGCAGAATCCTCTAAACTATATGAGTTAATTTTAAGAAATTTTGTTTTACAAAGAAATTGTATCACTATGGAAAGAAGTACTAATAAAATTACATACGTTTGTAAAGTGAGGATAATAGTTTTTACCCCATGGAGTTCTGTAGGACTACTAGAAAAACCACGTGCAGTGCTTAGAACTGTGTCTAGCACACAGTAAGAACTCAGTAAATGTAGTTATTGCTATGTATTTTTTACACAAAGATAATGCTTTTCTCCTGTAATTTATGAAAATTACAAAAACCGCAAACCAACTTAGATTAGCAGCTCAAATACAATGTTTAGAAAATGCTCCAATCCAATATTTTTAATATTCTTTTGGGAAAAAAAGTGACATCACATTTATAAACAGGGGGCACTCAAGTTGAGTTTAAAGAGCAAAATGTTATGTGGAAGTGACCAAAGTGATCTCTACCTTTAAGCAATTCATTTTGGTTTAAAACACTTTAATGATTTGACCACACAACATTTCTAAATAATGATCAAAATATTAGCTGGCCATAAAGTAAACAAAATCTAGTGAAATTGTTCAACATGATACTTTATGACTAAGCAGTCAGTCATTTTGACCATAAACGTAGTCGGAGATGAAAAAACAAGTGACTTCTGGAGTCCATTAGACCCAAGCTAAAGCAAAGCCTAATAACGGGCATAATTGCTAAGCAACAGAGAAAACTGTTCTCTTTCTTTACTGTTAATCTATCATTTCCTTTTCTAACTTACTTCTGAAGATCCACCAACCCACAACAATACAAATTACAATTACCAACATAAGCCCTATCCTTTCTCCATTGTTCACCTCTTACATCATAAAGCATACCTATATATTTTCAATTGTTTTAAAAAATTCAAAGCCGAGATTTTTCTCATCATCCTCCGAAAATTACAAAGGCCGAGTACAATGTTCTTCTATAAACTAATGATAATACATTTAAATAATATGACGGGTAGGTGTCAAATAAAACAGGAGACACCTTCCCATTCAATTACAATACGAACAAACTCCACAAAAAAGGAAAGCTAAAAAGGTTTTCCAATACCAACACGAGAGAAAAATTAGTAACCAGATTATCTAACTCACTTCTCCATTCCTAAAGTGGGATCCTTAGTCTCTGAAAACCTTTAATTATTCTTAAATTCCCTTCGATTAAGAAAAATATCACAGGCACGCAAGCACACCTCTGCAGCCACGGCGCCCAGCAAAACAAACAGTGATGAGGATGAGGATGATACGAGAGGGATTACACAATCTCTCTGCTTCAGACTGGGGGGCGTGTCCCCCAAGGTTTTCTCTTCCTTTCTACTGGAACGACAGCTGTAGCGCCACAGGGAGAACCCAGCCACACGGCCTGCAGGGCCCCAGGATTTTGTGTGGGGAGCAGAAAGGAAAGAAGGAAAATCTGAGGTTCCGAAAAGTGCACAAGAAAACAGGCTCGGCGCGGCGTTGGGAGCGAGTGCCGGGGGTTTGGGGATTCGGCGCAGCCGGATGAGAGCCTCGGCCACCCCAGGGAGTGGAGGAAGCAGCGCTCACCGCCCCGTCCACCCGCTCTGCCCCGGCCCCCGCACCCCACCCTCGGGGCGACCCGGACGCGCTCGGTGGGCGTCCCAAGGTGCAAACCAGCTGGGGAAGACGGCGGGTCCTGAGGCTCTCGGGGTCTGGGGCAGGAGGGAGGAATCTTCTGTACCCGTTGTTCTCCGCACAGCAGCAGCTCCGGGTAACTGAACTCCACGCAGCTCTCGTCGGTGGGGTCCTTGAGCACCAGCTCCAAGCGCACCGTCTCCCTCGGCGGCCGCGGCGGCTGCTCAGCCCGGGAAGCCGACTCCCGCGGCGGGGGCGGCTGCAAGGGCAGCTGCGGGAGCGGCGGCGGCGGCTCGGGCCGCGGGGGCTCGCGCTGCAGCGACATGGGCGGCTCGGCGCGGCTGATCTCGCGCTGGGGGAGCGGCTTCTCCCGCGGCGGGGGCTGCGCGTCCGAGCGGGGGGCAGGCTCCCGCGGGGCCGGCGGCTCCGCCCGGGCCGGCTCGTGGTACGGCTGCGGCTCCAGCCGGGGGGGTTCGCGGGGGTACTCGGGCTCGCGGTCGGGCCCCGGGTACTCGGCCTCGCGTCGCCGCACCGGTGACAAGCTAATGAACGCTACTCTGCGCGGCTCCGCCATCCCCACTGTTCTGGCCCTCTGCTTTAGCTCGAGCCGGCGCTCGCTTCTACGCCGCGCTGCGTGCCTGCCCGCCCTTCCTCTTGTTCTCCGTCGCTTTTCTTCCCTCCACCACCCTCAGCCGTCTCCGCCGACGCCACGGTGAGTGCGGACCGTGTCCCCTTCCCCGCTACTACGTTCTGATGGGCTTCACCGCCATCGCCAGGGTCGCCGCGGCCGCCATGTTGGATCCCCCACATAAATAGAAGCAGGCCGCTGAGCGGGCGCATGCGCACAGAGGAGACGCTCGCGTCCACTGTCGTGGCTGTTGCTCAGTTTTCCTCTTTTCTTCCCAACAGTCTGGCGTCCAGACAGGTCGGCGGAAGTGACGACATGGCTCGGCCTGTTTCCGTGGAAACGGAGACGCCGTCTGCACCCTTCCTCAAAGGGAGGGTTCTGGGGTTTCCCGAGCAGCTTCCTATTCGTACCCGGAAACCAGAGGCGCTCCAGGAGCTTCCTGGGGCGAGCATCGGGATGTGCCTGAGACCGACCTAGCCATGGCGCCGTGTCTCCCGCTCTGGGTTCAAGGGAATTGGGGTTGTTAGCTGATTATTCGAGGCGGACTCTGGGCAAAGGTAGACAGACGCGCCGGCCGTTGTGCCTGCCAGGCGTGTGTCCCCGTAGCCTTAAGTATCGAGGGAAGAAAGGAAGTGCCCACCTTCAGCCCGACTAGCCCCAGCGGCTTCCCTCCCGAAAGCGCAGGCCTCCCCTTCCTCGACCTACTCTGGTTTCCCTCGCCCGGCTGCAGTGGGCGTTGCGTGGGGCAGGGTCATTAAATGTTCAATAACGCTTTGCAGTTGGAAAATTAACAAGCAGGTGAAGAATTCTGGGCTCATTCAGAAGGCCTAAACTGTTGAAATCACAGAAAACTTCTTAAAAGGGTTTGGTGGTTTAAAAGAATGCTAAAGGACCCATTTCAGGATGGGGAAGGAATTGATTGGGCACGCCCCATAGGCTCACTTGTAATTAATTAATTGGAAGTCAGGTCTGAAAGGATGAGAATTACTGGCCATTTTAATCAATTGAATAAAAAGTAAATTTGAGGGGTCGTCCTTCACATCCAAGCCTTCTGTTAATTGCATTAACTGGATTAACTGTTGAAAGCTCATTTATTAAGTCAGTGTGACGTCATAGACAAATTCTGAGAGGGTACTGTTTTTTCCTCTCCTGTTACTTTCCCTACTTGGACGAAGATGATGATTAAATCTATGATTCCAAAGGTCTCTCCCAACTCTAAAACCCTATCTTTTCTCCTCAGCACCATGTTTTACCTCCATTATCTCCTTCCCCATTGCTCCTTTTCTGATTACAAATTCGGGTCTCATTTTTAGATTGTCTTTATGATACTTAAATGACCTGCCTTCAGTCTCTATCCCCGCTAGTCTTGAGACAGGGTCATATTAATGTCTCTAAAAGAGTTTTTATTATGTCGTTCTCTGCTCTGGCTGCAACTTACCTACAAACCGAGTTCTATGTATGTATACTCATTCAATATCCTCCACAGTTTAGCTCAGAGACTGCAAACTGGTGGTCTGTGGGCCAAATCCTAGTGCAGGTGTGTTACTTGTCCAACATTATCTTCTAACTGCTAACCCACTGAGTTTTCCAACTTTTTGATCCACAACCCACAGTAAGAAATTTTACACTACCGCCGAGACCGCGTCTGCCCCGCAAGCACAGAGCCTCGCCTTCGCCGCTCCGCCGCCGCCGCCAGCTCACCGTGGATGATGATATCGCCGCGCTCGTTGTCGACAACGGCTCCGGCATGTGCCAGGCCGGCTTCGCGGGTGACGATGCCCCCCGGGCCGTCTTCCCCTCCATCGTGGGGCACCCCAGGCACCAGGGCGTGATGTGGGCAAGGGTCAGAAGGATTCATATGTGGGCGACGAGGCCCAGAGCAAGAGAGGCATCCTCACCCTGAAGTACCCCATCGAGCACGGCATCGTCACCAACTGGGACGACATGGAGAAGATCTGGCACCACACCTTCTACAATGAGCTGCGTGTGGCTCCTGAGGAGCACCCCGTGCTGCTGACCGAGGCCCCCCGAACCCCAAGACCAACCACGAGAAGATGACTCAGATCATGTTTGAGACCTTCAACACCCCAGCCATGTACGTGGCCATCCAGGCTGTGCTGTCCCTGTACGCCTCTGGCCGTACCACTGGCATCGTGATGGACTCCGGTGACGGGGTCACCCACACTGTGCCCATCTACGAGGGGTATGCCTCCCCCACGCCATCCTGCGTCTGGACCTGGCTGGCCGGGACCTGACTGACTACCTCATGAAGATCCTCACGGAGCGCGGCTACAGCTTCACCACCACGGCCGAGCGGGAAATCGTGCGTGACATCAAGGAGAAGCTGTGCTATGTCGCCCTGGACTTCGAGCAGGAGATGGCCACGGCAGCTTCCAGCTCCTCCCTGGAGAAGAGCTACGAGCTGCCCGATGGCCAGGTCATCACCATTGGCAACGAGCGGTTCCGCTGCCCCGAGGCTCTCTTCCAGCCTTCTTTCCTGGGCATGGAGTCCTGTGGCATCCACGAAACTACCTTCAACTCCATCATGAAGTGTGACGTGGACATCCGTAAAGACCTGTACGCCAACACAGTGCTGTCTGGCGGCACCACCATGTACCCCGGCATGGCCGACAGGATGCAGAAGGAGATCACTGCCCTGGCGCCCCGCACGATGAAGATCAAGATCATTGCTCCTCCTGAGCGCAAGTACTCTGTGTGGATCGGCGGCTCCATCCTGGCCTCGCTGTCCACCTTCCAGCAGATGTGGATCAGCAAGCAGGAGTATGACGAGTCTGGCCCCTCCATCGTCCACCGCAAATGCTTCCAGGCGGACTGTGACTTAGTTGCGTTACACCCTTTCTTGACAAAACCTAACTTGCGCAGAAAACAAGATGAGATTGGCATGGCTTTATTTGTTTTTTTTTGTTTTGTTTTGTTTTGTTTTGTTTTTGGCTTGACTCAGGATTTAAAAACTGGAACGGTGAAGGTGACAGCAGTTGGTTGGAGCGAGCATCCCCCAAAGTTCTACAATGTGGCCGAGGACTTTGATTGTACATTGTTCTTTTTTTTAATAGTCATTCCAAATATGAGATGCATTGTTACAGGAAGTCCCTCGCCCTCCTAAAAGCCACCCCACTTCTCTCTAAGGAGTATGGCCCAGTCCTCTCCCGAGTCCACACAGGGGAGGTGATAGCATTGCTTTCCTGTAAATTATGTAATGCAAAATTTTTTTAATCTTCACCTTAATACTTTTTTATTTTATTTTGAATGATGAGCCTTCGTGCTCCCCCTTTTTTGTCCCCCAACTTGAGATGTCTGAAGGCTTTTGGTCTCCCTGGGAGTGGGTGGAGGCAGCCAGGGCTTACCTGTACACTGACTTGAGACCAGTTGAATAAAAGTGCACACCTTACAAATGAAAAAAAAAAAAAGAAAAATTTTACACTGTAACCCAGAATATACACCCATATATACATAACACATATGTGCATATCTGAAATACAAGTTTCACAATACTTACCTACTGCTTAGGATAAGTAAAAGCAACAGACGCAACAGAGTTAACATAAAATATTTTATAATACAGTGTAGAAAAAAATGTTAATATCATTTAGAAGCAAATTGGGAAAGATTTTCTTTAACGCCATGGAAGTTCTTGCCTGTTCATAGGTTTATTGCACTCCAGTATTCATGAGGACAGTGGTACATGAACATCTGATCCACTGTGGCGCCTGATCTTTTTCTTTTCTTTTTTTTTTTTGAGACGGAGTCTCGCTCTGTCGCCCAGGCTAGAGTGCAGTGGCCGGATCTCAGCTCCGCCTCTCGGGTTTACGCCATTCTCCTGCCTCAGCCTCCCAAGTAGCTGGGACTACAGGCGCCCGCCACCTCGCCCGGCTAGTATTTTTTTTTATTTTGATATTTTTTAGTAGAAATGGGGTTTCATCATGTTAGCCAGGATGGTCTCCATCTCCTGACCTCGTGATCTGCCTGTCTTGGCCTCCCAAAGTGCTGGGATTACAGGCTTGAGCTGCCACGCCCGGCTGATCTTTTTCTTTTCTAAACTGATCAAAATTGAAAACCCTAGTTCAGATATATAGGCTGTCGTGAATAGTAATAATGCATATACATGTTCTTCATAGCAATAAATTCTTCTTTAATCTTAGTCCAACATCATGATAAATTTCATACCTCACAATCATTTTTCTGTGTAAATGAAGTACTAAGCTGTAATTTATTCTCTTCATAAAATACCAAGTTTAATCAAATTAATTTTTTAAATCAATAAAAATGATCTGGTTCACCCTATTAACTGCCCAACAAACTGAAAACTATGTTCTTTGTTAAAGGGCAGATTACAAGAAGTGTTTTCCATGTTATTAATTTAAAAAACAAGATTCTGATATAATGAACCTAAATCAAAATTCACAAATGGTGGCTGAAATCCTGTTAGAGTACAACATAAATCCATAGTTATTGTACATAAACAATTCAAAAATTAGTTTATAAAGGAAACATCAAGTCATATAACCACCACACCTTATTACTAATGGGTTCCACCATGCTTCAACCAGGCACAGCAGATATAAACATGTAATAGACCACGCAGAAAATTAAAGCTATTAGAGCTGTAAATAAGGAATGCTAAGTATAAACATAGCAATGCCAATACATTGGTGCCATTTTAAAAAGTGAATAAGAGGGCCGGGTGCGGTGGCTCAAGCCTGTAATCCCAGCACTTTGGGAAGCCGAGACGGGCGGATCACGAGGTCAGGAGATCAAGACCATCCTGGCTAACACAGTGAAACCCCGTCTCTACTAAAAAAATACAAAAAACTAGCCGGGCGAGGTGGCGGGCGCCTGTAGTCCCAGCTACTCGGGAGGCTGAGGCAGGAGAATGGCGTAAACCCGGGAGGTGGAGCTTGCAGTGAGCTGAGATCCGGCCACTGCACTCCAGCCTGGGCCACAGAGCAAGACTCCGTCTCAAAAAAAAAAAAAAAAAGAAAACTCATGAAGAATCCACTCCTTGTTTAGCGTATGATCAAGAAATAACCATAACAATCATAAAAAGTGAATAAGATACAATGTAAACACACCTGATAGTTCCCTCTGTAAGCCACTTTCCCACTGACTTACAAAGTTATGGTTCTATAATTCTTTTAAAAAGGACAATTTTTCTACACTGCTGCATGCAGTAGTTTCACTGTATGTTCTTGATTACAACGCAGTCTTCAAATCCTCTTGAAGAGCTCGACATATCAGGATTTCTCCAGAAAGTTAGCTTGTCATGTTTTCAGGAGCCTTTAGTGCTTTGGTAGTCTTTCGAAGCTCCTTAATAACCAGTGATATTTCCTTGATTATTAATTAATTCTGGGTTAAGTCCTTGCTCACAAAGCTGTACACAAATAGCCAGAGTTTCCAGTAAGCCAATATTCAGAATTCTTGAACTCTCTCTTTTTTTTTTCCTTTTTTTTTTTTTGAGACGGAGTCTTGCTCTGTCGCCCAGGCTGGAGTGCAGTGGCGCGATCTCAGCTCACTGCAAGCTCCGCCTTCCGGGTTCACGCCATTCTCCTGCCTCAGCCTCCGGAGTAGCTGGGACTACAAGCAGAATGTCCACGATCTCCCTCACCGCATTCTGATCACTGCTGCCGCTACCACTTGCCGTGATGGAGGGGAGGCCAAAGGAACTATTTTAAAATTCTGAATATATTTTTCTCTATACAGTCAATAATTCCTCTATAAAATTATCTTGCTACACATATCTGGCATAAAAATATTATGCAACTTTCAGTATTAGTACTCTTAGCAAGTTGGACTGTTACTACATCATAGTTATTGTTGCTGTAAATATTCTGTGGTAGGTAATACACTGATACTGTGTTTTTGCCAAGAAGTATAGTTTTTCATTTATCAGCTGATTTGTCGCTAAAAGCATGTGCACCATACCCATAAATACTGGATGAACTTTTTCAGCACTTAGTATGACCCATATTTGTTTTGCACACTGATTGTCTTTCTCCTTAAGATTTGTGGAATAGCTCTCTGAGCTGGGTCATAGTTCACGGTGACATGGCTGAACCAAGAAGTTGGAATCGTTGGTAAATATAGGACCCACTGTGGGGCCTCCCTCCGGAAAATGGTGAAGAAAATTGAAATCAGCCAGCACTCCAAGTACATTTGCTCTTTTCTGTGGCAAAACCAAGATGCAGAGACGAGCTGTGGGGATCTGGCACTGTGGTTCCTGCATGAAGGCAGTAGCGGTGTCTTCACGCAGGAACCACATTGTCTGGACCTACAATACCACTTCCGCTGTCACGGTGAAGAACACCATCAGAAGACTGAAGCAACTGAAAGACCAGTAGACGCTCCTCTACTCTTTGAGACATCACTAGCCTATAATAAATGGATTAATTTATGTAACCAAAAAAATTAAAAAGATTTGTGGAAAAACTGAGAAATTGTGTCAATAACTCTACCCCCCTCCTTTTTAAGCAACATATAGGAAGGGTTTATTGACAAGTTCATCATGCTCAATTTTCAGATGTCCTTTTATTTTTTTCCCCAGATGGATTCTTGCACTGTTGCCCAGGCTGGAGTGCAGTGGCGCTATCTTGGCTCACTGCAACCTCCGCCTCCTAAGTTCAAGGAATTCTCCTGCCTCCGCCTCCCAAGTAGCTGGGATTACAGGCATGCACCACCACGCCCAGCTAATTTTTGTATTTTTAGAAATTTTTAGAAAATTCTGTAGTTTTGTATTTTTAGAGACAGGGTTTCACTGTGTTGGCCAGACTGGTCTCGAACTCCTGACCATGTGATCCACCCACCTCGACCTCCCAAAGTGCTAGGATTACAAGTGTGAGCCACCATGCCCAGCCTCAGATGTTCTTTTAATTTTGAAGGTATTAAGCTTTTATTTGCAGGAAAAGTGCTTTTTCTTTTTAGAATGAGACATAAAGTCAATGTTTGATGATAGAGTTAACATTTTCTCAATATTTCCACTATAATTCCAGACCCAGCAGCTAAATTGGAATATGTTTCTGTATTTTTCACTTTCTTATTCCTTTTTCTTCTAATAATAAAGCAATCTCTTTGAGAGCAATTTATACTAGTTTGATTAATATATCATAGTTCACACACACATGTCACACACACAACACACATGATGGTGTTTTCCCAAAAACATACTTAAAGCTTTTCAATGTAACCCAGTTGTGATAACCTAAAATTAGGCTGTACAATGTTATCTGTCCAACAAAGGAACCTAGGAGTTCCAGTGAGATCCCAGTGACTGCAGTCACCCTTCCCTCCCTGTCCTTCTCTTCATCAGCAGTTAAAGTGTCTGTATTCCTGGATAAGGATCAGTGTGGTACACTCTGATATTTTCCATAAGATTCTATGGTAATATATTGCATGTTTTAAAAATGCTGCTTGTGACCCTCAAAACTGTTTCACAAACTTCTAATTGGATGCAATTACCAATTTGAAAGTTAGTTCAGTCTCTTCCAGTGGAGACTGAGCAGGTGATCAGAAAGTAATTTTGTTACTGGGGACTAGGGATAGAGCACACCTACTTATGCATTTCCAGGTAAAGTTGGAAAATCCAAAATGCTTTTGTTGGGTAGTGGGGGCCCTTCAAGGAGGCTGAGAAGAGGTCAAAGTCAATTCCTGTAGAATACATAGTCAAAATACCTTTAATATTATTTAACTGTAATGCTATCAGGCACTCTTGTTTTGTTTAGCAAATAAATAAATACATAATAAAATACCCTATGAGATCAAGTTACTCATCCCTTCTTGACAACATTTAAGTTTAAAGACCAAAATGCCCTGTGAAAAGCCAAAGGAAGAGTATCAGAGAGAAAGAAAAGCAAGCACAAAGCCTATGGAGGGAGTGATTTGGTGAGTTGGAAGAAAGATGAGGGTGACCAAAATGCAGTGAGCAGGGTGGGCAAAGATGGAATCTGAGAGGGAACGAAGGGCCAGGTCATGGAATGGCACAAAGAGATTGGATCTGGCCAGGTGTGGTGGCTCACGCCTATAATCCCAGCGCTTTGGAAGGCCGAGGCAGGAGGATCACTTGAGCCCTGAAGTTTGAAACCAGACTGAGCAACATAATGAGACTTGTCTCTAAAAAAAAACTAAAAATAGAGCCGGGCGCGGTGGCTCAAGCCTGTAATCCCAGCACTTTGGGAGGCTGAGACGGGCGGATCACGAGGTCAGGAGATCGAGATCATCCTGGCTAACACGGTGAAACCCCGTCTCTACTAAGAATACAAAAAATTAGCCGGGCGAGGTGGCAGGCGCCTGTGGTCCCAGTTACTTGGGAGGCTGAGGCAGGAGAATGGCGTGAACCCGGGAGGCGGAGCTTGCAGTGAGCTGAGATCCGGCCACTGCACTCCAGCCTGGGCGACAGAGCGAGACTCCATCTCAAAAAAAAAAAAAAACAAAACAAACAAACAAACAAAAAACTAACCAGGCTTGGTGGCACACACCTGTAGTCCCAGCTACTCAGGAGGCTGAGGTGGGAGGATTGCTTAAGCCCAGGAGATTGAGGCTACAATGAGCTGTGATCGTAATATTGCAATCCAGTCTGGGCAAAAGAGCAAGACCCTGTCTCAAAAACAAAAAAAAAAAAAAAAAAAAAAAAAGAGTTTGGATCTTACTGTAAATGAAACCAGAAGCCATTGGGAAAATTTTAAGTAGAAAAGTGACATGATCTTACAACAAACACATTTCAAGAAAGTAGGAGTAGCCAACTAACTGTTGAATGCTACCAAGAATTCTAGTAAGATGAGAGCAGAGAGATTGGTGACTTTAATGAGCTTTTTATTTTTAATTTTCACTTCAGGCAAAGAAGGTTGAATTAATCATATTTCACAGTTTGTGGCGCATTATCATCATCAGTCTTTTTCTCTCTCTTTGAAATTCCTCTTTATTTCCATTCACTGCCTCCAATGGCAAAAATTCTACAATTTCAATTTTTTTTTTTTTTTTTTGAGACAGAGTCTCACTCTGTCACCCAGGCTGGAGTGCAGTGGCGCAATCTTGGCGCACGGCAACCTCTGCCTCCTGGGTTCAAGCGATTCTCCTGCCTCAGACTCCCAAGTAGCTGGGATTATAGGCATTTGCCACCATGCCTAGCTAATTTTTGTATTTTTAGTAGAGACGAGTTTTCGCCATGTTGACCAGGCTGGTCTTGAAATCCTAACCTCAGGTGACCCGCCCACCTCAGCCTCCCAAAGTGCTAGAATTACAGACGCGAGCCTCCGCGCCCGGCCAATTTTAACTTTTTGTATGTGACTATTATTTTACATGTATATATTTTAAATTTGTAAATTTGTTATTGTGTTATATATCTCATTGTTTCCTTTTTTGCTCAACACCATATTTTGAATATCCACTCATGCTGCTGTGTATAATATATTCAGTTTACAACTTTTTTTTTTTTTTTACAACTTTTGAGTAGTAATCTGCAGTTGCGTATTTTGCCTGTTTACTTCCTCAGTGATGGATGCTTGGATTGCCTCCAACTACCCCCTGGCTCCACCACCACCACAGTGCAACTATGAACATCCTCAGTCATGTGCTCTTTGAGTCTATATGAGAATTTACTTCGGACACAGACCCAGGAAAGAACTGTTGGATCTTCAGGCATGCATACACATTAAGAGACTATTCTCCAAAATGGTCATGCCAGTGGTGTTAGGGTTCCTGTATCCCCTCCTCTTCTCCCGCCGTATTGCTACCAATAAATACAGTTTAATTTCTGCCATTCATTATTATTTTAATTTGCATTGCTCTGATGACTAAGGAATTTGAGCATCTCTTCATATATCTGCTAGTCTTTTAAGTTTCTTCCTGTGTAAATTGCTGGTTTATAATCATTATTCATATTTCCATTATGCTTCCTGTCTTTTTCTGGTTGAATATACAAGGATCTCAAATCAGTGAGGAAAGTTTAGATTATTCAATAAATGGCTTAAGACAAATAGATAATTATCTAGACTAGAATAAAATTGTATCTCACACCTTACAGAAGGATAAATTTCTAGTGAATAAATGTTTTAAATATAAAATGTCATAGTATTTCTAGAAGAAATTGGCTGAGATTAAAAAATAATAGACTAATAAAGGCCTTTCCAAGTATGATTGATAATTTCAACTGCTTAAACAGCATTAATCAAAAGACTAATGACGAAACTGGAAAAAAAATTTACAATACATTTCACAAAGAGTAAATTTCCCTAATCTATAAAGAACTCCTGCAGATCATAGAAACAACAATAACTTCTTAGAAAAAATGGCGAAAGATATGAACAAATAGTTCATAGGAAAGGAAATATAAGGCTCTTAAACCAATGAAATATGTTCAACCTAACTCAATTGCCGAACCGAATAATATGTGTATTTCTAACTTTGATAAATTGCCTTCCATAGAAAGTACTGATTTATATTCCACTGGCAATACATAAGGGTCTCTATTTCCCAATACCCTTGGCAACTTATGTTATCAAATGTTTTAATCTTTGCAAAAACTAATAAATTTCAAAAAATTATTTTGGTGTACATTTCTCTTATTTTGAGTAAATCCATGCAATCAAATTCTATGCAATCTTTTAAAACGTTGATTACCAAAATCTATTTTTAAGTGAAAAAAGAAATATGCAGACTATTATTTAATATACTACCATTAGGATAGGAAGAGGAACATTTTGTTAAAAGGGAGAACTAATGTATTATTTGTATATGCATGTATGTATGCATTTGTATGTATATGAGAATTTATTTTAAAAAATCTCTTCATGTATATTCACAACACTGAGAACTGATCTCAAAAGCGATATTACGTGGCCCAGTTTTAGAAGCAGAAGACAGACCCACAGATTTAACTATGGAGACAGCCCAGCTGTGCTTGTTTAGTCTTGGGGCAAACTCTCATAGCAGAACATTTGCATCTTTTAAAATTTTTAGGCAGGCACAGTGGCTCATGCCTGTAATCCCAATACTTTGGGAGGCCAAGACGGGAGGATCACCTGAGGTCAGGAGTTCGAGACCAGCCTGGCCAATATGGTGAAACCCCGTAACTAGTTAACACACACAAAAATAAAAAAATAAAAAAACGTGGTGCGGTGGCTCACGTCTGTAATCCCAGCACTTTGGGAGGCCAAGGCAGGTGGATCACGAGGTCAGGAGATTGAGACCATCCTGGCTAATACGGTGAAACCCCATCTCTACTAAAAATACAAAAAATTAGCCAAGCATGGTGGTGGGCACCTGTAGTCCCAGCTACTCAGGAGGCTGAGGCAGGAGAATGGCATGAACCTGGGAGGTGGAGCTGGCAGTGAGCCGAGATTGCATCACTGCACTCCAGCCTGGGTGACAGAGTGAGACTTCATCTCAAAAAAAAAAAAAAAAAAAAAATTAGCCTGGCATGGTGGCTTGCATCTGTAGTCCCAGATACTTGGGAGACTGAGGCAGGAGAATTGGTTGGGTGGAGATTGTGCCCTCCAGGCCTGGGTGACAAAGTGAGACTCTGTCTAAAAAAAAAAAAAAAAAAGAAAAAGAAAGGGATTCTAGACATACAGAAAGATACACACCACTTGGTGAATTTTACCCTTTGCACACATTCCTTTAACCACTATCCATTCAAGATGTATAAGATTTCCATCACTTCTGAAGGTCCATCTTTCCCCTTTCTGTTCCATATGCTCCCAGAGGTAACCTCCATTCTGACATCCATCACCACAGATAAGTTTTGCCTGTTCTTGAACCTTATGTGCATGGAATCATTGCAGTATGTATTTATATATCATGTCTGGCTTCTTTCTCTCAACACAATGGTTTTGAATTCATCCATGTTACTGCATATCATCAGTCATTGATCCTTTTTCCTGCTGTATAGTATTCCATTTATGAATATACCACCATTTGTTTATACTGTGAACTTATAATGGACATTTTATGTACTATTCCGGTTTTATGCTTACAAAGTACAGTAATTTTGTTTTTTAATTAATGTTGAACAGTTCCCTTGAGCAAAACTTGTTTTGTTGCAAATTGTGCTGGAATTAGTGAAATAATAAATTAATAGTAGATTTAGTCCTTTTTGTTTGTCTGTTTTGTTTTTTTTGAGATGGAGTTTCACTCTTGTCACCCAGGCTGGAGTGCAATGGCGCGATCTTGGCTCACTGCAACCTCTGCCTCCCAGGTTCAAGTGATTCTCCTGCCTCAGCCTCCCCAGTAGCTGAGATTACAGGTGGCTGCCACCACACCCACCTATCTTTTTTTTTTTGTAGATTTAGTAGAGACAGAGTTTCACCATGTTGGCCAGGCTGGTCTTGAACTCTTGACCTCAGGTGATCCACCTGCTTCAGCCTCCCAAAGTGCTGGGATTACAGGTGTGGGCCACCGCACCCAGCCGATTTAGTCTTGAATAGGTTCATGAGATTGTAACCACGGGTCAAAGCTGTGAGAATTTCACTGCAGAAGCAGGAAGACTAAAAGATTCCATGTGAAATTCACTCAGAGGCTTGAGATTTAAAAAAGCTTTGAGAGTTATTTGGCATAGTGGGGGTAACATTTTTCAGCTCTTCCAATATATAAATGCAACATGGAAATTCAGAGGAGGGAGAAATCAATGAAATTTAGAATAGTCAGGGAAAACTTGGTGGAGGAAACAGGGACTTGATGAGAATATGGATAAATAGAAAAAGTCAGGCATGGCCAGGCACAGTGGCTCACACCTGTAATCCCAGCATTTTGGGAGGGCGAGGCGGGTGGATTACCTCAGGTCAGGAGTTTGAGACCAGCCTGGCCAACATGGTGAAACCCTGCCTCTACTAAAAATACAAAAATTAGCTGGGCATAGTGGCACATGCCTGTAGTCCCAGCTACTCAGGAGGCTGAGGCAGGAGAATTGCTTGAACCCAGGAGGCGGAGGTTGCAGTGAGCTGAGATCATGCCACTGCACTCCAGCCTGGGTGACAGAGCGAGACTCTCTCAAAAAAAAAAAAAAGAGAAAGAAAAAGGCAGGCATGACTATAGTGTTAGAGATGAACTCTAACAGCCTGGGAAGGTGGAGTGAGCTGCCCCGAGAGCACAGAGCCAGAAGAGGGGCAGTGGGAATTAGAACTGAAGAATATGTTAGAATTTTTGGTTGCATGCACTATAAATCAACTTAAGCTAGTTTAAACAGAAAAGTTTGTACAGCAGAGGTCGGGATAACTCCCAGAATCCAAGGGAAGGATTGCAGTCAGGTCCCAAGAAGATGGAACCAGAATCAGGAACTAAAAAGTCACATGGATTCCAGGCAATTTTGTCTCTGTCTCATTTATGCATCTAAGATCTACTTCATTCTGTTCCCCTTTCTGTGGATTAGTTTTCTCTACTCCCCAAGTTACACGGTTAAAAATATGGCCTTGTTATAATTAGCAATTTTTAAAAATACCTTCTTTACTGAAGAGACCAGTGCAGACTAAGACTGGAAACCCTTACACCTACCTCCAAAATTCTAGGGAAGGATCTGTGATTGACCTATTTTGGGACAGGTGCTCATCCCTAGGTCAAACAACTGTGAGGAAAGGTATGGCTACCAGGAGCTTCTGATTAGGTGGAAGGGGCGTAGGGAGCAGGATGCCACTCCAAGAAAGGGTAAGGGGCCTGTCAGGCAATCCACCTGATGTTTACAACATGAGATAGCAGAACAAAACAATGCAGGATGGGCCGGGCGCGGTGGCTCACGCCTCTAATCCCAGCACTTTGGGAGGCCAAGGAGGGCAGATCGCTAGAGGTCAGGAGTTCTAGACCAGACTGGCCAACTAAAACTACAAAAGAAAATTAGCTGGGCCTGGTGGCAGGCACCTGTAATCCCAGCAACTCAGGAGACTGAGGCAGGAGAATTGCTTGAACCCCGGGGGCGGAGGTTGCAGTGAGCCGAGATTCCATTGCACTTCAGCCTGGGGGACAGAGCAAACCTCTATTTCCAATCTACTGAGTTGCTGGGATGACAGGTGGCTCATGCTTGTAATCCCAACACTTGGGGAGGCCAAGGCAGGTGGATCACAAGGTCAGGAGTGTGAGACCAGCCTGGCCAACATGGTGAAATCCTGTCTCTACTAAAAATACAAAAATTAGCCAGGCATGGTGGCAAACACCTATAATCCCAGCTACTCGGGAGGCTGAGGCAGGAGAACGGCTTGAACCTGGGAGGCAGAGGTTGCAGTGAGCCAAGATTGCACCACTGAACTCCAGCCTGGGTGACAGAGTGAGACTCCATCTCAAAAAAAAAAAAAAAAAAAAAAATGCAGGATGCTTTGTTGTAAAAAAATGTGAATTACAGTGATGGCTCATCCATAAAAAAGGATAACAAAACTGGTTTCAGAAAGGACAGAAAATCCAGACCAGTTACTATAGAAGAAATCAAGAATGTTGTCCTGTATTCCCAGCACTTTGGGAGGCCAAGGCGGGAGGATTGCTTGAGGCCAGGATTTCAAGAGCAATGTGGGCAACATAGCAAGACCCTGTCTCTACAAAAAAAAATTTTTAAACTGTCCAGGCGTGGTGGTGCATGCCTGTAGTCCTAACTACTTGGGAGTCTGAGGTGGGAGGATCACTTGAGTCCAGGAGTTCAAGGCTGCCGTGAGCCGTGATCATGCATCAGCACTCCAGCCTGGGCGACAGAGTGAGATCCTGTCTCAAAGACAAGACAAGACAAAACAAAACGAAACAAAAAAACTAGGACCAGACAGTTTCATAGAGGAATCCAACGAAGCACTTATAGAAAAATAGGTTTAATATTATTTAAAGTAATACAACATACATAATAGGAGAAAAATTTCCAACTTCTTATCATGACTCAAGCAAAACAGATTCCAATTCTGGCAAAGACTATAACCACAAAACAAAACAAAAAAAATAGACATTTATCTATAATACTATACAGAGGCACTACCTTTCATCTTTTAGGTTGACACATTTTAAAAATGGCTAAGGCCGGGCGCGGTGGCTCAAGCCTGTAATCCCAGCACTTTGGGAGGCCGAGATGGGTGGATCACGAGGTCAGGAGATTGAGACCATCCTGGCTAACACAGTGAAACCCCGTCTCTACTAAAAACTACAAAAAACTAGCCGGGCGAGGTGGCGGGCGCCTGTAGTCCCAGCTACTCGGGAGGCTGAGCCAGGAGAATGGCGTGAACCTGGGAGGCGGAGCTTGCAGTGAGCTGAGATCCGGCAACTGCACTCCAGCCTGGGTGACAGAGCGAGACTCCGTCTCAAAAATAAAAATAAAAATAAAAATAAAAATGGCTAATACTGTGTTGTTGAACATGTGAGGAAACAATCGGTTGCATTCATTGCTGGTGGAGATGGAAATTGGAAAAATCTTTTGTATATGGCATATCAGCAATATCTGTCAAAATTATAAATGTTCATACTCTTTAACCAGGATTTTCCACTTCTGTGAATTTATCTAAGATCTATAATATTTTGTATGTTTTCGTTTCTTTTGCTTGTTTAAAGGCTCTTCTGTTTTATTGGTTTACCTTTTTTTCAAAGAACCAGCTCTTTCACTTATTTATTGGTAGTACAGTTTTTTTCTATTCATAAATTCATTAATTTCATTTTTCTTTGTGGATTCCTTATTTTTATTTCAATTATGTTTTTATAACTTCTTGATAAGATCCTTAAGTCACTCATTTTTTTGTTGTTGTTTATTACTATAAAAATTAAAGACCTTGTCTTCTGAGCTTTAACTCTAGTCCAGTTTGGATTATCTTTTACCCAAAACTTAAAAGGTAGTTTTTGTTTGTTAACTGTTTGTTTCTTTGGTTGATTGGTTGGTTCGTTCATTTATTTTTTTCTTTTTAAATTTCAGGTGGCAGAGTTCTTAAGCTTTTTTGTTTTTACTATTAACTTCTGCTTTTAGGGCATTGTGATTAGAAACTATCTGCAGTGGTTCTACTTTGAGACCTTATTGAAAAAAGTCTCTGGCCTAGTGGTTAAGAGCACAGATTGGGAGTCAGGCTGCCTGGGTTAAACTCCAGCTCTGCTGCTCACTAGCATGCTCTCTGCAATCTTGGCAAAAGTGATGTAACCATTCTGTGCCTTAGTCTCCCCATCTGCAAAATGGGAATCATAATATATGTACTTTTCAAAGTTGTTGAAATTAAGTGAGTTAACATACATGAATTGCTTAGAAGGATGGCTGGGGCATAGTAAGCACCTGTGTAAGTGTTTAGTGTTGTTTTCTTTGTGACCCAAGGTACAGCCAGTTTTATTGAACATGCTATGGATCCTATTCTTTGTTTTCAAGGCATAAGCTATATTTACAATCTATTCTTTATTATTTGTGATATTTAGATTGCCTATAAGATTTACTCCTTTTTCATGTCAACTCTCGTGACCTGTAATCTTCTGTTTCTACTGTCCTTGTGACTCTTACCATTTTTGTTTTTGAATATTGATGCCAGTTTCTTTGCTGCATATTCATAATTGTTATATCTTCATTGGGAAATGGATCCTTTATCATTCAAAGTGTGTTTCTTTGACTTGCTTAATGATTTTGACCCGGATTCAACCTTGTTTGATTGTGACACCTGCTCTCTTTTTATTTGCATTTGCCTAATTGTACTAGTGCCCATCTTTTTATTATCAACATTTATGCATCACTCTGTTCTGAGTAGAAGTAACAGCACAGAGTTAGATTTTGCTTTGTGGTCCAATCTGCCAATCTTTTTCTTTTAATAGGTAAGTTAAGCCTATTTGCATTTTTGACACCAGAAGTATGTTTGAGCATACATCTATCACATTATTTTATGTCATTCTCTCTCCTTTAAACCTTAAAAAAAATCCTCCATGAGTTTATCCATTTGCTTTATTTTGTGTATGTTACTTCCAACAATTTGGAAGGTTTATATTTTTATTCTAGCGTTTATCCTTCATGTTACAAACAATCCAATTATATTCTTTTTGTTATTTTAAAACGTACAATTACATTATTATTATTTATTTTTTTGAGACAGGGTCTTACTCTATGCCCTTAACCTTTAATTTTTGGAAACACATCTATCATTTCACACTATAATTCAATTATGAAATTAGTATTTTTTTTCTACATTTTGTGTTTAACTTGGTATTGCAAAATACACTCAGCCTACTATTTGATTTATCACCTTTAAATGATATCTTAAATGTATTAAGTTGGTGCAAAAGTCATTGCATTTTTTGTCAGTGAAAGTAATGGCAAAAACCGCAATTACTTTTGCACCGACCTAGTATCAATGTACTAATACTACTTTCTACCTTTCTGTCTAATATGGTTTGGATCTGCATCCCTACCCAAATCTCATGAAATGTCATCCCTACTGCTGGAGGTAGGGCCTGAAGGGAGGTGACTGGCTCATGGGGACTGAGTTCTCATGAATGGTTTAGCATCATCCCCTGCTTGGCACTGGGTGGTGACTGAGTTCTCACAAGATCTGGTTGTTTAAATGTGTATGCCACCTCCCCTGCTTCTCTTCCTCCTGCTGTGGCCATATCAGATGAGCCTGCTTCCTACTTCCCCTTCGCCTTCCACCATAATTGTAAGTTTTCTGAGGGTTCCCCGGAAGTCCAGCAGATGCTGCCTTCCTCTACAGCCTGCAGAACCGCAAGCCAATTAAACCTCTTTTCTTTATAAATTACCCAGTCTCAGGTATTTCTTTATAGCAATGTGAGAACAGACTAATACACTGTCAGAGTAAAATGTTTGGTGATAGCTTTCCTATACATGAATATCCTAGTTATCTATTTTCTATTAATATTCTGTCCACCATTTGATTTTTTTGTTCCTTTCCCTTCTGTTTTTTTTCCCTCTTCTGTTAATTTTCTATAGACTCTCAGCTGTGTTGTCTGTGTGGTTGCTCTTCTTTAAGGAAGAGGTTTCCTGGACCAGCTATTTTGATGAATATACATGTAGGGGGACCCCACGGCTATGTGCCCACCTATTTAGCAGGCATTTACCTGACTCTAAATTTTGCATTTACTCTTCTCCATCTTATCTGATAAGCAGCTGTGGAACTGTTCACAATGATGTCTTCTCTTCTACAAATATGGCTTGTCTCTTTGATTCTTTGCTTTGCTCAGCTTCCTCTGCTTCTCAGAACTAAATATGAGAGTTTCAGTCTAAATGCATTGCATTTATCATATTGCAATGAAATATGAGGATTTGGTGCCCACACACTCTCTCTCACACACACATACCCCCAACACATGGATAGTTCCTATCTCCCCATCCTCCTAATACAGTTGGGTCAATTTTTGCTTGAATCAGCATTCAGTTTTAGGACCAAATAAATAGTTTTTATGGCTGATCCATGAAGTATCTTATTAATACTTTTCCTTTCTTG
Organism: Piliocolobus tephrosceles; assembly: GCF_002776525.5. NCBI lineage: Eukaryota > Metazoa > Chordata > Mammalia > Primates > Cercopithecidae > Piliocolobus > Piliocolobus tephrosceles. Next base: position 128,361,981 of record NC_045441.1, on the reverse strand, counting down.
TACATCTTCTAATTGTTTTCTCATTTGCTTAGTTTTCTATGTAACTCATCTCCGAATTCTCACAATGTTAATAAACATGTTATTGATGTGTTGATAAATGAGGTATTTGTATATTTAATCTTGCTTGAGCCTATCTTGGAGCCTTCTGACCTGCTTCTGACCTGTCTTGAAATATGTCCCCACCATTAGTCAGAGTATTCCTTTCATCTCTCTTTTTTTTTTTTTTTTTTTTTTTTATTGAGACACAGTCTCGTTCTGTCACCCAGGCTGGAGTGCAGTAGCATGATCTCAGCTCACTGCGATCTCCACCTCCCTGGTTCAAGTGATTCTTCTGTCTCAGCCTCCTGAGTAGCTGGGACTACAGGCATGTGCCACCATGCTCGGCTAATTTTGTATTTTTTTTTAGTAGAGACGGGGTTTCACCATATTGGCCAGGCTGGTCTCAAACTCCTGACCTCATGATTTGCCCACCTTGGCCTCCCAAAGTGCTGGAATTACAGATGTAAGCCACCGCGCCCGGCCCCCTTCATCTCTCTTGTACTCAAGTTGGAGCCCTTGTTTTTTATACCACCATGTCTTTTTCCCTGAATTTGTTCCCATATTTTTGAGGGAGTACATTATTCAGCAAATAATTTTATGCTATATACATGTCTGAAAAGATATTTGTTCTACTACATATTTGAATGACAGTTTTTAGTTGGAAATATATTTTCCTCAGAATTCTTAAGGCATCACATCATTATTTTAGTGTCCAGAGTTGCTACTAAGAAGTCTGATGTTGGCCAGGCACGGTGGCTCACGCCTGTAATCCCAGAACTTTGGGAGGCTGAGGCAGGTAGATCACCTGAGCTCAGGAGTTCAAGACCAGGCTGTCCAAGATGGTGAAACCCTGTCTCTACTAAAAATACAAAAAACTAGCCAGGCGTGGTGGCGGGTGCCTGTAATCCCTGCTACTCAGGAGGCTGAGGCAGGAGAATTGCTTGAATCCGGGAGGTGGAGGTTGCAGTGAGCCGAGCTCATGCCATTGCACTCCAGCCTGGGCAACAAGAACAAAACGTCTCAAAAAAAAAAAAAAAAAAAAAAGTCCGATGTCGTTTGTCGATGTGATTTTTGATTGTTTGCAGCTTGTGCCCACCTCCCCCCATGATTGAGTTCTCTTTGTCTCTGGTGTTCCTATAAGTTTCTTTTTCAATTTCACTGACACACTAGAATGATACCCAGGTCTAATTCTAGTCTCTGGTTAGAAGTTGTGACGATGGAGAGTAAGCACTACTGAGACTGGAAAAAATAAATTAAACCTGGGATTTAAAAAATAGTTTTAGTTTTTTTTTTTTTTAATTTTTATATATTTAGGGAGTATAAGTACAGGTTTCTTTTTTATAATGTATAATTTTTGTGGGTACATAGTAGGTATATATATTTATGGGGCACATGATATCTCATACACAGGGATACAATGTGTAATAATCACATCAGGGTAAATGGGGGTAGTCATCACCTTGAGCATTTATCCTTCATGTTAAAAACAATCCAACTATATTTCTTGTTATTTTAAAATGTATAACTAAATTATCATTATTCTTTTTTTATTTTTTGAGACAGGGTCTTGCTCTATTGCCCAGGCTGGAGTGCAGTAGTATGATCACAGCTCACTGTAGTCTTGAACTCCAGGGCTCAAGTGATCCTCCTGTCTGTCTTCTGAGTAGCTGGAACTACAGCCCTGCAACACTGTGCCTGGCTATTTTTATTTTTAGCATCTGTTGTGCTATCAAACACTAGACCTTATTCATTCTTTCTATTTTTTTGTACCCATTAACCACCCCCACAGCACACCCCACCCATATCCTTTCTAGCCTCTAGTAACCCATCATTCTACTCTCTATCTCCATGAGTTCAAGTGTTTTAACTTCTAGTTCCCACAAATAAGTAAGAACATGTGAAGTTTGTCTTCCTGTGCCTGGCTTATTTCACTTAACATAATGACCTCCAGTTCCATCCATGCTGTTGCAAATGACGGGATCTCATTCTTTTTAAGGCTAAATTGTCCTCTATTGTGCATATGTACCACATTTTCTTTATCCATTTGTCTGCTGATGGACACTTAGGCTGCTTTCAAATTTCGGCTATTGTAAATAGTGCTTCAATAAACAGAAGTGTGCAGATGTCTCTTTGATAAACTGATTTCCTTTCTTTTGGGCATATACCTAGCAGTGAGATTGCTGGAGCACATGGTCATCCTGTTTTTAGTATTTTGAGGAACTTCCAAACTGTTCTCCATAGTGGTTGTGATAATTTACATTCCCATCAATAGTGTACAAGGGTCCCTTTTCTCCATATCCTCTCCAGCATTCGTTGTTGCCTGTCTTTTACATAAAAGCCACTTTAAGGGGGTGAGATGATCTCTCACTCTAATTTTAATTTGCATTTCTCTGATGATCAATGACGTTGAGCACCTTTTCTTATACCCATTTGTCATTTGTATGTCTTCTTTTAAGAAATATCTATTCAGATCTTTTGCCCATTTTCAAATTGGATTATTACTTTTTTTTTTCCCTATTGAGTTGTTTGAGCTCCTTCTTTTTTTTTTTTTTTGAGATGGAGTCACGCTCTGTTGCCCAGGCTGGAGTGCAGTGGCACGATCTTGGCTCACCGCAACCTCTGCCTCCCAGGTGCAAGCGATTCTTCTGCCTCAGCCTCCTGAGTAGCTGGGACTACAGGCATGTGCCACCACCCCAGGCTAATTTTTGTATTTTTAGTAGATACGGGTAAGGGAGGAGACCACACCTCATATTGTCTTATGCCCAATTTCTGCCTCCAAAGAAAGAAGATATAAAAACTAAAAGGCAGAAATGAAATCCACAAGCAGACAGCCTGGTGCCACACCCTGGGCCTGGTAGTTAAAGACTGATCCCTGACCTAATCAGTTATGTTATCTATAGATTACAGACATTGTATAGAAAACCACTGTGAAAATCCCTGTCCTATTCTGTTCCATTCTAATTACCAGTGCATGCAGCTCCCAGTCACGTACCCCCTGCTTGCTCAATTGATCATGACCCTCTCACGCGGAGCCCCATTAGAGTTGCGAGCCCTTAAAAGGAACAGGAATTGCTCACTCAGGGAGCTCGGCTCTTGAGACAGGAGTCTTGCTGACGCTCCCGGCCAAATAAACCCCTTCCTTCTTTAACTCGGTGTCTGAGGGGTTTTGTCTGCGGCTTGTCCTGCTACATGGGGTTTCACCATATTGACCAGGCTGGTCTCAACCTCCTGACCTCATGATCCACCCACCTCGGCCTCCCGAATTGCTGGGATTACAGGCATGAGTCACCAAGCCTGGCCCTGAACTCATTCTATATTCTGGTTATTAATCCCTTGTCAGATGGGTAGTTGGCAAATATCTTCTCTGTTCTGTGGGTTGTCACTTCTCTTTGTTGATTGTTTCCTTTGCTGTGCAGAAGGTTTTTTCACTTGATGTGATCCTATTTGTCCATTTTTGCTTCGGTTGCCTGTGCTTATGGGTTTTACTCAAGAAATCTTTGCCCACATCAATGTCCTGGAGAGTTTCCCCAATGTTTTCTTGTAGTAGTTTCCTTGTCTGAGGTCTTAGATTTAAGTCTTTAAGCCATTTTGATTTGATTTTTGTACAGGGTGAGAGATGGGAGTCTAGTTTCATTCTTCTGCATGCGGATATCCAGTTTTCCCAGTACCAGTTTTTGAAGAGACTGTCCTTTACCCAGTAGATGTTCTTGGCACTTTTGTCAAAAATGAGTTCACTGTAGATGTATGGATTTATTTCTGGGTTCTCTATTGTGCTCTATTGGTCTATGTGTCTGTTTTTATGCCAGTACCATGCTGTTTTGGTTACTATAGCTCTGGGGCATATTTAGAAGTCAGGTACTGTGAATCCTCCAGTTTTGTTCTTTTCTCTCAAGATAGCTTTGGCCATTCTGGGTCTTTTGTAGTTCCACATAAATTTTAGGATTTTTTTTCTATTTCTGTGCAGAATGTCATTGGTATTTTGCTAGGGACTGCATTGAATTTATAGATTACTTTGGGTATTTTGGACGTTTTAACAATATTGATTCTTCCAACCAATGAACATGGCATATCTTTCCATTTTTGTGCGTGTCCTCTTCAATTTCTTGCATCAATGTTTTATAGTTTTTATTGTAGAGATATTTCACTACTTAATTCCTAGGTATTTCATTTTATTTGTAGTTATTATAAATGGAATTACTTTTTTGATTTCATTTTCAGATTGTTTGCTGTTGGCATGTAGAAATGGTACTGCGATTGGCATGCAGAAATGGTACTGGTGCAGCTTTATTGAATTTATGAGTTCTAACGGTTTTTTCTTTTTGGTGGAGTCTTTAGGTTTTTCCAAATATAAGATCATATCATCTACAGACAAGGATGATTTGACTTATTCTTTTCTACTTTGGACGCCCTTTATTTTTCTCTTATCTGATTGTTCTAGCTAGGTATTCCAGTACTATGTCAAAAAACAGTGGTGAAAGTGGGCATCCTTGTCTTATTCTAGATAGTAGAGGAAAGACTTTCCATTTTAGCCATTCAATATGATACTAGCTGTGGGTCTGTCTTATATAGCTTTTATTGTGTTGAGGTGTGTTCCTTCTACACCCAGTTTTTTTAGGTTTTTTTTTTTTTAATCATGAAGGGATATTGAATTTTATGAAATTCTTTTCACTGTCAGTTGAAGTAGTCACATGGTTTTTGTCCTTCATTCTGTTGATATGATGTATCCCATTGATTGATTTGCACCTATTGAACCATCCTTGCATTCCTGGGATAAATCCCACTTGGTCATAATGAATGATCTTTTTAATGTGTTGTTAAATTTTGTTTACTGGTATTTGGTTGAGGATTTTTCCATCCATGTTCATCAGAGATACTGGCCTGTAGTTTTCTTTTTTTGATGTGTCTTTGTCTGGTTTTGGTATCAAGGTAATACTGGCCTCATATAATGAGTTTGGAAAGATTCCCTCCTCTTCTCTTTTTTGAAATAGTTTGAATAGGACTGGTATTATTTCTTCTTTAAATATTTGGTAAAATTTAGTAGTGAAGCCATTGGGTCCTGGGCTGTTCTTTGCTAGGAGAATTTTTATTATGGCTTCGATTCTGTTACTTATTATTGGTCTGTTTAGGTTTTGGATTTCTTCCTGGTTCAATTTTGGTAGGTCGTATGTGTCTAGGAATTTGTCAATTTCTTTAGGTTTTTTGGCTTGTTGCTCGCAGTAGCCTCTATGATCCTGAATTTCAAGTCCAGGTTTCTTACCTGCATATATTGCGTAGTGGTGACGTCTGAGCTTTTAATGTACCCATCACCTGAATAGTGAATATTGTACCCAATAGTAATTTTTCAACCCTCACTCCACTCCCTCAAAAATAGCTTTATTATACAAAGAAACCCACCTATTTAAAGTGTACATTTCTATGAGAGTTGGCAAATGTATACAGTCATGTAATGACTACCATATACATGTACATTAATGATATCCTCAGTCCTTTCCCAAAAAGACCTATCACCATTTACTCAGGGACAGTGCACTAGGGAATACCCAACTATTTTGAGGATTATGAGACACAGGGTTTTAGTTAACATTTATACACAGAGACCATGTCATCCTGGTCCCCTTTGTTGGAGTTGGCAGATGAGGTAATAAATGCAGTCCTGGCCAAAATTCATCTTACTGTGGATTCACTGGGTCCCCAAGACCATTGGGTGGTCATTTCTCCTTCCAGGAACCTATGCCAGTAATCACCTACTTCCAGTCTTTTGGTTATACCAGAAGAAAATATCTTTTCTTCAGCTACTCTTAGATAGATGTATAATGATTATTAATAAAAGTCTAAATTTAACTTTTAATGAGCATCCTTCTTGATGTCTTTATGCATATACAGACAAATGTATATGCACAAATGAAATCACATGTGTCTTAGTCCATTTTGTTCTGCTATAACAGAATACCTGTGATTGGGTAATTTATAATGAACAGAAAGTTATTATCTCACAGCTGAAGGCTGGGAAGACAAAAATCAAGGCACCAGCATCTGAGTGCTTTCTTGCTGAGTTCTCCCATGAAGGAAGGCAGAAGAGCAAGACAGAGCAAATCCGCTCTCCAAAGCCCTTTCCATAGTGGCATTAATCCATTCGTGGGGGCTGAACCCTCATAACCTACACACCTCCCAAAAGATCCTACCTTTTAACAATGTTGCAGTGGGGATTAAGTTTCCAACATAAGAGTTTTGGAGGATATATTCAAACTATAACAACAACACAAAGTTATTTTGTAACCTACTTTTAAGACTTATCAGTATGTCTTATAAATGTTTCTAAAGTGTTATTAGTTTCCCATTGTTGCTGTGACAAGTTATCACAAATTTAGTGGCTTAAAACAACACAAATTTATCTTACAGTTCTATAGGTCAGAAGTCTGAAAATGGGTCTAACTGGGCCAAAGTCATATTGTTGGCAGGACTTCATTCCTTTCTGGAAACTCCAGGGGAGAATCCACTTCCTTTCCCTTTCCAGCTTCTAGAGGAAGCCTACATTGCTTGGTTCATGGCTTTCTTCCTCCATCTTCAAAGCCAGCAGCTTCAGCTGAGTCATTCTCATGCTGCCATGACTTTGGTTCTCCCTCTTTCAAGGACCTCTGTGATTACACCACGTCTGCGTGGATAACCCAGGATAATTTTCCCATTTTAAGGCCAGTTTATTAGCAACTTTAGTAGTTCTGTCTGAAACCTTAATTCCCCCTTGCCATGTAGTTGCATGCATGTTAAGGTTCCAGGGATTTGCCTATGCACATATTTGTGGGACCATTATTCTGCCTACCACAGTCATTAAATGTAAATCTACCTCACCATTTTTTAATGATTGCTAAGTATTATTATTTTTTGAAATAGGGTCTCACTCTGTCACCCAGTCTGGAGGGCAGTGGTGTGATCACAGATCTCACTGCAGCCTTGATTTCCTGGACTCAAGCAGTCCTCCCACCTCAGCCCTCTGAGTAACCAGGACTACAAGCCTGGGCCACCATGCCCAGCTAATTTTTAATGTTTTTGTAGCAATAGAGTCTCACTATGTTGCCCAGACTGGTTTTGAATCCCTGGGCTCAGACAATCCTCCTGCCTTGACCTCTCAAAGTGTTGGGATTACAGGCATGAGCCATTGTGCCCAGCTTATGATTGCAAAGTATTATATTTTATAGATGCACCTGCATTTATGTAACCAACATCTTGTAGCTGGATATTCACTTATTAGTTCACCTAAGAAATGTTCACTGGCTACCTACCATATTGCATGTTAGGTGCTAGGGATATATTTGGGAACAATCATTTATGTTGTTTCCCTTTTACACTACTATAAACAATATTTTAATCATCAGGTTTGTGCCTATATCTTTATGCATATATCTCCAACTATTTCCTTAGAATACATTCCTAGATTTGGAAATGACGGATCAAAGGATAGCCTACATTTTGATACATTTGTCATCCTGCTTGCCAAGCAAAGGTAGTATCTATTTATTTTCTAATACTTGGTGCATGAGAGTTTTCTCTACTTTTTTCCCAGCTGGTTATTCTCAAATTTTTAACATTTACCCAATACAGAAGTGACAAAATTTATAGTTGCATATCTTTGCTTTCTAGTGAGACTGAATATATTTTTAAAATATCATCCTTATCCTGGAGATTGAATATTTTGTCATATGTTTATCAAAACTTTTAAATAAATTTGTCAGCTGGCTCTTGGATTCCTAGGTACAAGTGCCTTAGTCATACAGGAAGGAAGAGGCACCTATAAGAAACATTTTAAGGCCAGGAGTGGTGGCTCATGCCTGTAATCCTAGCACTTTGGGAGGCTGAGGCAGGAGGATTGCTTGAGGAGTTCAAGACTAGCCTGGGCAACATGGTGAAACCCCGTCTCTAACCAAAATACAAAAATTAGCCAGGCATGGTGGCACACACCTGCAGTCCCAGCTACTCAGGAGGCTAAGGTGGGTGGATGGTTTGAGCCCAGGAGGCAGAGGTTGCAGTGAGTCATGATTGTGCCACTGCACTCCAGCCTGGGTGACAGAACCAGCCCTCGTCTCAAAAAAAAAAAAAAAAAAAAAAAAAAGAAAGAAAGAAAGATTTAAAAATCAATATGGACCCTAGCTTTCCTCAGAAGAATGAATGACTCCAAGTCTAGGGCAGAAAAGGAACAAGATAAGTCAGAGACAACTTGCGTCAGAGAGCAAAGAAATTATCAAAGACTAATGGAGTCATGTCAAAAGTCACAGGAAGCCAGGTACGGTGGCTGCTGTTGGGTACCTGCTTTGGAAAGCATTTGAATGATTCCATCTAAACACATCCTTATCTTTTTCTCACTGAAATAAAATGATCGGGGTAAAGAATTATTCTTTTCTTCTTGAGATAGAGTCTTGCTCTGTCACCCAGGCAGGAGTGCAGTGGCATGATCATAGCTTGTAGTAGCCTCGAACTCCTGGGCTCAAGAGATCCTCCCATCCCAGCCTCCCGAGTAGCTAGGACTACACACATCTGCCACCATGTAAGGGCAATAATTTTTGTTTCTTTCTTTTTTTTTCAGAGATGGCATTTTGCTATGCTACCCAGGATGGTCTTGAATTCCTGGGCTCAAGTGATCCTCCCACCTCAGTCTTTCAAAGCCCTGGGTTACAGGCATGAGCCACTGTGTCTGGCTGGTAAAGGATTATTAAAGATTCCTTTGTTCTTAGGTTACATTAAAAAGTACAATGTAGGCCAGACACAGTGGCTCATGCCTGTAATCCCAGCACTTTGGGAGGCCGAGGTGGGCAGATCACCTGAGGTCAGGAGTTTGTGACCAGCCTGGCCAATATGGTGAAACCCCATCTCTACTAAACATACAAAAATTAGCTGGGTGTGGTGGCATATGCCTGCAGTCCCAGCCACTCGGGAGGCTGAGGCAGAAGAATTGCTTGAACCCAGGAGGTGGAGGTTGCAGTGAGCCAAGATCATGCCACTGCACACCAGCCTGGGTGACAGAGCGAGACTCTGTCTCAAAATACAAACAAACAAACAAAAACAACAACAATGTGGAGCCAGGCATGGTGGTGTGCACCTGTGGTCCCAGCTACTCAGGAGGCTGGCGTGGGAGGAAACTTTGCATCCAGGAGTTAAGAGTCCAGCCTGGGCAACACAGCAAGACTCCATTCTCTAAAAACAAAGTTCACAGGACAGGAGTGGGTGTGGATATTGTTTGGCAAGAGGAAAACAGTTCTGGAAATTGGTTGCACAACAATGTGATTTTATTAAAACAACAAGGAGATATAACCTCATGCCTATTAAGATGGCTATTACCAAAAGACAAGAGATAATACGTGTTGGCAAGGATATGGGCAAAAGGGAACCTTTGTACAGTGTTGGTAGAAGCCATTATGGAAAACATGATGGAGATTGCTCCACAAATTAATAATAGAACAGCCATATAATCCAGCAAGCCCATTTCTGGGTATATATCTGAAAGAAATGAAATCAGTATGTCAAAAAGGCATCTGCACTCCCATGTTCATTGGCAGCATTATTCACAATAGCCAAGACACGGAAACAACCTAAGTGTCCACTGGTAGATGAATGGATACATTGTTATATATATACATATACACATGCACACATGTACATATAGAGACATGATAGACTATTATTCAGTCACAAAAAGAAAATCTTGCTATTGCAACGACATTATCATTATTCATAATAGCCAAGAATAAACCTTGAGGGCATGATGCTAAGTGAAATATGTCAGACAGAGAAAGACAAATACTATATAATCTTACTTATATGTCAAATTTTAAAAAGATGAACTCACAGAAAGAGTAAAATGGTGGCTGCAGGGGCTAAGAGTTGGGGATATAGGGACATGTTGGTCAAAGGATAAAAACTTTGTCATAAGATGAGTAAGTTCTGGAGACTTAATGTAGCATAGTGACATTATTTGATAATAATGTATACTTGAAATTTGCTAAGAGACTAGATCTCAAGCATTGTCATCACAGAGACACACACACCTGATAACTAGGTAAGGCAATAGATGTGTTAACTAACTTGATTGTGGTAGTTATTTCACAATATAGACATATATAACATAATCACTTTGTACACCTTAGTTTTATACAATTGTATTTGTCAATTATACCTTATAAAGCTAGGGGAAAAAAGAATATGGTGAAAGAAAGATTAATAACCATAAAAAGTCTTCATTAAGAGCTACTTCTTATTATAACTTTCTCTTTTTCTTTTCTTTTCTTTTTTTTTTTTTTTGAGATGGAGTTGCGTTCCTGTCACCCAGGCTGGAGTGCAGTGGCGTAATCTCGGCTCATTGCAACCTTTGCCTCCTGGGTTCAAGCCATTCTCCTGCCTCAGCCTCCCAAGTAGCTGAGATTACAGGCACCCACAACCATCCCCAGCTAATTATTGTATTTTTAGCAAGAGACAAGGTTTTGCCATGTTGACCAGGCTGGTCTCGAACTCCTGACCTCAGATGATCCACCTGCCTCTGCCTTCCAAAGTGCTGGGATTATAGGTGTGAGCCGCTGCTCCTGGCCTAACTTCTTTATTTTTTTAAGACAAGGTTTTTCTCTGTTACCCAGGCTAGGGTGCAGTGGTGCCATCATAGCTCATTGTAGCCTCAAATTCCTGGGCTCAAGCAGTCCTCCTACCTGGGCTTCCCAAAGTGCTGGGAATTACAGCTGTGAGCCACCGTGCCTGGCCTATAACTCCTCAGGATACTTGATAGCCTTATGCAGTTTTACAACATGCGCTAAACACAAATGAAGGGCAGATAAAAACATTATATTAAAAAACCCAATGTGAATGTACTTTACACCACTGAACTGTATACTTAAAAATGGCTAAGATGGGCCGGGCTCATGCCTGTAATCCCAGCACTTTGAGAATCCAAGGCGGGCGGATCACCTGAGGTCAGGAGTTCAAGACCAGCCTGGCCAATATGGTGAAACCCTGTCTCTACTAAAAATACAAACATTAGCCAGGTGTGGTGTCGCGCGCCTATAGCCCCAGCTACTCGGGAGGCTGAGGCAGAAGAATCACTTGAACCCAGGAGGCAGAGGTTGCAGCAAGCCGAGATCATGCCACTGCACTCCAGCCTGTGTGACAGAGTGAGATTCTGGTCTCAAAAAAAAAAAAAAAAAAATTTGGGAGGCCGAGGCGGGCAGATCACAAGGTCAGGAGATCGAGACCATCCTGGCTAACACAGTGAAACCCCGTCTCTACTAAAAAATACAAAAAGCTAGCCGGGCGAGGTGGTGGGCGCCTGTAGTCCCAGCTACTTGGGAGGCTGAGGCAGGAGAATGGCATAAACCCGGGAGGCGGAGCTTGCAGTGAGCTGAGATCCGGCCACTGCACTCCAGCCTGGGCGACAGAGCGAGACTCTGTCTCAAAAAAAAAAAAAAAAAAAAAAAAATTGCTAAGATGGGATTCTGGAAGAAACAAGAGTGTGATGTGAGTGTGCAGAGGCAAAAGAAATCAAGGAATTATGCAACCATGAAGCCAATGCTTAGTCTCAGACATCAGAGGCTTAAAGAAATGGATCGATTAAAACCTAAAAAGGAAGAAAAGAAAGACTGCAACATACTAAAGGAAAGAGAAGTTCCTCAACACCCTTCCTACTTATTTTTCCAGTATAATACACAGCTGGGCCAGCTTACCACATCCTTGTTGACACCAACTTTATCAACTTTTCCATTAAAGCCAAACCAGACTCAGTGCAGTCAATGATGGACTGTCTGGAGGCCAAGTGTATCCCTTTATAACTGATTGTGTAATGGCTGAAATTGAGAAATTGGGGCAGAAGTATTGAGTGGCTCTAAGAGATCTCCACGGATCCAAGGTTTGAATGATTACCATGCACACACAAAGGAACCTATACAGATGACTGCTTAGTACAGAGAGAAACTCAGCACAAATGTTACATCGTGGCCACGGTTGACCAGGACCTTAAAAGAAGAATCTCCAAGATTCCGGGAGTTCCTATCATGTACATTTCTAACCATAGATACAACATCCAATGAATGCCAGATGATTACGGAGCCCCTGGGTTCTAATCCTTCCAAGACAAAGTTTCCCTGCCTTTCTTTTCTTTCTTTTTTTTTTTTTAAGAGATATTAAATGCTTTTATTTTCAATATTAAAAATCAGTATTTTAAATATTAAAATGGCGCTAATTTTAACAAAATGGCAGAAAAAAACCCCAAGGTACAATCTACAGGGAAACTCACCTTGACGCCTGTCACCTCCTGCAACACACACACCTGACTAGGCCCCAGTTGTGGGTGCCCAGCAGTGCTCCCAGTCACATCCACGCCCACACACATACACTCATGACAGGCTGGGGACTGGCCCAGGAGCAGATACCAAAATAGTTTTAGAAACAACTGTCCAGTTCAGGCGCCAGAAAAATACTCTTTGCAAAGTGAGGGGAAAGGACAGTGTGTGGAGCGGGAGGTGGCACAAGGTGCTGGGCCCCACCTGTCCCCTTCCTTAGGCAGCGGGCCCCCAGGGCAGCCAAATGCCTGCAGGAGGGCTCAGTTCTGGCCCAAGTCCCAGGCCCACACTCTGGGGCTGGTGCTGCTCCCGGGCCCTCCCTGCGTTTCTTTGACCAATTTTCCCCTTGTTACCAGTTTCCTCTGCCTTTCTTTGACCACTTTTCTCTTGCTGCCAGTTCATTAAACATGTAATAGCATGAATTATTATTCTATTCACCCATTTGCTCTATTATGAGCTGAGTATGAATAATTATGCTCACTTTTTCTTATGCTGTTTTGAAATTGATATTTTGTCTCATTTAAAAATTTTAAGGCCAGGTGCAGTGGCTCACGCCTGTAATCCCAGCACTTTGGGAGGCCAAGGCAGTTGGATCATTTGAGGTTGGGAGTTTGAGACCAGCCTGGCCAACATGGTGAAACCCTGTCTCTACTAAAAATACAAAAAATTAGCCGGAGGTGGTGGCAGGTGCCTGTAATCTCAGCTACTTGGGAGGCCGAGGCAGGAGAATTGCTTGAACCCAGGGGGCAGAGGCTGCAGTGAGCTGAGATCATACCATTGCACTCCAGCCTGGGCAACAAGTGCGAAACCCTGTCTCCAAAAAAAAAAAAAAAAAAAAAAATTTAAATGATAGTCAACGTACAAAATCTCAGGAAGGATGCGTTTTATACTTTGAGTTCTGTTGTACAGTATGGTGAATACAGTTAATAATAGAGTATTTTTTTTTTTTTTTGAGACGGAGTTTCGCTCTTGTTGCCCAGGCTAAAATGCAATGGCGCGATCTCGGCTCACCGCAACCTCTGACTCCCGGGTTCAAGCGATTCTCCTTCCTCAGCCTCCCAAGTAGCTGGGATTACAGGCATGCACCATCATGCCCAGCTGATTTTGTATTTTTTAGTAGAGACAGGGTTTCTCCATTTTGGTCAGGCTGGTCTCGAACTCCCGACCTCAGGTGATCCTCCTGCCTCGGCCTCCCAAGTGCTGGGATTACAGGTGTGAACTACTGTGCCCGGCCTAATAATAGAGTATTATACATTTCACAGTTGCAAAGAGTAAATTTCAAATGTTCTCATCACAAAAATATTAAGTATTTGAAGTGATGGTTATGTTAACTAGCTTGATTTTGTTATTCTACATTGTACCCAAAAATTATGACATCACTCTGTGACCCATAAACTTACACATTTATAAATTGTCAATTTACAATAAAAATAATTTGTTGCAAATAATGGTTAAGATGGTAACTTTTATGTTATGTGTATTTTAGCACAATTTAAAACATTTTTTTACAGTTCACAGGAGCCAATTTAAAGGAACTCTTGCTGGACAGCTCAAACATCAAAATAAATAATGTTTGCAATTAATTGATACATATAAAATATGTAACACTCCATGGTTTCAAGGCTCATAATCCCAGCAAGCAGGCAGATTGTTTGAGCCTAGGAGTTCCAGACCAGCCTGGGCAACATGGTGAAACCCTGTCTCTACCAAAAATACCAAAATTAGCCAGTTTCATAACCTAGTCTCAAAATAAATAAATAGATAAAAAATTTTAAATACAATTTTAAAATTAAAAATAAATAAATAAAAATTTAAAAAATCTCCATGGTTTCATGATACTTGAAAAAAAAAAAAAAAACCTTATTGGTTACTATAGAAGGTTGCTAGGGCACTTGTTTATTTTTTTGAACACTGATAAAATAATTTTTCTTCCTCTCACCTTCCCTGTATAAACTGATTTTGAGAGTAATCAAATAGTTCAATGAGAAAGTTCTTCTTTACAGAATTTCAGTCAAAAAGCAGATAACGAATGACAGAATTAGGAACTCACTATTTTGCAACCCTAAATAAAAGAAGGCCTCTCAGCATGATCATCATGGCTGCTCCAACAGTTAAATGAAAGGTCAAAGGCGAGCTTTGCAATGGAGGGATCAGAGGGAGCCGACAGATCCTTAGCACCACCTAAGAAGCATAAAGTAACTGAACTTGAGTCTACTCAGCCTTTACATCTAATTACCAGTGTAAAGGCAATCTGAGTTACATAGGAACATGTTCAACAATCCTACATGGTATCAGCCAACCAAATTTGTAACATGAGGCATTCTACAACACAAATGACTCAGTTTCTCCAACAAATCACTGGCTTGGGAGAATAGTGGGGAAAGTATAGCCATTAAAAAAATAAGTGGGCCGGGTGTGGTGCCTCATGCCTATAATCCCAACACTTTCGGAGGCTGAAGCAGGTAAATCACAAGGTTAGGAGTTCGAGACCAGCCTGGCCAACATGGTGAAACCTCGTCCCCACTAAAAATACAAAAAATTAGCTGGGCGTGGTGGTGGGCACCTGTAATCCCAGCTACTCGTGAGGCTGAGGCAGGAGAATTGCTTGAACCTGGGAGGTGGAGGTTGCAGTGAGCCAAGATTGCACCACTGCACCTCTGGCCTGGGCAACAGTGCGAGACTCTGTTTAGGAAAAAAAAAAAAAGTGTAGGCCAGGTACAGTGGCTCACACCTATAACGCCCGCACACTGGGAGGCTGAGACGGGGAGGATCACTTGTGGCCAGGAGTTTAAAACCACCCTGGCCAACATAGCGAGACCTCATCTCTAACTTAAAAAAAAAGTGTAAGGGATACAATAGCTAAATGTAATGTTGTACTTAGTTTGGATCCTAATTCTAGTAAACCATTTTGGAGACAACTGGAAAAATGTGAATAAAGACTAGGTATTAGATGATATGAAGAAATTATTTTGCTAGATGTAAAGATTTCTTTTTTTTTTTGCAGCCTGGGCAACATGGCTCTACCAAAAAAAGTAACAAAAATTAGCTAGGTGTGGTGGCACATGTCCATAGTCCCAGCTACTCCAGAGGCGAGGTGGCAGGATCGTTTGGGCCTGGGAGGTGGAAGTTTCAGTGACCCAAGATTGTGTAACTGCACTCCAGCCTGGGCAACAGAACGAGACCCTGTCTCAAAAACAAAACAAAACAAAGAAATTTTTTTTGATGATACAAATAACGTGTTGATTCTAGAAAAATCATAAAATACAGAATACAGAAAGAAGAATATATAATACCCAGTTCCATCATTTGAAGATAATCATTGTTCTTATATTTAGGAGCATTTCCTTCTAGTTATATATTTATAAACTTAGTTTTGTTTTACCTCAGTTGCACAGGATTGGGTTGGTCATACTCTCTGGCTCAAGATGACACTCTCTCACCAGTGGCCCTCTTTAACTATTTATAGTTTTTTTTAATAGTTTTTTTTTATAGTTTATTAAGGAATAAACCCCTGTGGCTTATCATCTACATGAAAACTAGAATCTGATAACAATCTAATATGGTATGATGAATCCTGATGATTATCTATGTGGCCTCCTCTCCATCTCAGCCCCTCCTCCCCAACTTGGTAACCACCATGCTGACTAGAGTTCATCATTCCTCTGCTTTCCTTCTGAGTGTATATGTTAGCTGTCTTTAACTTATAAAAGGTTATTGCTCTAAGGAATATATTGTTGCAAGAAGCTATAGTTCATTTATTCTATATAATATTCCTTTGTGACTTTACTACAGTTTATTTATCCATTCTCCTGTGAACGGATATTTGGGTTGTTTCTAGGTTTTCCTGGGAACAGTTCTGACAGGTAGTTAAATTTTATACTTCAAATTTCATCTTAAGATATACTACTTCCATACCACATGCCACCTTTTCTTTTTATTTCCATAGGTTTTTGAGGAACAGGTGGTATTTAGTTACATGAGTAAGTTCTTTAGTTGTGATTTGTGAGATTTTGGTGCACCCATCTCCTGAACAGTATATACTCAATTTGTGGTCTTTTATCCCTCACCCCCTTCCCACCCTTTCCCCTGAGTCCCCAAAGTCTATTGTGTCATTCTTAGGACTTTTGCATCCTCATAGCTTAGCCCCCACTTATGAGTGAGAACATAGGATATTTGGTTTTCCATTCCTGAATTACTTCACTTAGAATAATCATCTCCAATCCCATCCAGGTTGCTCCAAATGCCATTAATTAATTCCTTTTCATGGCGGAGTAGTATTCTATCATACCACAGTTTCTTTATTCACCTATTGATTGATGGGCATTTGGGTTGGTTCCACATTTTTGCAATTATGATTTGTGCTACTATAAACATGCGTGTGCAAGTATCTTTTTCATGCAATGACTCTTTTCCTCTGGGTAGATACCCAGTAGTGGGATTGCTGGATCAAATGGTAGTTGTACTTTTAGTTCTTTAAGGGATCTCCATGGTTTTCCGTAGTGGTTGGACTAGTTTACATTCTCACCAGCAGTGTAGAAGTGTTCCCTTTTTACTGCATCCACACTAACATCTATTATTTTTTGATTTTTAAATTACGGCCATTCTTGCAGGAGTGAGGGGGCATCACATTGTGGTTTTGATTTGCATTTCCTTGATCATTAGTGATATTGAGCATTTTTTCATGTTTGTTGGTGGTTTGTATATCTTCTTTTGAGAATTGTGTATTTATGTCCTTAGCCTAGGGTTTTCTTTTTCTTCTTCTTCTTTTTTATTTTTTCTTTTTTTTTTTGAGACGGAGGTTTGCTCTTTTGCCCAGGCTACAGTGCAATGGTGTGATCTCGGCTCACTGCAACCTCTACCTCCTGGGTTCAAGTGATTCTTGTGCCTCAGCCTCCCAAGCAGCTGAGATTATAGGTGCCTGCCATCACGCCTGGCTAATTTCTGTATTTTTTAGTAGAGACAGGGTTTCACCATGTTGGCCAGGCTGGTCTTGAACTACTGAACTCATGATCCGCCTGCCTCCACCTCCCAAAGTGCTGGGATTATAGGCGTGAGCCACCGTGACCGGCCATCTCCTTCCTCCTTCACCACAACCACCAAATCAGCCCCTAGGTGTATTTGGTATTCAGATTTCATTTAAAGAAAAAGTTTTGATGGCAACAAATGTGCAAACTTCTCTACACACTCCACACTCAACTGATGACATTCATTTTGTTGTGTGCTATCTTACATTCTTCTCATATTCCTGAAGCTCCGTGTTAAGGTAGTTTACAGGCATGTCACTAAGTCCCTTGCTCTGCTGCTCTGAGACCATCTTAATAGTCAGGAGTACTTTTTGAACATTATCATAAAGTACATACTGTAACCTTGAACTCTTGGTCTCAAGTGATCCTCCCTTCTCAGCCTCCCAAGTAGCTGGATGGCAGGAATGTGCCACTACAACTGGCTAATTAAAAATTTTTTTTTTGTTTTGTAGAGACAGGGTTTTGGTATGTTCCTCAGGCTGGTCTCAAACTCCTGGCATCAAGTGATCCTCCCACCTCAGCCTCCCAAAGTGTTGGGATTATAAGCATAAGCCACTGTGCTCAGCCTAGAATTTTATAGGATGAAGAAAAGAGAGACAAGATGACTATTCATCTAAGAGAAAGATGTTCTTAATACAGGAACTAATCACTACTTCATTTTTGCCATTAGAAAGAAGATGTAACTATTGTGATATCATTCCTGTTTGCTAGCACCTTTCTGAAAGTGCGCTAAGCCATAGAGGAGGAAAGCAGTCCCTTGGCTTCCATCTACTTGGATGCATGTGATGTGTGTAGCACACGTGGCAGAGCCGTGGGCATCTTGCTAGCTGTTGAGCTTTGGGATCCATTCTGATTGCTTCTCCCAAATGAGGCAGGATGCATCTCAATTCCATGGATACAAACATTCCATTGCCTTCTCTTATTGCTCAATACTATATTTCCACTGATGACATCAATCACGTTATTGTGTTTGTGTATACTTTTTTTTTTTTTTTTTGAGATGGAGTCTGGCTGTCACCCAGGCTGGAATGCAGTGGCCGGATCTCAGCTCACTGCAAGCTCTGCCTCCTGGGTTTACGTCATTCTCCTGCCTCAGCCTCCCGAGTAGCTGGGACTACAGGCGCCCACCACCTCGCTCGGCTAGTTTTTTGTATTTTTTAGTAGAGACGGGGTTTCACCGTGTTAGCCGGGATGGTCTCGATCTCCTGACCTAGTGATCTGTCCGTCTCGGCCTCCCAAAGTGCTGGGATTACAGGCTTGAGCTACTGAGCCCGGCCGGTTGTGTATACTTCTGTTAGAGCTTCTTAAGAGCCAGGCCTGTGCATTATTTATCTTTGCATCCTAAGTACCTGGCATATGCTTAGCACACAATAACATAATAATTAGATGGGAACTGAATATATGAAGTTAGACCTCAGAAGTCACTTGCTCTACCAGTTACTGTATGTTTTTTTTTTTTTTTTTTTTTTTTTTTTTTTTTTTTTTTGAGGCGGAGTCTCGCTCTGTCGCCCGGACTGGAGTGCAGTGACCGGATCTCAGCTCACTGCAAGCTCCGCCTCCTGGGTTTACGCCATTCTCCTGCCTCAGCCTCCCGAGTAGCTGGGACTACAGGCGCCCGCCACCTCGCCCGGCTAGTTTTTTTTTTTTGTATTTTTAGTAGAGACGGGGTTTCACCGTGTTAGCCAGGATGGTCTCGATCTCCTGACCTCGTGATCCACCCGTCTCGGCCTCCCAAAGTGCTGGGATTACAGGCTTGAGCCACCGCGCCCGGCCTGTATGTTTAATTATTCAGTCAACAAGTATTTGAGAGCTTTCTATATGTGAGGTACTACACTATGCACTGGTGATATAACTTATGAATGGGTTATAATTCAGCATGAATGGGCTGTAATTCAGCAAAGAGCCAAGCCTAGTATGATTCAATAGGAACCACCAGCCTCTTTTTTTTTTTTTTTTTTGAGACGGAGTCTCGCTGTGTCACCCAGGCTGGAGTGCAGTGGCGCGATCTCGGCTCACTGCAAGCTCAACTTCCCAGGTTCACGCCATTCTCCCGCCTCAGCCTCCGAGTAGCTGGGACTACAGGCGCCCGCCACCTCGCCCGGCTAGTTTTTTGTATTTTTAGTAGAGATGGGGTTTCACCATGTTAGCCAGGATGGTCTTGATCTCCTGACCTCGTGATCCACCCACCTCGGCCTCCCAAAGTGCTGGGATTACAGGCTTGAGGCACCGCGCCCGGCCCACCAGCCTCTTAGTGGAAAGAGCTTCTTGGGGAATATGTACTTTCCTCTCTTTTAAAGAGTAACTTATTGGGGTCCAAAACTTTATTTTTCTCCTTTCATTCTAGGGCTAGGAAAAAAAGGGTAGAAGGCACATGACGTACTTAGGTCCCACCCTCATCACACTCAACAGAATATCATAGTAAGAATCAAATAACAAACTTTAATTTGAATAATACAGTAGAATATAATAATTATTTTGAGGTACAAAAATAATTATAAAATATTTTTCCCATTTGCAAGTAATGTAGGCTATAGACTATAAATAGTACACTGATGCTAGAAACTGTACATATTTCACTACATGCCTAAGTCTGGGTCTTCCTCTTTCCTCCATCATCACATGTAAGAAAACCAGCTGTGCAATACTACTTTGCAATCTTGAAACTCTGTTAAGACATTTCAGAAGTAGCTATCTTTAATAACAGAATGAGATGGTACCTTTCTTTATGTATGTTTTTTGGAGATAAAAAACATAGATGAAAAAGGTTACAAAACTCAGATTTCTGCCATTTTTGGAATATCTGCTTTTTCCCCCCCCAAAAAAACAGGAAAATGTCAGACAGAATCTAGAGTGTTGAATTCAACAAAAGCTCATTTGAAAGTAAACCTCCATCAATGAAAAAGCTTTTCGACTACAGGCAATTTGAAAATAATAGCAATTCACTGGAAGACAAATTTCACTGTGAAAACCTGCTGACAAGTTCTGCCTGTCTTTTTCTATTACTGTGTTTCCTAATATTTTAAGTGAGGTAAGAATTACAAGAATGATTCTAAAAATTATAGCAGGTTCTACCTAGATGAGACCCCATGTAGTTCCTAAGATGCCGAGAGCCATTTATTATTTAAAAAGTAAGAACAACATGAGGAAACAGAAGCTTTGGCATATGAAAAAAGATGTAGCTTTGCTTCCTAGAATTCAGTTATTTAGGCCAGTTTGTTTTGATTTGTGCTCTGAGCTGATTATATATGGGTCTAAGATAAAAGACAGAAAAACCGGCCATCTTCCCAAGTAGAGGTGAAATAACCCCTTGTGACAGTCCTGAAGGTGAAGGCGATCTTCAGTCATTGATCTCTTCTTGGCTGCTTTCACTCCTGCCATCTTCTCACCTCCTTTCTATACAACTCCTTCATCCACAAGTGGAGTGCTGGGATAAGTGGAACAGCTAATACAGTACCTATGGGGATTTTCCTGACTTCAGTGCTTGAGGAATTCTTTCTTTCTGTTCTCTTCCCATCTATTCTCTTCTAAGTAGGGATGGCTCTGCACTTTCTAGACCTGTAACACTAGGTACCTTAAACTAATAGAAAAAAACTATATGGTGTAAAAACAAAGGTAGTATAAAACATAGAAAGATATGGGTCTGTTTTCTGGAAATAGGTTGTGAGCTTAAGAATGCTCAGTTATATAGTAGGTTTATGTTATAAGAGCTCAGAAACATGGGCTGGAATATGACTTATGACAGACAGCCTAGCCATAAGGAGGTTCCCTCAGAGGACTTTACACAATTCATGTTTTATTATTGTTACATTAATAAGTGCCCATAATGCATATAAATAATCACTGTAGCCCTACTTTCTTTTTTTTTTTTTTTTGAGACGGAGTCTCACTCTGTTGCCCGGGCTGGAGTGCAGTGGCCGGATCTCAGCTCACTGCAAGCTCCGCCTCCCGGGTTTACGCCATTCTCCTGCCTCAGCCTCCGGAGTAGCTGGGACTACAGGCGCCCGCCACCTCGCCCGGCTAGATTTTTGTATTTTTTAGTAGAGACGGGGTTTCACCATGTTAGCCAGGATGGTCTCGATCTCCTGACCTCGTGATCTGCCCGTCTCAGCCTCCCAAAGTGCTGGGATTACAGGCTTGAGCCACCGCGCCCGGCCAGCCATACTTTCAAAACTGATGTTTGTTCAGAAAGATACATGAACAAAAACCTAACCTGCTTTGTTACCTAAAATATTATGATACCAAAATATAATGGACTAGTGAGATTCATAAAAATTGTTTCTTGAATACTTTTAGAGGTACTGCAATTTTTTTCACAGTACTCACCTTTTAAAACACTGCAATATTCATCTTACTACACTGTAACACGTTATTATCATCAACAATTTAATTACTGAAAGAGTAATCCCATAAATCTATCCTATTAATGCCTGGACAGTTTGACAAAGGAACTTACTGCTGTTCTTAGAATCACATAGCTAGTTATTCTCCCAAGATTCAGAGGTGCAGTTATAAAACCCTTTATGGAATTCCCCAATAAAATGGGATAATGTACAGAGAAGCCTTAAAGTTAAATGATAGAATGATGCTGATTCTTGAACATCAAAGACGTTTGTTATTGCAGCCAGGGGACAATGCCAAAAAACACTAACAAAAAAAAGTTATACTGTTTTCCTTAAAGTCAGTAAATTATATAAAAGTACTCTGAGCATTTTTGGAAGAAAGGCACCAGATAAGTCCAAAGTCTTATTGCTAGTAGGATCATACAGGGTCACAGACTATGGCACTCTGTTCAGCCAGGAGACTAGGTCTCAGCAGGTCAGTCTCTGACCTTGAGGCTTAAAGAGCAAGGATGGAAAATGTCAATAAAACAGAGTCCTGTATCACAGATTAAACTGGAGTGAAAACGATTTCCAGTTTCATGCCAAAGTAGAAGCTGGTTCCTAGGATGCTGGAGCTATTTTAGATGGGCACTCTGTTTTCTTTGGCCCATTTCTTCATGATCCGGATCATGTATTCTACTTGGGTGTTACCTGTGCTTCTCAGTAAATGGAGCACTTCTCGAAGGGTCTCTCTGAGGAAAAGATTTGAAAAGACAAAGTGTTTCAATGAAGAATGAAAATTAAAAAATAAAATAAACTCTGAACTGTCCTTCATACTGTATGTCTTGTGGGGCATTTTTGGTAATAGACTCTTCCATTGTGTATTTATAAAGCAATTACAAACTTACTAGCCTTTGTTTTCATGGTGTCATAGTAAAACAGAAATTATGTGAAATCTTTCTTACCAATCCAAGTGTTCTTTTTTTATCCATACTACCTATATATATACTGATAATCTTTTTATCCTTTCTGAGATGATCTAAATATTCTAATTTCTATTTTTATTCTGCATGACTAGAAAGGGTATATCCAGAAGTTGGGGTTCAAGTTCTAGCTCTAACAGCAGCAAGTCACTTAGTTTGTCTAACTCGTGGATTTCTCCCTTGTTTAAGGTGGTAACCACCATCAACTAGGCATCACTGTCAAATTCATAAAATTTTACAAAGCCAAAGGAATAAGGGATTTTTTTTCAAGAAAAATAATACATGAATAAATATGGAAGAGAGGAACATTAAGGACTAAGCCTAGCATTTATGTTTGAAGTAATTTAAATTTAATTAAAATTAAAACATATTTTAAGTAATGCATGCTAAAACTTCCCTATTGCCCTAGCAAATCTATAGGTGACTGCCTATGATCCTATTTGCTTAAGAGTCTTCTCATATTTTCTACTTCTTTTTCCCCACAAACCACCTCTTTCACCTAACCAAATGCTTTTAAACTTTTACTTAGAACTAGAACTACTGGCTGGTGTGGTGGCTCAAGCCTGTAATCCCAGCACTTTGGGAGGCCGAGACGGGCGGATCACAAGGTCAGGAGATCGAGACCATCCTGGCTAACACGGTGAAACCCCGTCTCTACTAAAAAATACAAAAAACTAGCCGGGCGAGGTGGCGGGCGCCTGTAGTCCCAGCTACTCCGGAGGCTGAGGCAGGAGAATGGCGTGAACCCGGGAGGCGGAGCTTGCAGTGAGCTGAGATCTGGCCACTGCACTCCAGCTTAGGCAACAGAGGGAAATTCAATCTCAACCAAAAAAAAAAAAAAAAAAAAACTAGAAGTACTATAAGGTAGGAAGTAATGTTTGATAGATTATTTTCTTACAAAATTATCACATTTCCTATTCACATATCAGTAACAAATACATTCCATGAAGTTATTTTTAGAAAATGGAATCAAGTTGGTTTTATTTTATTTTATTTTATTTTTATTTATTTATTTATTTTGAGATGGAGTCTCGCTCTGTCGCCCAGGCTGGAGTGCGGTGGCGCGATCTCGGCTCACTACAAGCTCCCCCTCCCGGGTTCACGCCATTCTCCTGCCTCAGCCTCCCGAGTAGCTGGGACTACAGGCGCCCGCCATCTCGCCCGGCTAGTTTTTTGTATTTTTAGTAGAGAAGGGGTTTCACCGTGTAGATCAGGATGGTCTCGATCTCCTGACCTCGTGATCCACCCGTCTCGGCCTCCCAAAGTGCTGGGATTACAGGCTTGAGCCACCGCGCCCGGCCCAAGTTGGTTTTAACGTTTGTTTCAAATGAAACTATATGCTGGGCATGGTGGCTCATGCCTGTAAGCCCAGAACTTTGGGAGGCTGAGGTGGAAGGATCACCTGAGGTCAGGAGTTTGAGACCAGCCTGGCCAACATGGTGAAACCCTGTCCCTACTAAAAATACAAAAATTAGCCAGGTGTGGTGGCATGTGCCTGTAATCCCAGCTACTCAGGAGACTGAGGCAGGAGAATCACTTGAACCCAGGAGGCGGTGGTTGCAGTGAGCTGAGATCACATCATTGCACTCCAGCCTGGGCAACAGAGCAAGACTCTATCTCAAAAAAAAAAAAAAAAAAGCAGAAGAAGAAAGTATAAACCACTTAATTTTATGTAAACTAATGTCTCAGTATTTCCTAGAATGAGAAGGTGAAAGAAAACAAAAGAGTTATCAACCACATCTACTCCATTCCTAATTCTTTGAGACCTAAAGGACACAAGAAAAAGCCAATAGGCAAAAAAACAAAAAACAAACAAAAAACCCAAAAGAGTAGAAGAGTTAAATAAAAACACTTTGTTTATAAATATGGCTATTCATTTGGAACCAAATATACATCCTGCTCTTATATTTGGAGACTGTTAGTGTACTCAATGTATATATGACTTAGAATGATCTGATCCTATTATATATGATTTGGAATTATCTGCTTCTACAAAATGAAAGATTTCTGGAGGAAAATGGTCAGATAGAAATATTTAACATCAACCTTTTTTTCATCATTCTAAAACATCATTATAATTGTGTGTTTTCAGAAGATATCATCCAAGAGAACAATTATTTTCCTGCACAAACAAGCAAATGAGTAGAGGTAGTATTTCTTGCCTGTTTACTTACTTGGGTTCTCTCCCAGCTACGATCATCTGGAAAATGCCCACACAGGCACCCCTTTTGCCTTCCCAATATTCAGGGTTGGGATCCAGCCTCTCAAGGACATCAAAAGCTTTGGCAGAATAGTAAAACTGGCCCATCTGAGTAAGAGAAAGTATGTGGTAATACTTGCAGTAAAAAGATTGCACAGAAAGAACCTGAACATAAAGATAACATGAAACGGAACTGTATGAAGTAAATGCATGGGTACTGATAACATTTTCAGTTAGCAAATTAGAAAAACTTCAATTCCTAATTAAAACAATAAGAAGGAAAAATACAATTTGGGTACATAGGTTCAGTTTAAACCACCTTATGTTCACTCAGTTTTCAACAGTATAACATTTTTTCTACAGAGTCAAGTTATGCTACCATCAGCACTTTTGCCATTTCTTCTAACTGTATTCTAATCTTGAGGATAAGCTCTGATGATTGTGATTTGAACTGAGTATTTTTCAAGCCTCTTCAATACATTCTTTTCAGATAACTACTATCATTCATTTTATGCTAATTTGATCATGTTCAACTCAAGAACAGTCTTTCCCTAGTCTTGTTCCTAAATTCTCAGAATGCTTAGATGTAAACTGACTACTATTCTAAACATTAAATATTTCAAATGTTTAATGCATTTCGACAGACATTTTTCCCAAATGTACTATACTTGGCCTCATAGAACATGTTGAATCCCATTAAATTTTGCTTAGATTAGTTTTCTTTTATTTAAAAAATTTTTTTTAATTCATTATTTTTTTAGAGATAGGATCTAGCTCTATTGCCCAGGCTGGAGTGCCGTGGTGCCATCATGGCTCACTACGACCTCAAATTCCTGGGCTCAAGAGATCCTCCTGCATTAGCGTTCCAAGCAGCTGAGACTACAGGTGCACATCACCATGCCCAGCTAATGTTTAATTTTTTTCAAGACAGGCTCTCACTATGTTGCCCAGGTGGGTCTCAAACTCCTGGCTTCAGGTGATCCTCCCAGTTTGGTTTCCCAAAGTGCAGAGATTATAGGCTTGAGCCACCACGCCTGGCCAGATGAGTTTTCTTACTTGGCAATCATAAATGCATACTGTTACCAATTTCACCTAAGACTTCAAATCGCTGGGCAACTCTCTTTATGGTTTATAACTTCTTTATTCCTGACAGATGTTTTTCTAAATCTTTGACCGTTTCCTTAAGACAGCCTTCTTAGCTTAGTCTTATTCTGTACTTCACAGGGAAAACACAACTTTCCTCTCTTCAATTCAAATTATATTTACACCTTCATTCATCCTTTCCTCCTTTCTGCCTAATCTCACGTGAAGATTTTTTTTTATTATGTTCAAGGCTTGTCCTTCTATTTATGTATTCTTTTAAAAAAAAGTCTTCGGCTGGGCGCGGTGGCTCAAGCCTGTAATCCCAGCACTTTGGGAGGCCAAGACGGGCGGATCACGAGGTCAGGAGATCGAGACCATCCTGGCTAACACGGTGAAACCCCGTCTCTACTAAAAAATACAAAAAACTAGCCGGGCGAGGTGGCGGGCGCCTGTAGTCCCAGCTACTCGGAGGCTGAGGCAGGAGAATGGCCTAAACCCGGGAGGCGGAGCTTGCAGTGAGCTGAGATGCGGCCACTGCACTCCAGCCCGGGCGACAGAACGAGACTCTGTCTCAAAAAAAAAAAAAAAAAAAAAAAAGTCTTCATTGTGAAATAACACACATATAGGATGGTATATGAAACATTCACGTACAGCTTACTAATCATAATGTGAAAATACTCTAAACACTACCCAGGTCAAGACACTGAGAGCAACACAAAAGCTCTCTGTGTGTCACTTCCAGACCATAACTCCCCCTTTCCATACCCAGAGGTAACTACTCTTCTGACTTTTATGGTTATCAGTTCTTTGACTTTATGTTCTCTCTTATGTACACACATCTTTAAACAATATAATTGAGTTCTGCTTCTCAGAACTTTATATGAACGAATACTGTAAATATTCTGTCTTGTACCTATGATTCAACATTATAAGATTCATCTATATTGCTGTATATAGCTGTAGTTGATTCATTTAAAAATTTTTTTATTTGGAAGTATTAATAATTATAGATCCATGGACAAAGATAAGACAGAGGTCACGTGTACCTTTCACCTAGTTTCCTCCAAATGTTACAGCTTACATAAGGATCGTAAAATATCACAATATGAAAACCAGGAAATTGACACTGGTACCGTGTATGTTGATGATGGTCCTGTTATTTCATCCTGTGTGTAGATTCATGTAACCACAACCATGTGACTATCAAGATATCGAATTACTGTTTTGTTTTTGGACACAAGGTCTTGCTTTGTCATCCAGGATGGAGTGCAGTAAAGCAATCACAGCTCACTGCAACCTTGAACTTCTGGGCTCAAGTGATTCTCCTGCCTCAGCTTCTCGAGGAAGCCACCATGACCAGCTATTTTTAAAAAATGTTTTATAGAGACAATGTCTCACTATGTTGCCCAGGCTGGCCTTGAACTCCTGGCCTCAAGCAATCCTCCTGCCTTGGCCTCCCAAAGTACTGGGATTACAGCCATAAGCCACCATACCTGGCCAAGATGCAGAACCATTATATCACCACAAAGATTTCCCTTGTTACTCTTCTACAGTCACATGCACAGCCCTCCCTGCTCACCATCCCTAACATCTAACAAGCACTAATTTGTTCTCTATCTCAATAATTTTGTCATTTCTCTCTCTCTTTTTTTTTTTTTAAGATGGAGTTGCGCTCTTGTTGCCCAGGCTGGAGTGCAATGGCACAATCTCAGCTCACCGCAACCTCTGCCTCCCAGGTTCAAGCAATTCTCCTGCCTCAGCCTCCCGAGGAGCTGGGATTACAGGCATGCGCCACCATGCCTGGCTAATTTTGTATTTTTAATAGAAACGGGGTTTCTCCATATTGGTCAGGCTGGTCTCAAACTCCCAACCTCAGGTGATCCACCCCCCACGGCCTCCCAAAGTGCTGGGATTACAGGCTGAGCCACCGCGCCTGGCCAATTTTGTCATTTCAAGAATGTTACATATATGAAAGCTAACAGTATGGGACCCTTTGAAACTGGCTTTTTTCCTTCAGTATAATGTCCTTGCTATTCCCCGTTAATTCAAGTTACGGTGTGTTCCAATAGCTTGCTCCTGTTACGGTCACCCTGCAAATTCAAGAGGGACTCCTAACCAAAGTTTTGTTTGGATAGTGAAACTGAGCACGCCACACACATACAGCAAGAGGATATGAAACATTTTCTTACACAGTTGAAGTCTAGGGAGAGTAGAACAGCCCTATTAAGCAGATCTGAAAAGGCCTGAGAGAGCACGGAAAGGAGACTGGCCTTTGTGTTTACTGTGGTTAGGAGGTGGGGCTGTGGTGAAGGTTCCTGTGCATGGGCAGGGACTTGTGTGGTTTAAATCACCCTGTGGTGCCAAAGAAGGGAGCATGTAGGTTTTCTTATCATTTTGCCCAGATGTGGGGCACAAGGGGAAGAGGTAGGGGTGAGGCTTAAAAGCTGTCAGCAGTAGGCCGGGCGCGGTGGCTCAAACCTGTAATCCCATCACTTTGGGAGGCCGAGACGGGCGGATCACGAGGTCAGGAGATCGAGACCATCCTGGCTAACACAGTGAAACCCCGTATCTACTAAAAAATACAAAAAACTAGCTGGGCGAGGTGGCGGGCGCCTGTAGTCCCAGCCACTCGGGAGGCTGAGGCAGGAGAATGGTGTGAACCCGGGAGGCGGAGCTTGCAGTGAGCTGAGATCTGGCCACTGCACTCCAGCCTGGGCGACAGAGTGAGATTCCATCGCAAAAAAAAAAAAAAAAAAAAAAAAGCTGTCAGCAGTCAAACATCCAGAAATGGAGTCAGACTTCTCATTATAGTTCCTTTCTATTACTGAGTAGTATTCCAGGCCAAACCAGTCTGTTTAACTATTCACCTACCAAAAGACTTTGACTGGCTCCAGTTTTAGGATATTACAAATAAAACTGCTATTAACATTTAAATATTAAAATTTGTGTTATTAACATTTATATATTTCTGTGGATAAAGGTTTTCGTTTATCCGGGATAAATACACAGGAATGCAATTGCTAGGTCATATGGTAAGTATGTTTATTAAAGAAACTGCCAAACTATTTCATGGTGGGTTTTTTTTTTTGATCCTTTTAATTTTGACCTATGTATATCAATATATTTAAAGTGAATTCCTTGTTGAGAACACATAATTGGGTTTTTTTTTTATTCACTCTCTCAACAGATGTCTTTTAATTGGCATACTTAGATCATCTACATTTAATTATTGACATGTTAGGGCTTAATTCTGCCATTTCCCCCCTTAATCTCTTTGTTTTTCTTTGGCAAGGACATCACACATATGCTGGATGAAGACATGACTGTGTGATCCCCACAGAAGGAAGACAAGAAAAACCTGTATTTGACTTCTCTAGCCTTGACCTACACCTATCTTTTTCCTGCTGTTCCTGTAGTGTAATAAATTTTAGCCATGAGTATAGCTTTATATTGAGTCATGAGTCCTTCTAGTAAATCACCAAACTAGTGGGGTGGTCATGCGACCACTGAGACACTAGGTAATGCCAACTTGTTTTTCAAGTAATTATCTCCCTTTGACGTTAACCCTATTCCCCTGTCATCTCCTCTAGGGCCTAACTCCATCAAAAATGCCCCATCCTCCTGAATTTTTAATCTGCCTGTTCAATGGCTCATTTTCTTCTGTCTACAGATATACTCCCCTATCCCCACTCTAAAAGAAGAACTCTCCACCCCATCCCCCCCAATCCCAAACTCTGATTTTCCATTTAAGTTAGCACTACATTTTTCCTCATCATCAATATCAGATTTTTTAAGACTCTGGTCTACATGACACTCGCTGCATCTGCTTTGTAATCTGACACTATTCTCTACCTATTACTGTCTTCTCAGTCCTCATGCATTTCTATCCAGTTGCAGATTTGACACTCTCCTGGCTTGGCTTTTGATTAAATAGGAGCAAGGACAAGTAATGAAAAGCATTTTTTTTTTTTTTGCCTGTCCTTATTGTTTTCCTTCTCTTGTGTTCATCCTCTCTTCCATTTACTCTTGTTTCCCTTTCTAGCCCTTAAACACTGGTGTTCCGCGAGGTTCCTCACCCCATTTACGGGTTAATCTTATTCTCTCTCATACTTTGCTATTGCTGCTGCTGCTGCTGCTGCTGCTACTACTACTACGACTGCTACTACCATTGCGATTACCACCACTAACTACTGTTCACTTCTTTTTTTTTTTTTTTTTTTGAGACAGAGTCTCGCTCTGTCGCCCAGGCTGGAGCACAGTGGCCAGATCTCAGCTCACTGCAAGCTCTGCCCCCCGGGTTTACGCCATTCTCCTGCCTCAGCCTCCCAAGTAGCTGGGACTACAGGCGCCCGCCACCTCGCCCAGCTAGTTTTTTGTATTTTTTTTTAGTAGAGACGGGGTTTCACCATATTAGCCAGGATGGTCTCGATCTCCTGACCTCGTGATCCGCCCGTCTCGGCCTCCCAAAGTGCTGGGATTACAGGCTTGAGCCACCGCGCCCGGCCTAACTACTGTTAACTTCTAAATCTACATTGTTAACTACTAAATCTATATTGCTAAGCCAGATGAATACTAAAGCTCCAAGGACAGCCTGTTAATTTCCTACTTCTATTATCTCTGCTGGGAGCCTCAAAGACACTTCAGATTTAATATATCTAAAACTGAAATAATTTCCTGTCTTCTAATGTTTTCCTTCCCTCTGCCTCCCCTAATTTATTTAAGAGCATTGCCACCCACCAAGTCATGTTAAACTATTGTTTAAGTTTCCTATGTCTTAAAATCTTTTCCACTGATGGTGATTCACTTCTTTTTTTGGTAATGATGCACTTTGAAATGAGCTTTTGTTGATTAATTTAATACAAGACTCTCTTTACCTGACATTTACCTGTATATTTGACATTTTTGGAA
This sequence comes from Piliocolobus tephrosceles, assembly GCF_002776525.5. Lineage (NCBI taxonomy): Eukaryota > Metazoa > Chordata > Mammalia > Primates > Cercopithecidae > Piliocolobus > Piliocolobus tephrosceles. The sequence goes on along the minus strand of NC_045441.1, from coordinate 128,331,117 downwards.
CAGATATTCCAAAAATAGAAACTTCCAGAATTTGAGGCTGATTTTTAAAAGATCTTAATCTATAGGCTAGGTCCCAAAACTACTACCTCCTCCTATCCTTTCCAACTCCCCCCAGCCCCCCTCCACACACCAACATGTACACAAAACAGCCATTCCTTTACTAAATCTAATTTTTTGTTCTCTTTTTCTGGTTCCTTTGTCTTTCCTGTATGCCATTTGTACTGAAAGGGACCAGGACAGCAGGGACCAGGGCTGCAAAACAACTCCCGAACTAACTTAGGCAAAAAATTCCAGGAATCTAGAAAGCAGAACAGACTGGGTGAGCCGACCGGGAAAACAAGCCCTACCCCTACCCTACCCCTGCCCTGCAAGCCCCTGATAAACGTCATCAGTGTTTCAAAATGTAACCGCCCTACCCCTACCCTACCCCTACCCTGCAAGCCCCTGATAAACGTCATCAGTGTTTCAAAATGTGACCGAAATACCAGAAATGGCGGGAACCGATCATAATCAGCCAAATCACCTTGTTCAAATGTCAGCCAATCCTAAGTCTGATGTGCACAAAATCCCCTATGACTCTGTACCTGTTTACCCCTGACTATAAAAA